>NC_046285.1:7269307-7583474 GCF_004115265.2 Rhinolophus ferrumequinum | reverse complement strand
TAATGAAACAAGGTCACAGAGGATGGGTGATCCCACTGTGCCAAATCCTGGGCCACGAGCCCATGGCAGACAGTGGGGCTGTGCAAGTATCCTTGCAGAAGGACTTGAAAAGTCCACTGCCGCCCATCCCAAGTGAAAGCAAACTGCTCTTGACACTCGGGTGCAATGTCAATGGAGAAAAAAGCATTGGCCAAGTCCACTACGTAGTGATATGTCCCCAGGCGGGACAGTCAGACGATCCATTTAAATCATGTATTGAACGCCCTGCAGCGTGCAAGGGTGGTGTCACCTTATTAACTCCCGATAGTTCACAGTCATTCGCCAGTTCCCATCTGGCTTCTTGACAGACCATACTGGGGAGTAAAAGGGACTGTGCGTTGGCCTCACAATATGTGCCTTCTCCAATTCCAATATTGTACGACCAATCTCCTCCTGCCCAACTGGCAGGCGTACTGTCGCACTGTAACCACGCGCCGGGACTGTGGCAACACTTGAGGAGGGGTGGTGAGCATGCCCGCGTGTCACCCGCTTTCACCACCCCCGGATCCGGAGACGGAACCTCCTACTGACGTCTGTAAGCTGAGGCCATGTAGCACGTCCACCCCTAGAATACATCCGGAACGGGGGAGACATAAACCTTGTAGGTACGAGGGGGAAGCCTTCTTATACCCGTGGTAAGAAAACGGCTTTCACAGTCACAGTCCTTCCCCCCGTAGCCATCAATATGCAGATTGCTGGTCCGGGGAACAGTTCTGGGTTCCCATAAACAAGACTTCAGTCTGCGCCAAGGTCAACTAGGGCCAAAACCCTCTGCACATTAGAAGGGGACCTATGTTATGGACAGTTCCACGTGGGGCCTCCGGTCCCTGCTCGTCCCCTCTGACCGGGTACCTTGGCCCCACCTCTAATCAAGTGAAGAGTCGGCCTCAAAGGGATGCATGAAGTCCTGGAGGGACACGGGCCGCGCTTTCCCAAACTTCTCCTTTAAGCTTCTCCGGAATTGCTGTTTTGCACTTGATCTTAGCCAAAAGGCCGAGAAGCGATGGAATTGCTGTTTTGGACTCAACTGTTTCCAAAGTTCCAACAAGAGTGCATTGGGTTGTCGGTCTATTTTTCCCTGATCAACCCCTTCTGCCACAAGATCACACCACATCTATGCACGTGTTACTCTCTGAGGCCGGTGACCTCGCCCCTTTACTTTTAATTTGGGCTTCCAGGTCTCAACTGCTCGGACCTCCTGTCTTAATTTCCTTTGCCTCCGGCTTTCAACATCCTCTAGGCTGGGCATGGCAATGGTAACTTCATGGATCCATCGCCCCACATAGGCGTAAGAATGGCAAACCAAGGATCCAATAGCACTCGAAGGTGCATTATCCAAAACCAGATCTCTCATGCTGGCTGTAAAAAGCTCGTCATCCCTGCCCCTACATATTAGGGTTGAAAATAGCATGTCTCATTCCCATTTCATGGATGATTTGAGTAAGTTCCGTATATGACTGCCATTTACTCACAGTGTCTGGCAGCTCGCCAGCCTGTCCCCATACTGTGCGTACTGCAGCAGTGAGCCACTCCATTAGAGAATGGTTGCCCTGGTCGTGGGCCAACGTATGGCAGTTCTGAAACCTTTGTCACAGGGACGGATGCCCTGTCCATATCACCTGGGGAGCAGAGAATGCTGTCTGCTCCCTCATCCCATAAACATAACAGCCAAGCTGAGACTGGCTCTCCAGGTCGCTGTCTATACTGCCTCCCCAGCTCCTGCAACTCAGTGGGAGTGTAAAGGGTGTAGGTTGTGAACTCAGTCACATCTGGGTTGCCTGCAGCAATGCCCCTCAGGCCCAAAGGTTGCTCACGTTTTACTCTTTGCTTCAAGATTGGCCGGGCTTTGGGGTTGGGAGCTACATTGTCTCCACTTACTTCCTCTGCCTCTGCCTCAGAGTCTCCACTGTGGGGCCCTCTTCTAACAGGTGGACCCGAGCTTCCAGCGCTTCCAACCGGGACACCTGCTCCGGCACCTGGGCTATTTCATGAAGTGCATTTTCTGTGTACAACTCAAGGCCGTGAGGAACATCTAGCCCATGTGGCCGGCTGTAGCCTTTGCCTCCTCTGGCAACTGCTCAGCTAAAACCTGCAGGCCCTCTCCACGCCGGCTGGAAAAGCCATCCATGTCCTCCCACCCATCCTTGGGGGTCCAACTCCTGAGAACAGTGGCCCTCGGGACACCACACACTGTGTTGTGGGCCACACGTCCTCCTGCCCAGAGTCAGACTCCATTGCTACTGGCTGTTATCTTTCTCACCACGTCAGGCGTCCGATTGGGTGGAGGGCCTCGGTGTAAGATGTCCGCAACACTCAAGCCTACAGCAGCTGCCCACCAAAAAGCCGTTAATGCCTGCTATGGCCAACAGGGCGGCGTGCCGTCCGGAGGCTCGAGAGGACCACCAATTCACCGAGGGGTCACGTCTCTCCCAGGCAGACTGCGCTCCCTATCTCTAGCGCTGCTCCTCATGAGCTTCCCAAGACTGCGTTTTCACAGGCACAAACTGCTCCACCATCCCCTGGAGAGCTTTGGCCGACACCACACACTGCTTACTACGCCATTTGTCGTGCGGAGCAGCTGCGGGGTCTCAGCTCCCCGCTCCCCACACAAGAACACAGAATATGGCTAGGCCAAAAAGGAACACCCACGGAGCCATAGATAGGGGAGTCATACCGCTATATTCTCACTGGAGGCTGGATCCACACGACCTGCAACCTGCTGTCCGATTCTCTCTGCCAACCAACCCTCACTTGCTAGCTGCAATCCGCCATGCTAACTGCAATCAGCTCTTGCTAGCTCAGCCAACATCTTCTTGCTAACCCCCATTTGCTGCTAGCAGCAGTTATACTAGTGGCCAATGGCTCACTGGTTACAGCTGACAGCCAACTAGCCACAGCTGATGGCCATCTACTACCCGAGCTAGCACCTTTCCACGTGAGGCAGAGAGCCTGGAACCTGCTCTCTGGGACTCTATCCCCACAGGTGAGAACATTAAGATATACTTTCTTAGCAACTCTCAAGTATGATGAATAGATTATTATTAACTATCATTACCATATTGTACGTTAGATCCCCAGAATTTATGTCTCTTATAACTGGAAGCTTGTTCAGTTTTGAAACTTCTTCCTTCCTGTCCAGTACTGACTGATAGATTTCCCATACATAGCCTCCCGTCATCACCTCCGAAACTTGGCTTAAAAGATCACTCTTCTAGGTCGAGAAGGAAAAAGTGATGGGAAATAATAGTGTTTCAGAATGTTCTAGAGTCTTTAGTCTTGCACCAACATAGTGGCTGGAAAATGCAGTGTGGAAGCAAAACTTTAAATTCACACATCTCTGAATGTTCCAGCCTTACCTCTGCTTCTTAGATATTCTTTTAGGGGTCTTTGTGCCTGGAGTCAGCAGTGGCTGTGTGGCTTTCATGTTTTTCTGTTCGACTTCCTTTTACCTTAATTGAGTCATTGCTAGGAGCTTATTTCCCGTAGAGGGTTATTGTGAAGTTTAAAATGGCCTTAAAATAAGTACCCAAAATACCTGTTCCATCAAACATCTTTTTGAACTTCCTGTTTTACTCAGAGGAATATTGCTAGTCAGATACACAACTCTTTTGGATAAGTCTGATATTCACAATAGATTACAATCCCTAAGACTTCTGTAGTGGTTATTGTGTAGCTTCTTTGAAGCCTTTTAAGAGGTGGTAGCAAAATGTGAGTGGAAAGGGTACCTACTTGGTGGAAGCTAAGAAGGCTGGGTTTGTGAGAAAGGTCCCGTCACTTGACGTAACCCGAGCATCTGTTTAGCTAATGTCTGCTTGGCTGACAGACTGAGCCCAGAGAACATGGTGATGTCCCTGTGA
Source organism: Rhinolophus ferrumequinum (assembly GCF_004115265.2). Classification (NCBI taxonomy): domain Eukaryota; kingdom Metazoa; phylum Chordata; class Mammalia; order Chiroptera; family Rhinolophidae; genus Rhinolophus; species Rhinolophus ferrumequinum. Next base: position 7,579,578 of record NC_046285.1, on the reverse strand, counting down.
TTCCTATGCTCATGCTTATACCACCTGAGTGTGTGTGTATAGACTTAACCCATAAAAATCCCTTTCTTATCGTTTCCCTCCTTCTAAGTCCTTGTGCTTATAGATAGTATTTACTGAGTATTGGGACTGCCCCAAAATTTACTCTTCATACATTTTTTTCTCTCTCTTCAATACTAAGCCTCCTTGTTCCAAAAGAGAAGTTAAGGCAGGTATAATCTTGATTTAGTTTTATGGGCAACAGAATCATTTTATGGATTTCTGAGTCATTATTCTTATATATTAAAGAAAATCTTTTCCTCTGATGACTATGCATTCTTTGAGAGGCTGAGATTATATCAGCAAAGGGCTAGTCAGTCCACTGATCCCTTAAGATTCATACTCAAGAAGGAAATTTGGGGTCCAACAAGGAAGCTAAGACTATGGTTCAACTAAAAAATTGCCTTTATAAAAGGACAATAAAATTCCTTCAAATTCAGGGTCTGTGCTTCAAAGTGTTAAAAACTGTAGTTATTATTGGCATTGTACTCTGGGAAGCAAATATTTTAATGTTGATGGGTCCCAAATGCAGTATTCTGTGCTAGGTTTCAAGATTATTGTACATTAGAAAGTAAAAAAATATATATATAAAGTTACCCCCCAAAAATGTCAACATTGCATCTGAATGAGTTCAAAGCAAACTGGTCCATGCCCTGATGCCTTGTGTTTCTTAGAACACAGTAAAACAAACGGTGCCAGAGGGAAAAGAGAAAGGCTTCTGTTGACTCAAATAAAAACAGGATCTGACAAAAGGGAAGCAAATTGTACCTTGATACCCCATCAACAAAAGCCTTGTATATCTACAGCTGCTCTCTATGAGCACTTTGGAAATTAAAGAATTGCCAGCTTTTCCACTTTGGGACAAAAAACATTTGTGCTAAACAGCCGGTAAGTAAATGCAGTAAACATATTTTTACAGTGAATAGAATTGTTTTATATTTTGGGGACTGATTGTGAATTTCTACTGCTTCTTGATTAGCAAACATTTGGCAGTTCTCGAGTCTTTAGACATTAAAATGCCAAAACAGATTTTTATTCTCTGACTGAACTCCTATATATATTTTTTTATCCCTCTAACAATTATCCTCAAAACATTTGAAAGCACTAAAATAAAACGTGTTCTGCAAACACATTCAGAAACATTTTACCTGTGTGACTTTAATAAGCATGTAAATAAAAAAGTCCTGGGTTGCTTTGGAAGGCAGAGATGAGAAGACAGTGGGTGCGTAATGAATGAACCATTGGTGGGCACTTCTGAGGTCTTGTGGGGGGACAGCTGAAGGTGTGGCTGTTGTACAAGCAGGAGTAAAAACAGATGTCTGTGCAAAGCTTCCTGGATTTCTCTCTTAGTAGTGACATTCCTGCTTAGTTTTTGAAATCAGTGCATTTCTAAGAGATTTAAAAGTTCTCAGCAATGACTTTTATCCATTTTTGCTTTGAAGAGTCATGTTCCTATGACATTTTTTATATTATTATGTTGAAATTATCTCCTGTAGAAGGTTTGTTTTTTAAACGATCATTTTAAGTGCCTTAAAACTTTGACTTTAGCAATTTTTTAAGATTAGGAGATTAACTATTTGTTTTGCATCCATCCTTTCAATGTTTGTTGTTGTTGTTGTTGTTGTTGTTGTTATAGCCAGATTAACTAATTAAATTGAAGCCATTTTTCATTCTGTCAACTTTATACAAAACTTGAAAATTCAAAGAAAATCAGTAAGTAAAATAGTTTAATTTCACACTGGCTTACATCTCGGTTGTAATGTAGGATTTTGCTAATCTTTTGTGATTTTGTGTGTGTGTGTGTGTGTGTGTGTGTGTGTGTGTGTGTGTACAAGAGGGGAGTCATTGTTTTATCACTATAATTAAACTTTTCAATTAAAACATAGTGGTGGTGTATTCACTTCCTGTTTCTTCTGGAACAAATTACCACAAAGTGGCTGAAGACAATACACATGTAAGATCTTACAGTTTGGCAGGTGAGCAGTCTGGAATGGGTTTCACCGGGTTAAAATCAAAGTGGCAGCAGGGTTACCTTTCTCCTGGCTGTTCTAAGGGAGAACCTTTTTTCTTGGCTTTGCCATTTCGGAGAGGTTACCTGCATTCCTTGGGTCATGGCTCCTTCCTCCATCTTCTGAGCCAGCTGTTGCGGCACTCGGCCTGTTTCCATCAGCCTCCCTCTTTCTCTGATTCCTCCTGCCTACCTCTTAGAAAGACACCTTGTGATTAAATTGGTTCCACATGATCAACCCAGCTATTCTCCTTATCTCCATCTCAAAATCATTAATTTAACTCCTTTAACAAAGTCATTTTTGCTGTGTAAGGTAATATATTCATAGGTCCTGCGCATTAGGATGTCGTCATCTTGTGATGGGGAGCCGGGGGGGTCATTCTGCCTACTCTAGACCTCTTAGTGGCACAAAACTCTCTGCTAATAAAATTCTCTCTACTCATCTCTCCCTTCAGCAACACGTCCCATGATTTCTTACCGGTCGTGAAATTCAGCATTTTTATCCATATGGTTCCCCTATTACCTTAGGTAACAATTCTTGAATATACATGACATCAATGCTGATGCAACCTCCTCCAACACACAGACTTCATCAACTTCGGAATTTCCCCTACCCTTGCCCTATGTGGGAGGTGGAAATATTCCTTCTTGCACAAACTCCTTCAACTGCCGTATTTTTCCCCCCAGTCCTGCTTCAGTTCCCTGAAACTGAAGCACAACTTTCTCCTGGAGATTCTCTTTCCATTAGAATCCCTTACAAAGGAACTGAATTTTTCCCCACTTCTCCTACTCAAGGTGCAGGGAGGGGCAGCCTGCTCCCCCTTTCCGGATGCCATGACCAGATCATGTAGCAATCCCCCTCCCTTGCAGTTGATCACTTCTAATGATTACTTTTTGCACCCCATTTTTGGTATGATCTGTTTGGCTTAAGGACCACATCTTCATATTCTTTTTCACTTTATTTTTATGACTCACAGGGATTATTTGTCTTAGAGACTTGATTTCCCTGTTGCTGTCATCTGGAAAACTGGTTTCACCTTCAACACCAGTGGCCTCCATATCAAGACCCCATAGCCTCCCTCCGGTAAATACATTGAACCTTGAAATTCCTTGGAACTGACTAAATGGAAGATGATTGTCATGCAGGGTGTGACATGCAGGGTCTCTGCTCCCGCCCTCCGCACAAGAATGCAGGATATGGCGAGGCCAAAATGGAACCCCAAAAGAGCCATGGATAGGGGAGTCATACCACTATAGTCTCGCTGGTGGCTGGGTTGGAGACACAGGAAGCAGGAGCCACATGATCCGCAACCTGATGTATGCTTTTCTGCCAGCCCACCTCACTTGCTAGCTGCAAACCTCTATCCTAACTGCAATCTGCGCTTGCCTTCTCAGCCAGCATCATCTGCTAATGTAGCCACTGCAGTTATATTAGTGGCCGATGGCTCACTGGTTACAGCTAACGGCAAACTAGCCACAGCTGATGGCCATCCAATCACAGTTGATGTCCATTTACTACCTGAGCCAGCACCTTTCCACATGAGGGCCGAGAGCCTGGAAACTGCACTCCTGGCTCTGTCCCCACAATGATGAACTCCAACCTTCCATTTTGTGACTGCCATCTTTCCCTTCCAACTTTGCTCCTTCCCTTATTATTTCCTGAGCCTGTTCTTAACTTTCATCTGATTCTCTGTTTCTTGCCTTCTCTATTCTTTGCATATTTTAGCCTCTTCTGTAAGTGTTTATTAATACTCAACAGCAGTGCTTCTGAAACTATCTGTCAGGTAAAGGACCAATTTTTATTTTCAAATACCCACTATCAACTGACACTTTAGTAAAATAAAATAAATGTAAATTATTGGGAAATAAAAGTGAAAAAAAAGAGACAAAACCAAGTATAAAGCAAAAATTTTTATTATAAGATTCAACAGACATAAAATTATATTTCCATAAATATAATCAAAACAAATAAAGCAGGATAAAATAAAAGAATTATAAAAGTCAAACAATGCATTGAAAATGTGCTAGTAAAAGAATAATATAGGGTATACAGGTATTTTATTCATAGCCACGTGGTATTCTCTGAACATAATAAGAACAAGTAGTTTTAAGTGAAGAAAAAACTTCTTATATGTTCACTTTGAATAAACACAAGAAATTTAAGATGTTTGTCTTTAATATAAAAAAGTTTGCTTCTTGTCTATTAATTTATCTAATCTAGAGCATATTGATGCTGTGTACTTATAGGAGATAATCATATCTCAATTATCCTTTCATAACACTTATAGTAGAGAAACTGGTCTCAAAAAAGTATGTCAGCAGGAATGTGAGAAGAGATTTAAAATAATTTCAGCAACCTCAGGTTATTGTTTTTAACTTTAATCCAAAATAATATAAGTAATGGTCTATTTTCAAAAACTTTGTTCAATTTTCATCAGTAGCTGATTTAATAATTTATCCTTTAAAATTGTAGTTAAACTTAAATTATATTCAGATGAAATAAATGGATTCCAGAGCCATGAATTTCCAATGTATGGAAATTTCTATGTATGCTTTGAGGAAGATGAAATTCATAATATTCTGTAAAATGTATGAGGTATTTGGTGATAACTTTTATATCTTGAGAATGAACATACATTTTTACTCATAGCAAATCAAAGTGCTACTCTACAAGAAGTCATTAAGTAATAATGTTTAGGTGAGAATTGAACATCTACTTCTGTCGACTTTTGAATTCAACACTCTTTCAACGAATTCTTTGGATTTTAATTTACTTATTTCTTTATGTTGTTTCTTTATGTTTTTAATCCTTCACTAGACAGTACATCTCTGAAATGATATACTTTGGTTTAAATACTTCATCATCAATTCTAATTAAAAAACAAATTCAATGTACAAGGAATTGTATATGCTTTGTGGTGAAACCATTTTGAACTCTGTTGATCTTCATTTTTTGGGATTTACTTCCACTGTCATGATTCCGATTTACATTATTTATTATCACTCCATATAAAAAAACTATGCCTTTTTTGTCAAAAAAGTCCAGGGACACTTATTTCACCCTCTGTAAATTAGGGTTAAAATAAGTACAAATTTTATTTTCCAAATTCATTTAATAACATTGAATTATAAATTTTAAAACAGCTTTAATTAAAAATTAAAGTTATAAAAGATATAAACAATTATTTTCTCATAATTTAATATGCTTTTGAGTTATGGTTGATGGATTTCATCTTAAAATGTCAACTATTATAGCACTGTGACATGTTGTGCGCATGTAACTCAACATGTGAATATAACAACACCGGATCTGGTTCCTACCCTGCTCTGTGAAACAAGACCACTGATCATGCACTTGGATGTTGCAGCAATGTTGAATTTTTGTAAACATTTCTAAACATTTATTTTCAATTTTGGAACTTATCTCTTTCCAGGAAAATAAACAGACAGATCTGCACCAGCTCACAGATCACACTTTGCTCTCAAAATTACAGGGCATTAAAATCTCCTGTGAAGTTTGTTAAAATGCAGATTTAGAGTCAGTAGATGTGAAGAAGAGTCCAAGAATCTGAATTTTTCAAGGCCTTGAAATCTCTTATAGAGAGTATTTGTGATATACTCTCAAACTTCATTTTATGCTGATCTTATTTTACCAATCCTTGAAACAAAGTAGATTAATGGCCCTCACTGCAGAATCTCTGAGAGTGGGGCCTAGGAATCTGCATGTTTAAAAATGTCTACCAGGTATCCTCTGAACACTCAAATCTAAAACCCACTTATCTGTATGCTATGTACTGTTTGCTTTTTGCCATTTTTTTTCTATATTTTTAGTCATTTTAATTCAAACATGGAATGATATTTATTCTACTTTTAGATTTGCAATTACTTTCTTCATTTCTTTGCTGGCTTCTGTTCCACTCCCTCCAACGTTCTTTCTTCCCTTTATTCTGTCCTCTAATGAGGCAATCCAATCTCATGACTTGAATATGTACCCTCTGTGGATCAATCAATATTTATAATTTGGACTTTCATCTTGTGTTTCATCTTATGTTTTTAATTCTTTTGGGCAATTCATCTGACATCTTTGGCATCCCAATGAAAGTATGAACAAAACTGAACTTATATGCTCTTTTTTATGTTGATATTTTTTCGGTTTCATTTTACCGGTTCCACCATTTCTCAGTTCCCCAGGATGAAGTCTTTAGATCTGTGATTTCTTTCTGTGATAGCAGAATTTGAAATGGCTCTTGTGACTCCTATTCCCTGAAATACAGAACGTTTTGTAATCCCATCCTTTTGTGTGCAGGCAGAGCCTGTGACTTACTTCCAGCCACAGATATGGCAAAGATGAAGGGATTGTTTTAGTTGTAACTAAGGGTCCCTAATCAGTTGAATGAGTTAATGAAAAGGGGGTTATCCGGAGTGGCCTGATTAAATCATGTGAGCCCTTTAAAGAGGTTCTCTGCCTTCCCTGAAATAAGATACTGAAAACAGCAGATACTTTCTCTCTGGCTGGCTTCGAGGAAATGATCTGCCACGAATTCTACAGCTGCAGGAAATGAACGCTGCCAACAGCTTGAGAAAACTTGGAAGTGGATCCTCCCCTAGTCAAGCCTCCAGACGAAAAACCTGCCCAGCTACCACCTTGATTTCAGTTCTGTGAGACCTTGAGCAGAGAACTCAGGGTAGTCATGCCCAAACTTCTGACCTATAGAAATGAGAGATAATAAATGTGTGTTAGGCCACTAGGTTTGTGGTAATTTGTTACGCAGCAACAGAAGACCAATACACACTTCTTTCCCTTCATTTTCACATTTGCTCTTCAACTAAGTTCTATCTCTTCTGCCTATGTAGTATTTCTTATTCCCTTTTTTCACCTTTTATCATTACCATTTGGGTTCAGAATCTCATTTATTCTCCTTTCCATCATTTAAAGGGCATTTTAAACAGTGTTCTGTTCTTTCCAGTTCATCCTAAGTACCACTAAAAAACACTGATCATGCCCCTCCACGTGGGTAGGGAGCAGGTCACTGGGGTTATAAAGTGGAGTGTTTGATCTGATGGGTATTTTTTCTTTTTAAGTGTGTTTTTTCCAGGACTCATCAGCTCCAAGTCAAGTAGTTGTTTCAATCTAGTTGTGGAGGGCGCAGCTCATAGTGGCCCATGTGGGGATCGAACTGGCAACCTTGTTGACCTTGTTTTTAAGAGCACCACGCTCTAACCAACTGAGCTAACCAGCTGCCCCTTTGATCTGGTGGTTTTGGCTACAGAGCACAATTAAATGATAATAATGTCCAGGACAGGGCTGTTCTAGGTGGCTGAAATGGAGAGAGAGGAATGAAGGACCCTAGCAGTGGGTTAAGAAACTGAGAAATCACTGCGTGTATAGGCTATCCAAGAGGCCATCAAAAGTATAACGTATGCTGGTTATTTTAATGTGATAATGTAATGAACTAAGTATAATTGAAAGGACCATTTTGTGTTGTTTCTTACCATGCCTTCGTTCATAGAAACAGTAATAGTGCCCCTTGACTTTTTGAGAAACATAAAAAGGAAATATGCATTTTATATAACCCTTTACAACTAACAAATGTCATGTATTTCAAAGTCCAGACCAAAAAAGTTTGATACCACATAGGGAAAAATCCTGTGATTGTTAAACCTGCTAATGAAAAATGACTCACTTAAGCTCTTTCAGATAGTGGCTGCTTTCCACTAGGAAAAAACAAATGCCAGTGTTAATCAAACCAGCATGGAAGTTAATTAGAACCCCAAGAACAAGCAGATGGACTTAGCACCTTGGGCACATGAGTATCCTGTTTCTAAAGATGACCTCAAAAGATTGCATAACAATCAAGTCCAGCACTAGTCAAAAGTAACTAATTAACTTTTCATTTTTCTCTTAGTAATTTAGTCTTGCTCTTGAAAATATTTCCAAACTGAGAAACCCCCATTAATTGCTGCATATTCATTGTTCAAAAGAGGGTAATGACCCTTTACTTGATTATACATACCCATCATTCAATTTATTTTTTATGTGTGCCTTAAAAACAACTCTTAAACATGAAGCATCTTTAGTTAATAGCCTCATTAAACTTGAGTGCAGAGACAGAATTTTAGAGATTAGAAAACTTTCTGATACTGCATGGAAAATATTTTCTTACATACAGGGGAAGTAGGGGAGAGAGGGCCCTCACCTCTCCTCCAGACATTACTGGGGGTGAGAGCATCATCATCCCAAACCCCTGGAGGCTTGTAGTGGAAACACTGGGAAGATAGCGCATCAAGGCAGGTTTTATTCTCAACAGTTCTTTCATGTTTTAGGTGCTGCTCTCACTTCTTTTGGGTGAAAGATCTGCCTGCTCATTGGTTGCACAGACCCAGCACTGATAATAGAGAGGTCACGGATCACGTCAAAAGTTGCTGAGACAGGTTATATTATCTTATGTTATGTTACGTTACGCTGTGTTACATTATACATAGTTTTGTTACGTGTTTGTTTTCAATAATCAGTCACTCTACCGAGGTCCCACAGTGCTATTAACTGACCAGAACAAACTCAACCCTGTTTCTTTCGTGTTGACAGCTAGCCCAAATTTTCTCTTACTGATGTCCCCCATGCTCTTAAGTTGCTTGTGGCCTTTGGATTCCCACCTCGGTTTTGTGGGCCATCCTCTTCTTAACTCTGGAGTAAAATTCATGCCAAGACTCACACCCCAGATGTGAACTGCTCCACAGATAAACATCTCATTTGTGAACAGTGATTTCAACTATTTGACACGTAATTATGTTAACTCATTACTTCTCTTCAGTCACTCATAAACAACAAAACAATAATAAAAATAAGTGCTTATTGAGCACTGGAGATACCGCACTGAGTAACTGGTTAAACAAATATGGGGGTAAAGAAAAAACTTAGGGTTCCTGCCCTGGTTGAAACCGATCACAAGCACAGATGGCTGCTACAGGCCCTATGAAGCAGGTAGACATTGCACAGGTGTAGCAAGAGATGCTTTATAGGCAGGTAGACTCTAGTCTAGGGACAGGCTCCTCCCAGCCTAATGGCGAAAGGCAGGATGTCCTGGCCCTGGGCTGCGCTGGCTGGGTGGGCCCTCTCCTCCACTATGTAGCTGACCAGACTTGGGGCACGCAAGGAACTAGGGAGGTCCTGGGAGCTGGGTTGCTTTTCCCATTTGCATGAATCCTTCGCATTGCTTGCTTTTTGAGTTTTTGCAAAACAAACTGAACACAAATAAAGACAAGTCCAAGTCATCATGCTTGTCAATTTGGAATCCTGACCAGACTTTGTGGTCTATTTACCTCATTTCTTCTTCCAGTTCAACCTCAGATATGAGGCAGAAGTCCAAAAGACAAGAAGTGTGGGTCTGAAGACAGAAGTTAAGATTGAGAGAAAATGCTGGGCAGAGAGAGGTGGCTCTGCGCTTGTGTGAGGGCAGCAGCTAGCGGGCAGAAGACATCTGCGTGCACAGCAGGGAGACTGCCTGAGGGGAAGAGCTTTGAGGGTGCCCCTTTCCTGCAATGCCACGCTGCCTTCATAGACGCCCACCTGCCCCTCCTTAGTGACAGAGAAGCAGCTGTGCCTGCCTAGGTCCACTGGGGACAGTACAGTGCCATCAGAGAGGCTCAAGACCATGCAGGCCGAGCTGCTGGCTTCTAAGCAAGCCCTGCTCCTGTCTCCTATTCCATTGCCTCTCCCCAAAATCTAGATAACCAAAGTGCAGGAAAAGGCTCTAGGGAGATAGCAGTGTTGGCACAAAGGGGCAGTGCCAGCTCTTCGAGGGACAACAAATGGGACAGTGGAGAGAGTATTAAGGCCAGGCCGTGACTCTTCGGCCACTGCCCTGGGCTATGGTCCTCCTACCTTAACCAAGCCCGGAGCAACACATGCTGCTGTACCTCTATCGACACCAGCAGGGAGACGAGATTCCCTCAGGGGAAGAGGTGCTTCCTGTCAAAAGGAGCCCAACATATGAGGGACAAAGTCCTGATAAAGGAGAGGAAATAAAAGTAGCCAGGGAGACTAGTTGAACCAGACTTCATGAAATAAGCAGATCAAGAGTTAAAAATAAAAAATCATATTCTCTAATATATAATAGAATAATGGTAAAATGAAGAAGAACATTATTATAAAAAAACACAATGTGAAAAATTTGAGTGTAAAAATAATAATTTAAATAACAGATGGGATAAAAGCAATGATTACAACTAAAAATGAATGAACTAGAAGATCAGGTCAAGAAACTCTCATGGAAAGAATGAGGAAGATAGAAATTATAAGGGAAAGTTAAAATATGAGAAATTTAGACTCATTAAAATCTACATATTAAGAGATACAGGGGAGGAAAAAAATTGGATGAGAAGAAACTGTTGAGGAAATAATCATTCAAAATTTCCTAGAAATAAAGCAAGGTTAAGTAAATCATATTGAAAAGATCCTAGGATGTCAAATACGATAAATGAAGAAAAACACACATGTAGCTATATTACGATAAAGTTTAATAACATCAACAATATTGAGAAAATTATGAAAGTTTTGTAAACAGATCAGATCTTCACAAAGAAAAAGACGAACCTCAGACTTCTCCATAGTAACACTAAAAGCAAGAATAAGGTCACAATTACGAAGGAAAAGAATTCGAACATGAGGTTTTTGTTCTATTTTTTATTATTTAATATTCATGATATGAAAATATAAAGAATAATAAAATAAGCACCATATATCTACTATGTAGGTTATAAAATATTACATCATCACATTGCTTGTAGAAGCACTTTGCTTGCGCACACCACATCAAATTTCTTCCCAGTATGCTGAAATTGATGGGCATTCTTCCAGGCCTGGGTTCACATCTTTAGTACTTGTGAACGCATTTGTATACACTGTATTATTTTATTATTTTGTTCTGTGCATTTTTTAAAAATAAAGAAACCAGATGTGTTACCATCATTATTAGGCTGTCATTTATTTTGATGCAGGGATGTTTCTTCATTTGCATAAAATCACAGTAGCCAAAGAGAGATGCGAAAAAATTAAGAATAATATTGCATGTCTTCTGATGCGTGCAGCTAAACAAACTTGATTTCCACTCCAGCTATTTCCAATGGACATAGATAGGAGCTCAGTGATAGGTGTGTTCAGTAGGTATATTATTGTTTAAGGCCTTTGCAGAGCATAATGCCAGCGTTAAAATATATGCCCTTATATTTGCTATTCACCACAGACAGTCTTAGGAAAGCTGAATATTTTTAGCTAACTCTAGTTTGAAAATCACCAGTGGATTGTACAAAAGTATACATTGTGTTTATCTGTAATTATTGATAAACTAATGGAATTTTTCTTCCTATATCATAGTTAAAACAGCAATGTCTATGTTCTCATGGATATTATTAAAATTTTCTATGTCTAATCTTCTCTCCATCACGAATTTAAGACATATTGCTGAGAAAGAATTGCTTCATAATGATATATTTGGAGTTTCCATTTTCACTCTTAAACACATTTGATGTATTTCCTGCATGCTCTCATCTTGATCATAACTTGCTCATAACATGAGGTGCTGACAGGTCCTGAGTCTTCAGCAAGAGGTTAACTTCTTCCACTTTTCCTGATCAAAAATAGTTCACTAGACACTTTCTCACTTTCCAAAACACCAAATTAATCTTGTTTGTTCAATTTTGTACTCAAATCTAGAAGGAACGGATAAATGACATCTCACAAAGCTGTTCAAGATTGTTGATTCCCAATGGTATAGTACAATTTTACTGTGTTATTCATTCATTTTAAACATTATTTAATTTTAAAATAATTACTGAATTATAAGAGGTTGTACACAAATGTGCAAGAAAGTCACATGCCCCTTTCCATAGGCTCACTCAATGTTAGTGTCTTACACAACTCTACAACATCAAAACCAAGAAATTGACATTGGTACAATTCATAGAGCTTATTTAAATTTCATGAGTTATACATATACTCATTGCATGTGTGTATAGCTTTATGCAATTTTATCATATGTGTATACTTTGCATAACCAATACCACAATCAAGGTACTCAACTGTACCATCACCACAAGGTTCCCTCATATTTCCTCTTTAAAGCCCCTGGCAACCACCTGTCCGTTCTCTATCTCTGTAACTATGTTATTTTATGACTGTCACATAAATAGAAGCAGGGTATGTATCTTTTCGAAATTGGCCTTTTCACTCATTGTGATTTCCTTGACATTTCATCCAACTTGTTGCCTGTATCAACAGTTTGTTCATTTTATTGCTGAGTACTATTCTATACTAGGGATTACAAATGTACCACAGTTTGTTTTACCATTCACCTGTTGAAGGACACCTGAGTTGTTTCTAGTTGTTTTCAGGCTATTACAAATAAAGTTGCTATGAATATTTATATACAGGCTCTTGTGTAGACATAGTTTTAATTTCTCTCGGATAAGTGCCCAAGAGTACAATTACTAGATGATATGGTGACTCAATTTTAGTTTTGAAAGGAACTGTCAAATTATTTTTCAGAGTGGTTATGTCATTTTACATTCCCACCAACAGTTTTTCACCAAATTTAGGAGGTTTTCAACCATGATTTCCTTTAATACTCTTTCAGTCTTACTCTTTTTCTGGACTCTTAGGACATGAACGTTAGGTCTTCTGTTATTGTTTCACTGATCCTTCAGCTCTGTTCATTTTTTACTATCTATTTTTCTGTTTTTCAGATTGAGTGAATTCTATCCATCTGTTGATCTGTCTTTAAGTTTGCTAATTCTGGCCTCTGTCATTTCTACCTTACTACTGACGCCCTTAGAGATTTCTTTCATTTGGCTTATTTTATTTTTCAGTTATGTACTTTTCATTTGTTTTTAACCACTCCTACTTATTTGCTGAGATTTTCTATTTTTATTTATGTTAAGAGAATTGCAATTGATTGTTGAGGGATTTTTATGACAGCTACTTTAAAAGCCTTATGAGCTAATTCTAACATCTGATTCATCTTACTTGATTGTCTTTCTCATTCCAGTGATGATTTTTTCTGGTTTTGAGATGGCAAGTGCTTTTCAATTGTATCATAGCCATTGTAGTTATGTTTTGGAGACTCTTGATCTTATTAAACTCTTCTATTTTAGAAGGTATTTGCTCAGTTTAGGTTTTAGTGTCTAGGTTTTAGTCTATTTTTGTGGGCTTTAGTTCCCATGACAGTTTACTTTTCAGAGTCCTTGCCAGGCTATCCAGTGTGCTTCATTCTTTGGGTACTTCTGGGGTTCCCCTTTAATCCCTGCTCGTAGCGTCTGTCAGATGAAAGATACTGGGTAACACTGGGCCACAGGTGGGAGAGACCTGGGCCTGGGTCTCCTAATGTCACTGGGAGACTTGGGGGCTGTGTACACTGGTCCTGTAGGAGGATCCATCCATCGCTGACATCCTGGTGGGGAACTGGAAGCTCTGGCTGCCTGAGGCTTTCCTGCCCTCACTGCTGCTGATGGATCAGCCTGCAGCGGGGGCCAGTGTTGTAAAGCAGGGATTGGGGCTCCCTCGAGATCTGTGCTGGGCTCCCTTTTATTGGTCCTTTAGTCAGAGAAAGCAGACTTCCTTGGGTGGGGTGTGTGTGTGTGTGTGTGTGTGTGTGTGTGTGTGTGTGTGTGTTTGTGTACCGTGTTTCCCCAAAAATAAGACCTAGCCTGACAATTAGCTCTAATGCGTCTTTTGGAGCAAAAATTAATATAAGACCCGTTCTTATTTTACTATAAGACCGGGTCTTTAATATAATATGATATAATATAATATAATATAATATAATATAATATAATATAATATAATATAATATAATACTGGGTCTTACATTAATTTTTGCTCCAGAAGACGCATTAGAGCTGATTGTCCTGCTAGGTCTTATTTTTGGGGAATCACGGTATACATGGAGATTTCTGTTACAGGCCTTTCTGGCACCTTTTCTACCAGTATATGGTTGATTAAAAAACAAACCAGAATCTCACACATTGTTATTCTCAAGTTCAAGGTTCCTAGCCAGTTTTTTTTTTCTTATTCTTCTTTTCAGCTTTCAAACTCATTTTATCATTGTCTGATGGATAATTTTTAGGGCATTTTACTGTGTTTAGAGGGAAGAAGCAAGGAAAAGTGAGTCTATCCTATCTCATTGCAAACCATAGTTATTCATTCATTTTTGACTGTGAATATATGAACCTGGAATGGTGGGAATCATAGAAGAGGTAGGAAAGTAATTACTCACAGACTTGAAGCTCTCATTCAGTTGCTTCTCATGTTTTTAAACTATATAAATGAGATCATACTTTACACATTCTTTGAAAATTGAGGGTTTTGTTCAACTCTCTGTTTGTGAGATGCATCTCCATTTATGTGTATGGTTCAAATTTCAGTCATATAGTCTCTAATATGTCTCACAAATTATTCACCCATTTCTGTTGGTGAGTGTTTAGGTTGTTTTAATTCCATCTTTTATTTTTTTGAATGCCATATAATAAATTATTTTATACCTGTATCCCTATATTTTACTCTACATTTGATAGTAAATGTGTAATGAAACACACTTAACTCTCAAAAAAAAAAAAAAAAAAAAACCATGCTAAAGCTATGGAGATATCAATAAAACAAAAAAAGAGATAATAGACATAATTAGCAAAACCAAGTTCTTCTTTGAACATATTAATAGGCTAGAAAACCTGCTAACTAGGATGATCAATTAAAAGAGGAGATGCAAATTAAGCAAACACGCAGAAGGAAAAAGAAGAGTAAACTATTGACACAAGTGAGACAACATGATTAATTATTATCTAGAACTATATATATACTCATTAACTTAATATTTTAAAGAGGATTTATTTATCTATACAAAGAAACAAAAATGTAAAAGGCCAAAATTAGAGCAAAAAAAAAATAACAGAAAACTGCAATAAATAATCTTTTAAAATTTGAAACAGCATTCAAAGATGTCCCCCCTCAAAAAGTCCTGGCACAAGTTGCTTAATAAGTGCATTTTATCAAACTTTCAAGGAACTTAGGTTGCAGTTGCCCAAGAAAATAATAAACGTGGGAGAGTTACCCAAGTACTTTTATGAAGTTCTTGATTCCAAAACCAGATAAGAGAGTAAATAAGATAAAATTATTAGTTTATTTAACTTAGAAAAATAGTTAAAATACTAAAGAAATTAGCTAACCAAATTGAATCATATTTTTTTAAAAAGAATACATGACAGTCAAATAGGGTTTAATATGAAATCAAGGATGGTTCAAAATCAGAAAAATCTGTCAATGTAATTTATCACACTCAATGATAAATTCCAAATTGAAAAAAAAATAATTAAAGAAAATCATCAAATAATATTCAACAACTCTTTATTATAAAAATACTCAGAAAACTGTATTTGGAAGGTAACTCATTAATTTGATGGTATCATATGTTACAAACATCTATTAAAAACACAATATTTAATGGAGAAACCTATTCATATTCCCATCAAGTCAAAGAATAAGACAAAGACACCAATTTTTTTCTCTGACTGATTGACTATTACTAGAAATCCTGGACAATATTACAAGATAAGGGGAAAACAGCATAAAAACAGTAAGAATGAAATAGAAGAAATGAAAGTATCATTATAGGTAGAGGATATCTTCTAAATAGAAAATCCATTGTGATAAAATACCAGGAGTATTAAGAGTCTAAGAAAGTGGCAGATAAAAAAATCAATCTATGGACTTTGGTTTCCAAGAAAGGAGCTTGGGAGTTGCTATTCTGTCCTAACAACAAGGAAAAAGCTGAACAGACTGAAAAATTAGCAACTCTTCTTGGGTCCATAAAGAAGTGAGGACACAGAGAAAGCCATTGCTCCTAAGATTGGAAACACAGACAGCTGAATACAGGAGTCATGGCTTCCTGGAGCAGACTCTCAGCAGAACCCCCAGAGGAACTAGCACCAGGGTAGGAAAATGTGAACTGTAATTGATAAATTAGTGGAAGCTCAGTGTGGACAACTATGAGTGTAGAAAAACCCCAGGGGGATTCAATCATAGGGGACTTCCCACAATTGTGAGATTTAACTCCAGGAGCTCAATCAGGTTTTCACGATAAATAGTGGAGAAAAACATCCTGGCAGGAATAGGGGACAAGGAACATTTTTTGGAGCACACCAGAGCGCTCTGTTCTTCTTAACAAGGCCTCTTCTCAGGGGACGCTAGTTAACCAGTCACTGGAATATTATCAAAACCTAACTGACCTGTTCCACCTAAGATTCAAAAAGGTCCACTGGATGGGCAATCTGTAATAATCTTTGGAAGAGAAGTAATTATGACAAGAATAGAATCTAGATTTCAGTGGGATGAATTGGGATGGTAGAAGATGGGGCAATGGCAGTTGCAAGTTTAGACCATAGCCAAGATATTTAAAAGAGAGGTGAAAGAGAGAGGAATAGTAGGAAAGTATGAGATCAAGGAAGCGATTTTCTCTTTTCCTTTTCATCACTTTCCCCTTCTTACCCAATTCTGGTATAATCATGAGTTCTGCAAAATTGAATTCCTATCAACATTTCCATCCTTCTGTAAGGAAACTTTTTTTTTCTTTGTTTTTTTTTTTTTTAAGATGAGAAAGACTTGAGTGTTTTAATAGGTTTTGGGGAAAGAGCAAGCAAAAAGGGAGAGGCCTGACAACGACAGAAGAAAGGAGAAAATTGGTTTAGTGAGGCTCTAATCCAAGAGTGAGGGAATGGAAAGAGAATTAAGACCTAGGATTAGATTTAGGAGGCAAGATTATCTTTTATTTCAAGAGTAATAAAGAGGATAAATTGGGGAGGAAGAGGAATAGAACATTTGCATGTGGTAGAGGGGAAATTGAGGAGATTTATATGAAAGAATTGCCTTTACTTCTCAGACTTAGAGGCAAAATCATCTGCTGAATATATGGTGTCATGTTACAAGGTTGGGAACAGAAATTAAAGTCTGAAATTGAAAAAAAAAAAAAGGCACTTTCTCCTTTACAGGAATGGAACCAGTTTTAGGATGCTCAGTAAATGGCCAGGTCTCAACTACACGAACTACCTCTCCTGTTGTAAATCTTTCCTTACAAGTAGGAAGCCATGGCAAGCAGCCTGTCAGAATTCCAACTGAGTGCTAAACGCGTGTTTTCTTTAAAACTTCCTCAACGAGCACTACACAGATGGCCCTTCCACAGTTAACTTCACCAGAACATCTTGTCAGGCCAAGCCTGTTTAGCTTTGAAGATGGCTTAAGTCATAGCAGATTGCACTGGCCTAAGTGTATGTCACCTATTAATTATTTACACAAGCCTAATAGCTTTTATAAAAGCTAAATTCAGTAGAAGAAGATGTGACGGCCATTTTCTTGTCTTGTTTTTTTCTAATTTATTCCTTTATCAACATGGTTCATTAAAAAATACAAGTCTAGTTACTTCATTCCCTTGTTTGAAACGTGTCACAGTCTCCATAGCCTAAATTGGGATAAAACTATAATTTTTTATCATGGTTCTCCAGGGGACTGCATTACCTGGACCCCTCAACCTCATCACTTGTCCACACCCCAGGCCCACCCTCTGGTGGAGAGTCTTACTCTCAAAATCATGATTCACGAGTTTGTCTCTAAGCCTTCACACAGGCTCTTCTCTATCATGGAACACGTTGTACTTCATCATACGAATTTATACTCATGCTTCAAATCTTGGCTTAGATGTCCCTCCTTCTGAGAATCTTCCCTAACCTTTCATGGATTAAAGGTTCCTATCATGTGCTTTCACAGAACCCTGTGTTTCTGCTGTATAATTGCCTCCATCTGTCCATCTCCCTTTGTATTTTTAGTCACATAAAGTCAGAGGCCATATCTGAAAGGTCACTGTTCTTTCTGTAACACCTTATACTTCGTAGTTCCTGACACATAATAGGCACTCGGAAAATATTTGTTAAACATGGTTCCATTATTTTTTTTAATTTGAGAGGAGACTATCAAAACAGCAAGATAGGAGTTTGAAGAAATGATCCAATTCTGGTGCTACCTTCTACTAGCTATATGGCCTTGTAAAATTATTTAAACTTCTTTTATCTTTATTTTTCTTAATTTAAAATGGAGTTAACTTTACCAACCTACTATTTCATTGTTGTAAGAAGTAAATAAAACAAGGTATAACTAGCACAATCAATAGCATAAAAATAAGGTAAAATTGATGATATATAGTGTTTTTTACTTAACCCAAATAAATCTCTGCAAGATTCAGAAAATTGTGACAGCCATATCAATTGCCTAGAAAGTGTGTGTGTGTGTGTGTGCGTGTGTACGTTACTGTTTCCACTTAAAGTACTAGTGTCAACATTTTCTAATGTTTTACCTTCTTTTCTTCTCCTTCTATTCATTCTATTAAGATGGCAGCACGAAGTGCATTTGAAAAGAGCTATTTATACAATTAGTTGAGACACCAATAGCTACTAGGAATAGCTAATGTTTATGGAACAATTACTCTGTGGCGTTGTGCTAAACAGTTTATATGCACTACATTCCTAGCACTTCCTTTTATCATTTTATTTGTTATTACGAAGGATGAAGTCATTTGCTCTTCCTGCAGTCAGTGATGACAGACTGTGAATCTTATCAATTATGCTTATAATTCAGATGGGCACAGAGTATGCCTAATATTTCTTTTGTATTCTCTCACCTTTGCATAGTGTCAGTTAACCATGGGAAGAGAGGAGATACGTATGGAGAAGTTGACTCTGAGCTGCTCCTCCCCGGTAGTTTTCACTCACAAAACATGCCAATCTAAAGCAATACAGATACAGTCCTTTCGTCTTGAAGATGTCAGATTTCTGGGCTATCCTTTTCTGGGAGCTCCCATAAACATCCTGGACATTTTAATGTCACTGAGATTTCATGTTATTGTGTGTATGGGTTTTTAAAATATATAATTGTCTGTTTGTGGTCATATTCTTCTGTTTCCTGAGTAGGTTTCTAGCTTCAGTGAGTGCAGAAAACGTGTCTTATTTGACTTAGCACCCTCAGAATTTGGTATTGTACCTGTTACATGGTAGGCTTCCCAAAACTACTGTTGAGTGAATACATTTTTTAAAAAATTACCCCCTTCACTTGCACACAGGTACACACAAATGAACACTTTCTAGGTAATTAATATGGCTATCACAATTCTGTGTATCTTGCAGTGAATTATTTGGGTTAAGTAAAAGACATTATATGAGCAGTGTTGCCTCCTTTGGAAAGTTGGGGCTCTGAGAACAGCTGGGAGCAAAAGGGGGTTGCAAAATGGTTGTTGTTTCTCTGTTGAAGGTCAGAGAGATGAGAAAAAATGTGAAACTAAATGTGCGAACGTGACCTTGGACATAATTCTGGACTCCGAGCTAACCTTATTCTGCCACCCCAGTCGAAATAATTTTCTCAAATAAGGTCTGTGTTCTCATCTGTCAAATAAACTTGCTGAAAATGACCTTCACAGGAAAGTCCTCAGGAAAAGCTAATAAATGATTGCAAACTCTGAGAGAAGGAATGACACCGGGTAAATCTTGAATAATAAACCAGAACCTTTCTGTACTAAGTCAAACTAAGAGGCATTTAATTTGGAATCTTCCAGTGTTTGGCTATTTGCTGAAAGAAAAAGGATCACAATAAATGAATATAGAAAAGAAAAGCTGACAGTTGAAAAACTAAAATGAAAAGTAACGACATAAACAATGTTGGGAGATGCCTTCCAGGAGACGAGGCTCAGAAAGTTGAGATCTCAATTTAAAACATTTCTTTCTCTCTAATTGTTGTTCTGCGGGCTGCTGCAATATGATGAAATAGCCATAAACTTAGTGTGATAGGCTTGCAGAATAATTTAATTATAATGTAACATTTACTTTTATGCTATGCAATTACTTACATTGCTTTTTGCTGAAGACTATACATTTAAGCAGCTGCAAGCAATGAAAAAATAGCTGACAGGGTCAATTCTAAAGTTATACTAAGGTTTAGTTACATTCCTTTTTCACCCAATGGACTTAACAAATTAGGCAGCCAGAGACTAACTGAAAGATAATCAGACAAGTAAACAGGAACCCTGGATTCTTCTCTAAACCTTTGCATGATCTAGCTCTCTGAACTTTGTAGCTTCCTTCATCTTTAGTGGGTAAGTCACTGTTTTCTTATCTGTAAACATTGTCATTGGATGGTCAACATTTCTTTCATTCACTAACATTCTGTGAGAATAATACTAATGTCGCTTACAGAATCCAAGAAAGTCCGTGCTGTTTATGAGATGAAATTCATCCCAACAGCCAAGGTCATCTACATACGTTGGGTGTCTACTTTATGGTATTGCGCAAGAGTGGTTCATAAGGTTAGGCTTTTATTTTTGTGCTCTAGATTTCTTTATATCTCCTCTTCCCGAAAGCTTGCATCACAAGTAATTTTCACATGAGCCGTTTTACTGCAAAATATTTGTTGCCTGGTTACAATGTGGAAATGACTGTATGAAAACATCACTTAAGATATTTTTGTGTTAAATATCATTTCCATGTTCTCTCTTTGTGACTTGAGTATTAAACATTCTTTGTTAATTGTGAAATTAACATGAATATCTTTTCCTAGCAACACATCAATTTTGACTTGTGTAATTTAGTATTTGGGATGATTCTGAGAGTAAACAGGATGTGTTAGAATTAACAGTTTCAGGTAAAGGGCATAACTTAGAGGCCTATATTTTTAAAGCTGGTAGGAGACATAGAAATTTTTTAGTCTGTATATATTTTTTAGCAAAATAAATGTGTTTTTAAACCATTTTAAGACATAATTAATATACACAATTATCCATTTAAAATATATAATTCAGTGTTTTAAAATATATCCATATGGTGTGCTGTCATCTCCACAATCTAATTTTACAACATGTTTAGCCCCCCCCAAAGAAATCCCATGTCATTCGCGCTAAGTCATCAATCCCCATCTACCCTCCCTTCTCCTCCCTCCATTCTTAAGCAACCCTTAGTCTACTTTTCGTTTCATGCAATTGCTTATTCTAGACATATCAAATAAATGGAATCATATAATGTGTGTCTTTCGTGATTTGATTCTTTCCCTTAGCAAAATGCTTTCAATGGTCAGCAGTGTGGTAACATGTATCAGTACTTTATTTCCAAATAACATACACTAAGTGGATTATACCACATTGTATTTATATATTAATCAGTTGATTACTATTTGGATTGTTGCCAATTTTTACTATTAGGAAATGCTACTATGGAAATTTGTTTTTAATTTTTTGTATGGGCATATATTTTGATTTTGGGGGGCATAGATCTGTGAGTAAAATCACTGGATCATGTAGTAACTGTATGTTTAACATTTTGAGAAATAGTGAACTATTTTTCCAAAATGTTGCATAGTTTTATATTTCCACTAATGATACATGAGGATTCCAATTTCTCTATATTTCACTCACACATAGTATATATTTTTATTATAGCTATCCAATGGGTAGGAAATGATATCTCTTCATGGCTTTGATTTACATTTCCCTAATGACTAATGATGTTGAGCATCTTTTCATATATATCTTCTTTGGAGAAATGTCTAGTCAAGTCCTTTGCCATTTTTAGAGTAGGTTGACTTTTTGATGTTGAATTATAGAAGATTTTTAAATAAACGATACATTTGCTGTTTTAATAATAACCGTACTAGTAGATGTGATATGATGTTGAGCACTTTCTCTGGTGTTTATTTGGCTATTGGTATATCTTTGAAAAAATGTTTATTCAAGTCCTTTGCCAATTTTGGATTGGGTTGTTTAGTTCTTTGTTGTTGAGTTTTAGGAGTTCCTTGTATATTCTGGATGTTAAACCGTTATCAGATACATGATTTGCAAAAATTTTCTTTCAATTTTTACATTGTCTTTTCACTTTCTTGATAGTGTCCTTGGTTACACAAAAGTTTCTAATTTTGTTAAAGTCCAACTTATCTATTTTTTCTCTTGTTGCTTATGCTTTTAGTCATATCTAAGACTCTTAATCAAATCAAAATTCTTCAAAAATTTACTCCCATGTTTTCTTCTAAACATTTTTATAATTAGGTCACTGATCCATTTTGAGTTTTTGTGTGCATAGAGTGGGATAGAGGTCCAACTTCATTCTTTTGCATGTAGAAATCCAGCTGTTTCAGTACCACCTGTTGAAGAGACTATTCTTTTTCTGTTGAATAGACTTGGTGCCTTTGTCAGAATCAATTAGGCACAGAAGTATGGGTTTATTTCTGGACTCTTACTTCTAGTCTATTGATCTGTATGCAGTACCATGCTCTTTTGATTACTATGTCTTTGTAGTATGGACCACTTGCATATCATATAAAGTTGAGGATCGATTTTTGTATTTCTACAAAAAAGACTGTTGCACTGAATCTGTAGATTGTGCTCTGTAGTATGGAAATCTTAACATTATTAACTTTTCCTATCGATGAGCACGAGATGTATTTCCATTTAGTAATTTCTTTCTGCAGTGCTTTGTAGTTTGCAGTGTACAAGTCTTTCATCTCCTTGGTTAAATTTATTCCTTGGTGTTTTATTCTTTTAAATGCTCTTATAAATGGAATTCCTTTCTTAATTTACTTTTCAGATTGTCCTGTGATGGTGTATAGAACTGTTGCCGGTGCCCTGGGTTTTTGAAATCTCCCAGGACAGAAATCAAGAGAGATCGCGACAAGAAAGTTCAGGCAAGAGGCAAAGGTTTATTAAGCTTGTGTATAAGGGAACCAACACTGAGAAGGGAAAGGTTTGCGTGGCTCCTCAAGAGAAGGTGCGGCAGAGTTTTAAAGGGAGCTAGGCGGGATAAAAGCTGTGTCTAGGCACCGAGAGTTGGAGGTTTCCTGGCGCCTGCGCAGTGTGACTACATGCTTCTTCATGTGTTGCGGGTCTCATTAGCATGGTAAATCTCCACCCGAGTCGTGATTTTTAGTATTTAAATTAGGGAAAGTTCACCTTGGGGACACTCTTGGACCTTCCGGTGCATGTACGGTGATAGGAAAAGCCCCTTGCTGTTGGTACTCAGATTTTTGTGGGTTGCCTCCCAAGGCTCATTGATGCCCACTGGTGGTACCGTACGACAGGCATTCTTGTGAAACTTATCAGGCTCCAGCAGCTGACCTTTCTGACTAACTCAACAGTAGTAAATTGCCCTCCTGTCTCAGAAACAACAGTTGATTTTTATGTGTTGGTCTTATACCCTCAGAATTTGCAGAGATTATTTATTAGCTCTAGTCGTTTTCTAGTATATTCTTTGGGATTTTCCATCTATAGTATTATCTGTGAGCAGAGATAATTTTACTTCTTCCTTTCCAAATTGGATGCCCTTTATTTCTCCTTAATGTCTAATTGCTATGGCTAGAACTTCTAGTACAATGTTTAATAAGGGTGGTAAAAACAGGCATCCTTGTTCTACTCTTGATCATAAGGGGGAGGCATGCAGTCTTTCATCATTGAGTGGGATGATAGCTGTGGGTTCTTCATAATTATCTTTATCATGTTGAAGAACTTCCCTTCTATTCGTAGTAATGTTATAATTTTTGTTTTCAATCATTACATATTTTAAAGAACTGAAGAGAACCAAAAGTTTGCTACCCTGAAGTTGCCTTTTGGGGTATTGATTTTCAGCTATTTATTAATGAATAAGACTCAGAAAGAATCTTTGATCCAGCCTCCTTTCCTGCCCAAGAGATTCAGAGAAACCTGCTTCAGGAAGGAAACCTTAGAATGCTGCCTCTGAATTTGAATTAAGTGTGGTAAATAGCAGGGTTTCCGGCAGGGGCCTGTCAGTAGACACCTCCTGTGTCCCACAGTTTCTGAGCTGCCCAGCAAGAAAGTTCCTGCCATGTGTGTTTCCTCTTCCTCAGCCACCTGTGAATCGCCCATTCTCACTTCTGAAATCTAACACTCCTCAGTCCCTTTCTCCTTTGTCCCAAAATGTCCTGTATACCCAGTGTTGCCTCACTGACTTTGGAATTATTTTATGTATGTGAATTCCCCATATGCATGTATTAAAACTTTGATTTTGTCCTGTTAATCTACTATATGTTGTTTGAATTATGCAACCAGCCAGAAGAACTAAAGGAGTAGGGGGCCCATTTCCCTGAAACCTCCACAGCTGTATTCAGCAGGAGAGACAGAATATGTTTATTTTTATCTGAACTGGCATCAGAACCTTAAATGCATATTGAAAAGATTATATTAAAATAGAAGACTTCTTATTTCTGTCTATTTCATTTGCTTGTGTTCCCGCCACATAGTTTCAGGTTTACATTTTCTAAGCCATTTTGGGCAAGGGGCACAATTTGCATTTTTAAAAAGCCCCTAAAGAATAACATTCCAGTCCCTCCATCGGTATTAAGCCTCATGCTTTAATTACCTTACTATCAAGAATTACTTCTTTGTATCACTTCACTAAATTTTAAGTCCATTCTTTTCAGTTTTACCTGTGGCATACGAGTATCATATCATTTTCTAAGTAAGAAGTTGTTTAATAAATATTTAGCAGGTTTTGCAATTTTAATTGAATATATTAATTTAAATAAAAATTATTGCAGGTACATATACACATTTAAGGACAATGACACAGTGAAAGAAAATAAAAGAAATTTTCAATAACTCTCCCTCCCATTATAGGAGAAGGTAAATCACTACCTGTTGGATATACATCCACAATCCATAGAGTTTGCTGAATATATGCTTCAAAATAACACGTATGTAGAATGCTAATTTTTAGGCGAACTCTTTCTTCTGATTGACTTGATATATACCTTCAAATCTTTTTTCTCTCTAATTTTATGGTCATCGCAACTCATACATTTTTCACTAAATAGTTAAAGGTATACGAAACATTTTGTGGTGTTTAATCAGAAGAGAATCTAGGTAAGTCTAGGTTTAATCTGTCCAGTCAGTGTAAGAACACTGAGGTGAGAACAGAAGTGCCAGACATAACCTCAGCACTGCATAGACTTATACATGCCTGACCTTGTGTGAATTTAAGTGATTTATAACAAAGCTAGCAAGGGTAGAGGTAGAGATTTTTCAGAGTCTGAAATGTAAAAAACAAAAATAGGTTGTTTCCCTAAGGTGGATCTTTTGTGGTAGGCTATAACAAAGCAATAAAGGAATTGGCAATACTTGCATACCCAGTGGACTATTTAAATATTACTGTGAGTGAGAACAAAAGACTTCAAAATGTCCCTAGCTCTCTTGTTTAAATCTATATGGGAATACAGATTTAGAGCTAAGTGAAGCACAATCACACAGGGAGCCTCAGGAGGCTACAAGGACTATGAATATTGATGGGAATTCACTTCTGTGTGGTGCTCTGAACAAATGACAACGGAGTAGTAAACAACTATTTCCTTGGAGATGCAAATAGATTCCACAGGCTGTGAACTGAGACTCTTTCCCACTCAGATCTTATTCAAAGCAAACAGTGTTATTTAGAAGGGTACACATACCCTAACAATTAAACTGGGTATGGCAAACTGGAAACAAAGAAACAGAATTAGTTCCAACTCATTGTAACTATAAACAAGACTTTTTCTTTCTCACCAAGTAGGTTAGAGATGGCATTTTAGTTTTGCACGTTTAGAAATAAATGAATTCACTCTAGGAAAGTTAGCTTTGAGTATTTGGCAAGATTTTGCTGGATCTGAATTCTACGAGTGCTACCCTTTAGACAGGTGGTATTTTCTGGAAGGTCATAGCTAATATCATTTTTTTCCTCATGTTGAAAAGCTTTATTTTCCAAATAGGAAAATTTCTCCTATTCATAAATGACCTTTTAGATGACAAAATGCCATGAGAAGCTAAGGGGAAGGTAAAAAGTTAGAACAGTTGATGCAAAATCTGAAAGTGAAATTTTGAAGAGAGAAAAATATACATATTTTTCTTTATGGAGGAGAAAAGCAGCAAAGGCTGTTGAATAGAATTTTGGAGAAGGGAAAATATACTCAACCTGAAGGCAGATGAACAAATACTCAGAAATAATGCGGTCGAACAGTAAAACTGCCCTTATAGAATTTAGCATGATATCTATCGATAATTACAGTACTTTAAAGCATTAGCTTAAAGAACAACTGCTTTTAAAGATCAGGCAAATGCAGATTATTTTAAAAACAGATAAAAGAAGTAAATTTATGTATTTCTTTATTTCTACAGGGAAAAATAGTCTCAAAGTCTGCTTTGGAATACTTCTGATTTTTCTCAGAACAGGGCCCACGTATTTTCCGTGTTTCTAGGACCCAAGTTGAGCTCCATATACAGAGACAAACCAAGAATCTATCTACAAAGCAAGTGCTAAGTGCCAGTCTAGAGGGGTTCTCAGATATTGCTGGAAATGCAATAGAATGGGGAGAAATGTATTTTGCTGACTTCCACTTAGGAAGATCACTGCATTCTGAATTTTTTAAATTGATTAATTAATTAATTTTTATTTTTTTCAATTACAGTTGACATTCAATATTGTATTACTTTCAGGGGTATAGTGGTTTCTGTTAGAAGGGATTCTTTGGTGTGTCCTTGTGACAGGGTAGGTAGACAGATAGAAATAAGCAAGAGAAGGAGAGACTTGGCCCCATTAGAAAGCCCCTTGCTGCAGCTCCTACTTGGGCCAAGACCCCTGGCAGCTGCCCAGCAGGACTCCAGGCTCACACATATCTCTAAATCAAAGAGATATGTTGTTAGAAGTCAGAGAAGGGAGGGACCCATCCTGCTTGTGAGGACCAGCAATCCCTTACTAGTCCAACAGGATTCCAGGTTTACACATGCTCCTAAATCAAAGAAGTGCATTGTGGGATGCCAGAGAAAGGAAGAGTGGGCACCTCAGGGAGAGGCAGGAGAGATAAGGGGGTGGGGGGGCAGTTCTACCCACAGAAATAAAAGCCCTCATGGGACGTGAGGTGGGGCTGCTTCCCCCCTTGGGTCAGCCCGCTCCACCTCTCAGGAAGCACTCTCTTTTACTAATACATTTCTGGCTGTTTTCGTCTGAACAAAATTCTGTGTCTTGGCTGAATTCTTCTTCAAGAAGACAAAGAGCTGAGGTACAAGGTCATTTCCTGGTAACACTTAGGGTGGGAAGCTAGACCTCAATGAGTATGCTCAAGTGATAATAATAGATTACTAGCAAATTGCTTTCCAAGGAAGATGATGTGTTTTGGGGTTTTCGGTTTTTTTGTTACTTGTAGGGTTTTAATGTTCCCAATGGAAGATATAAGTTTGCCAAAGAGTGACAGAAAAGCAAAGAGAAAAACAGAAAAGGAGTTTGAGCTCTTCCATTAACAGTATTCATTTGAGCCTTCTGATATGAGACCCTCTGTCTGCTTTCTAAATAAATATTTAAAATATTTACACTATGCCTGTTAAAACAGGCAGCAAATTGTTAGTCACCTTGGGGCACTCACAGGTGCTGTATACACTCCAATGCTACGTGTTTCCCTTCTTGTTACAGGATATTTCTGTTAACAGCAAGTAGGAAAAGCCATTTTTTTCTCTACCCTCACATTAGAAAACTAGGGAATACATATTTCAGTTGAAGACTATCAATTTTGTCATCTCTTCCTGAAACTACTTCATGCCATAAACTGGGCTGTCTCAGCTGCCTCAACTTTCCTCATTCCTGTGCTTCCATTATTTTTAACATTTTAAAACTGCAGTTACTTTTGCACCAACCTAATAGTAGAGCCACCGTGAAGAGCGGCTGTCAAATATGCACACGTTCTCACATCTCACATTCTCAGTGCCTTTCCAAGATGCAGCAGAGTCCTGATGAGCTGAGCGTGTTAGGTCAGTTCTTTTCCTGTCGACACACTTGCAGCAAGCTGACCCAACCACAGCCCTATTTTCTCTGACATTAAAGATGTAAGTCCCTTTGATCATCCATTTTCTCAACCCACTACTGTCCTCACTGACCCACTTCCCAGATTTCAAAATATGCTTGCTGCGCAATACTTCTGTTCTTTGATTATTCATCCTCATTCGCCTCACTGATTCTTCTTGACGATGCCTGCCCTTAGGTGAAAACTGGCTCTTCCTTGAGGAAATTATCTTCCTTGCAGCTTTCATCAGTAGAAGGAAGACTGTCAGTTCCCAAACTCTATTTATATTTTTGTCTGTGATTTGGGGCCATGGCCCAAAGTTGTTTCCTGTCCCTGGTTATTCATTCTCCTTATTCTCCTTTCTTTGGTGGTAATAGAATGCCTGATTTTTAGCTGAGTCATAGTTATCTTGAGTAAGGATATTTCCCAGAATCCCCTACAACTGGCTGGCATGCAACTAAGTTCTGGTTAATGGGATAGCCGCATGAGTAGCATATATAGCTTCCTCAAATGTCTTTAAGGGAGGGAAACAAGCTCTTCTCATTTCTCCTTCCTATTAGCTGGAAGCTGGATGTGATGGTAGGACTGGAATAGCTGTGAATTGAAGAATGGGGGCCATAAATTAGTATATCAAACTGACACCTGTTGCCATGCACATAGCCTAGACAATAAGTCTTTATAGATCAATTGAAATATAAAATTATTTTTTATTTTAAAAATTATGTAATTTTTATTTTGAAGAAATATAGATCATCTAATTCAATTTTTATTCCATTCTAAAACAATTTCTGTAGCATCCTGACAGACATTTGTTAACCTTTCTTTAAAAACTGCTTAGCAAGGAACTACCATACAACATAATTCATTAATGTTTATTTTATTACATGGATATAGTTATTTCACTTCGGTTATGGCTCTTTGGAAGCACAGAGGTAAACATGTGAGATCAAAGCCCTATAAATTTTGAATCTCTTTTAATGTTAACACTTTCTTGTAACAACTTGCAATTTGGCTCCTCATAACTTCTCTCTTTTGGTTATTAGCTGAGTTTGGAGATGAAGAAAACCAGACTAGTAAAGAGAGCTTTTTTGGCAAATTGAAGAGCACATAGCCTCTCTAAAGGAGGTAATATTTACTGAGCTCCAACCAACTGTGTAATCCAGGAAATTGCTCTTTATCCTGTCCACAGGTTCATTTACCCTCAGTTGTAGAAATGGGTTTCAATTAAAGACAAAACAAATTCACACTAACAGGCCAACTACAACATACCTGCATGCTATCTCTGGCCTAAGGATCCCCAGAATGTGACTCCTGACATGGTTTAAGAATCATCCCTCCCCTCTGGACCTTTTTTGGATCAGCAGCTCAGTTATGCCTTACTGTTTAAAAACTGCTCAGAAACAAAGTTTTGAGAACAGGAAAGCCAAGAACTGGGGAGCACCCTCCCCTTAGGTGCATCTTGGTCTATGAGTTTCATGACACCATGGACAGAGACAGAAAATGGTATGTATGACATGGAAAATTTCATCACAACAGGGCCGGGCCTGATAGGAAAAGTGATTGACATCTCATATGCATGGTTTCCATCTTTGTATGGCTCTAATCCTAGATAAAGCTTTTTTAAAGGCAGATAATCAGAAGCAGCCTCAGTAGTGTGCAAGCATATGAGAGAGAACTCCCTTCTGGTTAGATCAGTAATTGAACCCTGTCTGTTTATTATCTTTCAGGCATCCCTATTGAAGGAGTCTCCCCCTTATCTGCAGTCTCACTTTACAGTGTTTCAGTTATCCACGGTCAACCAAGGTTGAAAAATGTAAAATTAAAATTCCAGAAGTAAACAATTTATAAATTGTAAATTGTGCGCCGTTCGGAGTAGAGTGATGAAATATCGTGCCATCCCGCTCTGCCCCACGGGGACATGAATCACCCCTTTGTCGAGCATCTCTGCGCTGTGTATACTACCGGCCTGTTAGTCACGCAGTAGCCGTCTGGGTAATCAGATCGTCTGTTACAGTACCACAGTGCTTATGTCAAGTAACCATTATTTTACTTAATAATGCCACATTCACATAACTTGATTACAGTATATTGCTATAATTGTTCTATTTTGTTATTCTTCTTCTTAATCTCTTACTGTGCCTAATTTATAAATGAACATTATCATAGGTATGTACGAATAGAAAAAATAGTGTATGTAGGGTTCATTACTATCGGCGGTTTCAGGCATCCCCTTGGGGTCTTGGAACATATGCCCGTGGATAAAAGGGCGGCTACTGTATTTCTGTTGTCTGCCTAGGTTTTTCTTGAGTCTATAAAGATATCTTGAGACTTTTTTTTGTTGCTAAAATTCAGTGATATATGATACTTCTCCTGCTTGCTTCATGTGTTTGGCTTCATTTAGAGAACACAATTTCCTGAAGTGCCCACAGCCTGGTATTCAATGCTTCACTCTAGAATTATGCTGTGAATCAACCTATCATCTCTTGTCAGTAGTTTCTGGAATCTTACCTTATTTTTTCTCATGTTAAAAGTTGGAATATTTCTTTATTCTGTATTTCAAAATTTGTCATATTTGTCACAATTCCTAAGTAATCACTAACAATTTGTTCCATGATTATATTTGTAGATTTTGTTTCCTGGTGTATAACGAGTCAGAACCCAGGATCTTGAAGTCATTTAAAACAGCTCAATGCTCTTGTATTATTTTGTTTGTTTTTTTTTTTGTTTCTTTGTTCATCACATATTTATTTAAGCCTGAAGTGTTTAGGTTCAGAGTTGGAAATGAAGTTATAACAACTAGATACAGATGTTGCTTTCTAAGACTTCAAGGAAGATTGGAGGTAAACAAGTGGGTGCAAATCATAATTGTTAAAGTAATTGAGCATTGCACATGTTACAGGACATGTGTAGTAGATGTTTGCCTCCTAGATGCTCATTTTTTCCTCACAGTGTTATGGGGATGATGTCATTGTACAGAAGTGGAAGCTGCTGAACAGAGAGCTCCAATGAATTATTTAAAAAATCTCACAACTCCTAAGTAGAAGTATCAGTATTTAAATCTAAAGTTCGTATTCATATCAGGTTATAACTATGGCCCATTATCCTAATTTGACTTGAAATTCTGCCCCTCATTAATGCAGTTGAGTGTGCCAGTTTGGGTTTTAATGTCATTCTTCTTAATAGAGGAACCAGAAATAAAATAAGGTTCAGAAGTAATGCTTATTTTCTATCACCCACAGACATATACTAATTCCATCATCAGTGGACATATGTGACTGTGCAATAGAAGCATTACATTGCATTCTCGCAGTACTCGGGAATGTTCTTGTCATCCTCCTCATTCCAGCTTTAAACCTATTTGTAAGTAACCTTTATATTATTGTTTGCCCTAAGACTCATCACAAGTGTCCTTTCTATACATTTCAACATCTCTGTTATGAACTTATGGGTTTCTTCCCCCTTTTTTGTGTCCCTTATTCCACTTACTCATATGTTCTTTACCTGCAATCATCAAAGACATCTGGTGAGCAGTGTTTTAAACAACATTATGGTAAGTGAAATAAACCAGACACAGGGGAAAAAAGAAAAAAAGAAACTACATGATCTCATTAACAGGTGGAATCTAAAAAAGGTAAATACATAGAGACACAGAATGCAATGGTGGTTACTAGGGTCGGGGCGATGGGGGAAATGGAGAGATGCTGTTCAAAGCGTGCAAAGTTCATGCAAGTTGAAAGTGTAGAGGCTAATGTACAGCATGATGACTATAGTTAATAATGCTGTGTTAAATACTGGGAATTTGCTAAGAGAGTATATTTCAAGTGCTTTCATCACTCACATAACATGTTAACTATGTGAGAAGATAATACGTCAATTAGCTAGGCTGTAGTAATCATTTCACTATATATATGTATATCAAATCATCATCTGCACACCTTAAATAGATATAATTTTTCTTAAAAAATAATTTAAAAAACAAATGCTTTCCCCTATGGTATATTCGTATTAGGATCATACACAGCCATAACATTTTCTCTTTAATTGAAATATATGGTGTCATGCGGGGTGTCAGGCGGGGTCTCATGAGGGGTCTCTGGTCCCGCTCCCCACACAAGAACGCAGGATATGGCTAGGCCAAAAGGAACACCCACGGAGCCATAGGTAGGGGAGTCATACCACTATGGTCTCACTGGAGCCTGGGTTCACATGACGTGCGACCTGCTGTCCACTTTGCTGCCAACCGACCGACTCTCTTCCACCCTCCTCCTCTCTCCTCCTCTCTCCTCCACTCTCCTCGACTTCCTTCCGTAGCCGCGGCAGTTATATTAGTGGCCAATGGCTCAATGGTTACAGCTGACGGCCAACCAGCCACAGCTGATGGCTATTTACTACCTGAGTCAGCACCTTTCTATGTGAGGCCGAGAGCCTGGAAACTGCTTTCTGGGGCTCTGTCCCCACACTCCACCCCTACAGGTTCTCGCCTCATAATCTACGCGACAAGCGTCTTCTGCAAGGGGCCCTGTGCCATATTAGCCTATTGACACCTACGGACGAAAAGAAACGGTAGTCTTAGGAACCAACAGTGGCAAATCCCTTCCATCTGGGAGGATACACGCTAGCTTTTTGTCCTGGGAAAGGAGGGTTGCTGCCACTGGCACCTTTCCCAGTTTGTGGTACCAAACCTTTATGGCAGTGCTTGGGGTCCCTTGCATAGTTTCAACATGTAACAGAACAGGGGACCCCATAATAGGCCATAGTGAGAGCACATAGTCTCCCCGCAAAATCATCCCGGTATCGGGACCTTCGTATACTACAGTCACTTGCGGTGGCCACTCAGCCACCACCCCTGGCGTCACTTGCAAATCATGAGTCAAACCGGCCCCCCATGGGGCTATCAGGCCCAACCATCGACAATGGGGGCTTTTGATCTGCCAGGGCCAAGTCCATTGCTGCCGTTCCCCTGGCTTTCAAGCATGTGGGGCTGGCAGCAAAATGTTTCCATTTCTGCCATAGTCTGGCTTTAACAGAGTCTCACTGGTGGTAACTTTTAACTGAATGGGAGCGGCTGTTCGATGTAGCAGAGCTTCTACTGGTGCGGGCCCTCCCTTCCGTGGTCTCTCATTCAGGACTCTCAGGACATCCCATAAACGCGAGGCCCAGTCACGCATCGTGGGAGGGTGTTTTGACACCCAGAGACCTTGCTTCAAAAGGCCAATATAGCATTCAATCATGCCAGCTGCTTGTGGGTTATACGGAGCATGAAACAAC
Source organism: Rhinolophus ferrumequinum (assembly GCF_004115265.2). Classification (NCBI taxonomy): domain Eukaryota; kingdom Metazoa; phylum Chordata; class Mammalia; order Chiroptera; family Rhinolophidae; genus Rhinolophus; species Rhinolophus ferrumequinum. The sequence goes on along the minus strand of NC_046285.1, from coordinate 7,546,387 downwards.
CATCGCACGTCCATCCTGGCAGCCCAGCGCTGCACTTCTTGCCCCGTAAAATGAGTACCCCTGTCACTTTCAATGACTTGGGGGGCGCCCATAGAGGGCGCACAGCTGTGTAAGAGCAACCATTGTATGCCGCTGATCCGCAGCTGGACACGGCCAAGCAAACATCAACCCCGTAGCAGTGTCCACTGCTGTAAACGCGTATATCACATTGCGGGCCTTAGGCAGGGGTCCAATGTAATCCACTTGCCAGCGAGTGAGGGGCACCCTCCCTTGCGTAATCTGCTGTGTCTCCCAGGGGAGCCTCCGCCTTTGGGGGTTGTCCTGGGCAAAGACGGCACAGTCATAACAGGCATCTGCTATCTCCTGCCATTTCAAAGGCAGACCCCAGCGTCTGCTCACCTGCCACATGGTTCGGCTTCCAGCGTGCTGCAATTTCCTATGCAGCCAATGGGCTACATCAGTGGCAGGAGCCCGTTCTAACCATCGGACCCGTGCTAGGGCATCTGCTTCATCATTACCTGGGGACACTAAGGGGGAGTGACCTGTGACATGCATTAGGGTCATCTCTTTTCTCTGCCCTAGGTCCCAAAGGTCCTGCCACATGGCTTGACCCCACAGTGGACGGTGTCCTACCAACCAGTTTTGGTGTTTCCACGTGGGGAGCCACAGCGTTAGGCCCCGGAACACCGCCCAGCTGTCAGTACAAATAACTAGGAGCCCGGGCTCGTGGCTGATTACCATCCATACAGCCCGTAGCTCAGCCCACTGGCTACTCTGGCCCACCCCAGTATCAAACCAAATGGTGTCTGTTTTGGGCTGCACACCAATAGCCGTGCAAAAGCTACAGCCCCTCGGCTAGAACCATCGGTAAACCAGGCATCCTCAGGTACTGGGGACTGTCCTTCTTTATAGGGCGAGGGCTCCAAGTCCTCCCCTCTAGGTAGAGCGCTTGGCTCAGCCTGGGGTACAAGCTCCACAGGCCCCAGGACCTGTTGTAGCTCTGTCCTCAAAGGGCTTGAACTAAGGGTGCTACGTTGCTCCAAGTAGGCACCCCACTTGGCGAGGGTGGTGGTCTGTGCCACCCCTGTTTTGGGTCCCTGGGTCCACGTACGGACCCACCCCTGGACGGGATAGGTTGTTCGAACCAACACCCGTGCTGTTCCTGTGATGGTTTCTGTGGCCACTAGGGCTGCGTACACAGCAGCCAGCTGTTTCTCTATTAGTGAGTAGCGGACCTCTGCTCCTTTCCATAATTGGGACCAAAATCCCACTGGCAACCGGAGACGCTCCTGCTGTTGCCAGAGGCCCCATCCGTACCCCTCTTGGGTTACGTGAACATCAAGTTCAAATGGGCGGCCGGGGTCCACTACTTGCAGAGCCTGTGCCTGCTGCACTGCCCGTTTTGTGGCAATGAAGGCTTGCTCTACAGCCTCTGTCCAATCCCATGAGGCCCCCTTTTTTATCATATTGTACAAGGGCCTTGCCATTTGTGCTAAATGGGGTACAAACGCCCACCAATATCCTAGCAGACCCAAATATGTCTGCAGTTGGGAGACCTTGGTCGGCCGGGGAAAGGCTTGTATCTTATCAATGATTGCCTCAGGTATAACCTTTGTCTTACCCGACCACACAACACCCAAAAACTTGACGGATAAGCCAGGGCCTTGGACTTTTTCCTCATTCACCGCCCAGCCGCGTGACTTCAGGTGGCAGAGAAGAGAGGGAGCTGCTTGCTCTAAATCAGAAAGAGAATCTGATGTTAACAGAATATCATCGACATAATGAAACAAGGCCACAGAGGATGGGCGATCCCACTGTGCCAAATCCTGGGCCACGAGCCCGTGGCAGATAGTGGGGCTGTGCAAGTATCCTTGCGGAAGGACTTGAAAAGTCCACTGCTGCCCATCCCAAGTAAAAGCAAACTGCTCTTGACACTCGGGTGCAATGTCAATGGAGAAAAAAGCATTGGTCAAGTCCACTACATAGTGATATGTCCCCAGGCGGACAGTCAGACGATCCATTAAATCAAGTATTGAAGGCACTGCAGCGTGCAAGGGTGGTGTCACCTTATTTAACTCCCTATAGTCCACAGTTATTCGCCAGGTCCCATCTGGCTTCTTGACAGGCCATACTGGGGAGTTAAAGGGACTGTGCGTTGGCCTCACAATATGTGCCTTCTCCAGTTCCAATATTGTACGACCAATCTCCTCCTGCCCTCCTGGAAGGCGGTACTGTCGCACTGTAACCACGCGCCGGGACTGTGGCAACACTTGAGGAGGGTGGTGAGCATGCCCGCGTGTCACCGCTTTCACCACCCGGATCCGGAGACGGAACTCTCCTACTGACGTCTGTAAGCTGAGGCCATGTAGCACGTCCACCCCTAGAATACATTCCGGAACGGGGGAGACATAAACCTTGTAGGTACGAGGGGGAAGCCTTCCTATACCCAGTGGTAAGGAAACAGCTTTCACAGTCACAGTCTTTCCCCCGTAGCCATCAATGCAGATTGCTGGTTCGGGGAACAGTTCTGGGTTCCCATAAACGAGACTGCAGTCTCTGCCAAGGTCAACTAGGGCCAAAACCCTCTGCACATTAGAAGGGGACCAATGTATGGACAGTTCCACGTGAGGCCTCCGGTCCCTGCTCGTCCCCTCTGACCGGGTACCTTGGCCCCACCTCTAATCAAGCTGAAAGGAGTTGTCCTCAAGCGGCTGCATGAAGTCCTGGAGGGACACGGGTCGCGCTTGCCCAGACGTCTCCTTTATGCTTCTCCAGAATTGTTGTTCCGGACGCAACTGTTTCCAAAGTTCCAGCAGGAGTGCATTGGGTTTTCCGTCTATTTTCTCCCGATCGACCCCTGCTGCCACAAGATCACGCCACATCTGTGCGCGTGTTACTCTCTGAGGTCCACGACCTCGCCCCTTTACCTTTAGTTTGGGCTTCCAGGTCTCAACTGTGCGAACCTCCTGTCTTAATTTCCTTCGCCTCCGGCTTTCAACATCCCCTAGGGTGGCCATGGCAGTTGTAACTTCATGGATCCGTCGCCCTACATAAGGTGTAAGAATAGCAACCAAGGATCCAAAAGCACTCGCAGGTGCAGTATCCAAAACCAGATCTCTCATGCTGGCTGTAAAAAGCTCGTCATCCGGCCCCTGCATGTTAAGGTTAAAAATAGCATGTCTCATACCCATTTCATGGATGATTTGCGTAAGTTTCGTATATGACTGCCATTGACTCACAGTGTCTGGCAGCTCGCCAGCCTGTCCCCATACTGTGCATACCGCAGCAGTGAGCCACTCCATTAGAGAGTGGTTGCCCTGGTCGTGGGCCAACCTATGGCAGTTCTGTAACCTTTGTCGCAGGGACGGATGCACTGTCACAAAGGCTAGCTTTTCCATCTCGCCCGGGGAGCAGAGAATGTTGTCTGCTCCCTCATCCCATAAACGTAATAGCCAAGCCGAGACTGGCTCTCCAGGGCGCTGTCGGTACCGCCTCCCCAGCTCCTGCAACTCAGTGGGAGTGTAAGGGGTGCAGGTTGTGAACTCAGTCACAGCTGGGTTGCCTGCAGCAACACCACCGGGGCCCAAAGGTTGCTCACGTTTTACTCTTTGCTTCAAGATTGGCCGGGCTTGGGGGTTGGGAGCTACATTGTCTCCACTGGCTTCCTCCGCCTCTGCCTCAGAGTCTCCACTGTGGGGCCTCCCTTCTAACAGGCGGACCCCAGCTTCCAGTGCTTCCAACCGGTACACCTGGTCCGGCACCTGGGCCATTTCATTAAGCGCATTTTCCGTATTGAGACTCAAGGCCGTGAGGAACATCCAGCCCACGCGGCCAGCTGTAGCATTTGCCTCCTCCGACAACTGCTCAGCCAGAGCCTTCAGGGCCCTCTCCACGCTGGCCGGAGAGCCGTCCATGTCCTCCCACCTCTCCTTGGGGGTCCAACTCCTGAGAACAGTGGCCACCGGACACCACACACTGTGTGGGGGCCACACGTCCTCCTGCCCAGAGTCAGACTCCATTCCTACCTGGTCGAAATCTTGCTCACCGTGACAGGTGTCTGAGTGGGTGGAGGCCTCCTTATAAGATGTCCACAACTATCGGATCCTAAGGCCGCAGCAGATCATCAAAATTAAGGCAACGCCTTCCATGGCCAAGAAGGTAGTGTGCCAGCTGGAGGCTTGAGTCTCCCAGGCGGACCGCGCCTCCCGTTCCCGGTGTCGCTCCTCACGGGCCTCCTGAAGCTGGGCTCTCACATGCACAAACCGCTCCACCGCCCTTCGGAGAGCTTTGGCTGGCACCGTATCCTGCTCGCTGTGCCATTTGTCATGCGGGGAGTCATGAGGGGCGGCCTGCGGGGTGTCAGGCGGGGTATCCTGCCGACTACGCCAAGTGTCATGCGGGGTGTCAGGCGGGGTCTCTGGTCCCACTCCCCACACAAGAACGCAGGATATGGCTAGGCCAAAAAGGAACACCCACGGAGCCATAGGTAGGGAAGTCATACCACTATGGTCTCACTGGAGGCTGGGTTTACACGACGTGCGACCTGCTGTCCGCTTTGCTGCCAACCGACCGACTCTCCTCCACTCTCCTCCTCTCTCCTTCAGTCTCCTTCAGTCTCCTCCTCTCTCCTCCTCGCTCCTCGACTTCCCTCCGTAGCCGCGGCAGTTATATCAGTGGCCAATGGCTCAATGGTTACAGCTGACGGCCAACCAGCCACAGCTGATGGCCATCTACTACCTGAGCCAGCACCTTTCCACGTGAGGCCGAGAGCCTGGAAACTGCTTTCTGGGGCTCTGTCCCTGCATATGGCTTTTGAATATATTTGATAATAGCAATAATACTTCCCATCCCCTAAACTTCCAGAAATCAATTTTTCTTGTCTTTTGTGCTAGCATACCAAAAAGTAAAGTGCATCCTTTTTTATAACCTTCAATTCAGGCTCCTCAAGTACAGTGGTGAAGGCTGTGCTCTGCACAAAAGTACCTTGCGAAGGTAACAAGAGTAGGGCTGAAATCGGCCTGAGTTTAGCTTTCTGAGTCGTGGGTTGGTGGCATGACGCTTCTACTTACCCACATCCCACCCTGCAAGACAGGATGTGCCGGCGACCTGCCTAGGCTTTGCTTCCTTGGATGTTATGACAAGGTATTTTTCTTCTAAGCTTCCTGCCACTTTCATTTCATCAATAAATTCTTTTTGGTAATAATTAAATCTAGAGCAGAAGCAATCTTTGTCCAGTCCATGGCCTCACTGGATCTGAAAATTCAGCAAGATAACTGCACCAATTGCTTTTCTTTGACAAGTATAAGATTTCTAGCTAAATCTAAAATAGGGGAAATTGCCCAACTGTTGGGAGGCATCTTCTAATAAAAAAAAAAAGCAATCTGTATTAGAAAACATATTTTATTTGCTCAGTCTGCTCAACGGTCAGTAACAGCCAAAAATATCCTTGATAAAATATTGTTCTTAATTTAGAGTCAGAAGACCAGTGTTCAAGTCTCCATATCAGTTTCCTCTTACTGGCACCTGCACCTTTTAGAAATAACTAGTCTTCTCTGTGTCTTTTTACCTTCTATGAAATAGGATCAAATGTAACAATATGAAAGAGGTATTTAAAAAATATTATAGAAATTAGTATAATAACAATAAAAACAGAATCTCTTGAATTTCCCACCATTTTTGGTATCCTCACCTAAATGAATAAATATCTACCAAGCCAAAATCAGATGGGCCATAGGTGGACATTTGTGTTTTTTGTTTGTTTGTTTGTTTGTTTGTTTTGGCTTTGTGTTAAAAACTAACTTTAATAAATGTTCTAGAACTTTATTATTTCATCAAAAATCAGCATCTAAATATGTTGGTGTGCACTGGTATATTATAATTTAGTATTACACAGTATTTTATTGATTGAAAGTTTACTTAAATGCTTTACTTGTATTATTAGAGTAATTGTCATGACAAATCTGTTCCCTTAGGACTCAATCATAGATAGGACTCTGTTGTTTCATAAAATTCTTTCAAATATTTATGTAAAAGAACACAACTTATAATCTTATATACTTTGGCATCAGAATAACCTATGTTTGATTATGGCCCTGAAAAATACCGGCTGTGTGAACTCAGGCAAGAAGTTATTTTAATTCTCAGAGGCTCAGTTAATTCACCTAAAAAATAGTGATAAAAATCTTTACTTGTTAATGGTGAAGAATAAATGAGATATTGTAAGATATTGTGCATAAAAAGTACATTACCCCTTTTTAATTGCTATCCTTATTCTTAAAAAAAAAGAAAGGAAGAAAGAAAGAAAGGAAAGAAGGAAGGAAGGAAGGAAGGAAGGAAGGAAGGAAGGAAGGAAGGAAGGAAGGAAGGAAAGAAAGAAAGAAAGAAAGAAAGAAAGAAAGAAAGAAAGAAAGAAAGAAAGAAAGAAAGAAAGAAAGAAAGAAAGAAAGAGCCACTGTATAACCTTTATAAAATTAGGGGTCCACCGAATGTTGTATAACAAGCTTGCACCAGTCCAGGGGTGCCATTTCCATAGCGTCTCATGTAAATGGTGCAAAGCCTTAGTTTTGAACTCAAGCACCTTCACCATGGTCTCCAGATTCCACTAATTCAACAAACATATATGTATATCCAGTGTTTACTAGGAGACTGGCACTGTACTAGATGACAGGAAAACAAAGACAAATAGGACACCATCCTTTTTCTAATAGAGCATAACATTTAATAAAAATTTCAGATAGAGAATCATGCTAGAGGAAAAAAAAAAAAGAAGCAGCAAGGCCCTTTGCATTCGTCTACTGCTCCTTAGTGCAATGTTAGGAAAAAGTGCCTTCTCTGTGTGGAGAAGTTAGAAAGACCTGTTCCTGGTCGGGTGGGAGGTGGGAAAGTGCAAGCTTCTTGCCTTCGCCCCATGACTTGGAGAGCTAAACCCAGGCTGATTTCAGCTCCCAATCATATTTCTTAACAAGGCACCTTTGTGCAAACTGTACTTGGAGAGCCTGAACTGAAGGTTATAAAAGAGGATGCACCTTACTTTTGGATATGCTATCACAGAAGATCTAGTGACACTACTTAGTGAAACCTCAAAAATTTTGCATTATTTGTATGAATCCAAGTTGCCATGTCTTGGCTCATTGTTGCATCCAATGACATTTGAATCTGGCATTTACAATAATTGAAAAGCAGTTTAATATTTTACTGTAGTGTTTAGATAAAATACCAAAAGAGATTGCATTCATACAATGGAACTTAATTTTTTTTCCCTTTAAGTCTTTCTCTTTCAATATCTCATACCCCTGGGTGGGGGTGGTGGTGGAAGAAATATGTCTCTTCCTGTTCCATTGGTTTAAGTCATCAGATTTTTATAGGAATTGGCTTTATTTACAGGTAAGATAAAGATGAGAAATGTTATAATACAGTGTGATATTTAAGGAAAAAAAATGTAATTTGCAGACATCACTGAAGTCCATAGAGAGTTGGTAAATTAAGCCAGCATATTTTTCTATCCAGTACTAGTAGCTAAATTTAGTAGTGTTGTATTACAAATTACTTGTCTCCCAAAAGAAGTCTTGTAAAATATACCATAAACTAAAGTTTAAATAAAACAAACTGCAGTACTTCCTTTTGACTCCTAACCCTAAAGGCTCATGAAAAACATACACACTTTGGGATAAGGAACAGATAATTAATGGTTGCCTATAATTCTGAAGCTGAGCATGTTCAATCTGGGTAATTACACCAACTCAGGCAGAAACACTATTATCAGCTGTTAAATGCTATTGCACCACCAGGCTTTTTACCTTTGTTTTTCCACTTGAGATGAGACATGACACCTTAATTGAATAGACCCTCAAGTTGATGACAAATTTTAAAATATACAAAAGTGCTTTCCCCCTACTGAGTACTCAAGAACAGCTCTAAAAGTAGCTCAGACCAATCTCACAAATCCACGGATAACAATGTATTTTACCCGATCATTCTCAAGTCTCTTCCGAGGTGTACTAAATACCTCTGTATTTGGAATTTCTATTTTAAGCTTTAAAAATATGCTTTTCAAAGCAATTTTTACTTCTTATATTCGCATTCTTTCACAGCTGTATTTCAGTGAGGCCAGCCTGAGAACAAGACTGAAAAACACATCCTCCTAGAATTCGTTAAGTATTTGAGGAGTTGTTTTGCCCAACACCCCAGTTTACAGGTGATGACAATGAAACTCATCGAATTTCATACTTCAAAAAAGTCATCAAGCTTGTTTGTGGCCTATAAAGAACTGGTACCTGATTCCCATCAAGTAGCGAGCTTTCAACTCTGAAATGCTCCCAGGAATTCTGGGATTCAGAGCTCAAACTGAAGTCAGCACTTGGACAAAAATTGAGACAGTGAACACTTTTGAAAAGTTTATGTCTGTTACTCCTAAGATCAATGTTGTTCAATAGTTGGGATAATCTAGTGGGGGGCAGGGAGGAAGAAGGAGGGAGGGAGGGAGAGAGAGAGAGAGAGAGAGAGAGAGAGAGAGAAGAAATTCAGTATCTTCCAAAACTCCTTTTTGACTAATAGGACTTACGTTATCCTTTGTATTTAACTGTCAATGTAGATAGAGAAGAGAAAGTACAAATTGCTCTTATAATTATTCTCTTCCCTTATTTAATATTTTTATAATCTTATCTTTTAAGAATTTTTGGTTGAAATTAGATCAGTTTTTTCTTCAATGTTCTTCATTCAAAAGATTTGGAAGCAATTGTTTAGATCAAGAATAGAATAAAAACATAATGTGTTTGTTTCATCCATCAAAGTTTATTCTAAAAAAAAATAAATGAAGGGACTAGGCTACGGAGGAAAGAGGAAGTTAAAAGATGAATTGCAGAACAATATAGGATATTCCAGATACAATACTGGTTTGGGGAAAATGTATTGGTTCAGATTTATACCCATTTAACTTACAGAGATGCTGAGGCATCTAATTGCAATGGCCTAATAGGGCAAGAAGAGACCTGGCCCCTAACTGCATACATTCTAATTAGTCACTTAGGTTGCGAAAGTTTCCCAAGGGACAGTTAAGCAAAAGAAGGATAAAGGGTCAAGAACCAGACCTTAGAAGATTCTCATGTTTAAAAATGAGATTGAAAAGCTGAGAAATCAGAAAAGAGTGATCAAAACAAGAAGCAAAGGAGTTGAAAGGGAAGATGAAAATCAGAAATTTAGTGTTCCAAAGTCAGTGCAGAAAAGCAGTGTTGGATGGAGAGGCTCCCCTTAAACAGGCCTGAAATACTGGTGATTATGGGTTGCCAGTTCACCCAGGGTGTCTGAGAGACAGCCCTCCACAATGCCTCTCCCCCACCTCCCTGTGAGACAAGATTATTGATCATTGTAACCTGCTGTCTGGTCTGAGCCCCACCTTCAAAGTCCTGGACTCTTTCATGGTTGAAATAAAGGATTACAAATATGTTCTTAAAAGTGGTTTGCCTGGAATGGCTGTAGACAGGATACATACTGAGCATTAAAATAATTGTAGAATACATAGCTATTTTATTTTTGATGCTTACTCCTCCTCTTGACTCATTATTTTCTTAATTGATATGTTAACTTTTCCAGTCTGATTTCTTCTTTCGTGGTCTACTGCTGTAGTGCTGTGAAGACTGTGTGCAGATTTTTATCCTAGATTTTTATAACTCAGGGGCAGTGTGGGCATCATTCCAGTTAGTTTCATTTCATGGGAAATAAGCAGCCTTGTGCTTTGCCAAAACACACTGTTAACTCGAACTCTCTTCAGAGACTGGCCTACTGTTTCTAGATTGACACTATGAGTTCACTGTCATTTCTCTTATTCTAAGGGCATATTTATACCGTATGAAGAACAGAGATGTTTAAGTGAAGAAAAACTGTATCAAGAACAGAGATGCTATAAAGGCTCAATCTCAGCATTACTATGAGTGTGGGACCTTATGATACAGCATCCTGGTGTGTTCCTGGGATCGTGATCTCACAGTCGCCGAAGAATGGGAACGCGGATCCAACAGCCAAGGTCTAAGCAGTACAGTCTTATTGTAAAGCACAAGAGAACAGCTCTCTGAAGAGAAGGGGGATCCGCAAGTGGAATGCCCCCTGAAAGTGGAATGCCCCCTGAGGTGGCCTACGCTGGGAACTATGAATGTCTCTGAGTCAGAGCTGATTGGTCTCCTGTATCTGGGCAGTTAACCTGGGCGGGCTCTGCAGTTTGGAAGTGTTTGTTACAAGCTGATTGGCCCTCTGCACCCAGGCTGATAATTCTAGCGGGCTCTGCAGTTTGAATTTGTTTGTTAGCTATGTATTTTAAAGTTATTTTCTTTGTCTTTGGTTATGGTCTCGGCCTTAATCCCCTCACCGTGGCCATGTCCCTGACTGCCTATGGTTTTTCTATCTCACTTAGATAAGCTACTTCACCTTTCAGGACCTCATTTTTCTTATATATAAAATAAGCACAGTAATGGGACTGTTTACATAGATTTCTGAAGACTAAAAGGGAAATACATGCAAACCCTTAGAACAGTATCTGAAAAGCAGTAAGCAGTCAATATATGTTAGCTACGTTATTATTGTTATTATTACTACTATTATTTCTTGGTTTGTACAAACTTTAGGCCTCTTCCCAAGGAATTCGCTGTGTTGTGTATAATTAATTTAATACAATTAAACTTAAATTATGTTCCTGAGAAATTTATGGACTTAAAGGACTTCAGTTTGATTCTAATTCTGCTGTTTGTTATCTGGGAAAGTTGTTCAAACTATCTGAACCTCATTTTCTTCTTTTGTAAAAGAGAGCAGGAAATGATTTCTGTCCCATGGAGTTACTGTGAAGATCAAACAAATAATAAGGATGAGGAATTATGTGAATTATAAAGTGATATAAGCAAGTATAAGCAAGTATATAAGCAAGATGCAATTTTTTTGCTTAACCCTTCATAGGACACTAAATCCAATGGAACCCTACCCCACAAAATTATTTCTTAAATATAATATAGAAGCAGGTTACATAACACCATTCATTTTCTCTTGTTTGCACGTATCTGACTTCTTTTCTTCTCTCTTCCTTTTCTTTCCCACTCTTCCCCATCCTTTCCTTTCCCTCCCCTTCTTCCTTCCCTCTTTCCTTCTACCAATTATTTTTTAATGCTACCATGTGTCAGGGACTGTACTATATGTTGCAAATAACAAAATAAACTTTCCCTCAAGTGGTTTCCTTGTCTATTATGGAAAACAAACACACAAAATAAATAAATTATATGCTATGATAAGTACAACAGTAACTATATGAATTAAATCAGGAGATTTAGTTATGCAATTGAATTGGAGCTTTGGGATTGTTCTTCATCTCTCTGTATTGTCTATTAACAAAATCTCTAAACACAGAAAATAAAAGTTGAGTCTTAAAAACAGAGTCACAAGTACTGTGGCAGAACATTTATCATAAATGCAGGGTGCACAAGAATTATTTGTGAACTAATTAATTTGCAAATACATAAATATACATTTTTAAATATTTAACCGAGAGATTTTTGAGTCTAAAAATAATTTTATAAAATGACTGAAATTCTCTGAAACCTCAAGTTGCTGTTCTATATACAATTATTATTATTATTATTATTATTATTATTATTATTATTGTAAGTATGACTGCTGTGGGCTGAAAATATTGTTAATACTTCCCCATCACCACCATCTGAATTCTTCTAGTTGGGTTCATAATCAAATCAACAGAGACAGATTAACAGGAGGAAAAAACAAAATTTTAATACATGAACACAATGATAGGGTAGGTAGACAGATAGAAATGAGCAAGAGAAGGAGAGACTTGGCCCCATTAGAAAGCCCCTTGCTGCAGCTCCTACTTGGGCCAAGACCCCTGGCAGCTGCCCAGCAGGACTCCAGGCTCACACATATCTCTAAATCAAAGAGATATGTTGTTAGAAGTCAGAGAAGGGAGGGACCCATCCTGCTTGTGAGGACCAGCAATCCCTTACTAGTCCAACAGGATTCCAGATTTACACATGCTCCTAAATCAAAGAAGTGCATTGTGGAATGCCAGAGAAGGGAAGACTGGGCACCTCAGGGAGAGGCAGGAGAGATAAGGGGGTGGGGGGGCAGTTCTACCCACAGAAATAAAAGCCCTCATGGGACGTGAGGTGGGGCTGCTTCCCCCCTTGGGTCAGCCCGCTCCACCTCTCAGGAAGTACTGTCTTTTACTAATACATTTCTGGCTGTTTTCGTCTGAACAAAATTCTGTGTCTTGGCTGAATTCTTCTTCTAGAAGACAAAGAGCTGAGGTACATGGTCATTTCCTGGTAATAATAGGAAATTCACACAAGCATGAAAATTCCAAAGACAGTGAGGCAACATTGGGTATACAGGGCACTTTTGGACAAAGGAGAAAGGGACTGAGGGGTATTCGATTTCAGAAGTGAGAATGGGCGATTTACATGTAGATGAGGAAGAGGAAACACGTGGCAGGAACTTTCTTGCTGGGAAACTTAGAAACTATGTGATACCTTAGGGATCTAGCCAGCAGGCCCCTGCCTGACACCCTCCTATTTACCACACTTAATTCAAATTAGGCTAAGGCAGCATTCTAAGGTTTCCTTTCTGAAGCAGGTTTCCGTCTGAATATCTTAGGCAGGAAAGCAGGGAAGGTCAAAGTTTCTTTCTGAATTTTATTTCTTAATAAACAGTTTAAAATCAATACCCCAAAAGGCAGCTTCAAGGTTGCAAAATTTGGGTTCCCTTCACTGTTGCAAACAATGAAAGACAGACAGTCTCTAAAACATGCAGATTATTGGAATCAATATCCATCTTCCAAATAACTTTATCACTGAATGCAACTTAACCCACGATAATGAAAAAACAAATCTGATTAATATTTGAAGTATTGTCTCTTAATGACATGTAACAACATTTTAAAATTCATGTCAGTGTGGAGAAATACTGAAGTAGAAGATGTAGTTTTATCCCTTTATAAACTTCAATCCAAGGGAAAGGAAACAAAAATGATATTCATATATTATTTTTACTGAGATACGCAGACACAAGAAAAGAATTGTCAGATCAATTGAGATCATTATAGTTGGGTGACTTAGTCTGAGGAGGACTGCAAAAAGAATTCCAGTCAGATCGCAATGAGCCTTTCATCTCTCCTTTTGCAGTTTATCCTCACAGTTATTATTTCTTCGGTTATTTGTGGTAATTGGGACATATCATAACCTTTCCCCCTTCTTAGCTGCGTCATCAGTGAACATCTCTCTGTGTGCCTGGTCTTTTCATCCACCCATCTGTCTAACTGCTCCATGGGCCTCCTGCAGGCTCTCATTCCAGTTGGCTCCTAACTCAGCTTTCTCCCACCCACCTCTTCCTTTTATGCTCCAATGCACAGTGAGCTCAAAATGGCATCACACTGATCTCCCTTTACTAGAAAGATCACAACACCATTGCTACAAAATACAGGAAGTTTCTAAGTTGACTCAGCTTCCTTGTCTTTCTGTCTGCTAGCTAAATGCCATTTTAAAAATAATTCAAATTGCTTTTTCAGGTTGCACCAAATCAAGTGACTTGAAAATTTGTGTTGATTTCTTCTCAGACTGAATGTTATATTATTATTTTAATTATATTCACACAAACTTAGTATCGATGAGGTTTGTTTAAAGCTTGTTTCATGTATAATCTCATGATAAATTTGCAAAATAAATATTACCATAAAGAGTGAAAACATCTGTAGCTAACAGGTAGTCAGAATTACACTTACAAACTTTAAAAGCATATCTTTTTCTATAAAAGTCCTTAATCCAACAAAATATTTATTAATGTATTAGTTATATCTGACGATATCTATAAAATTCTAGAGAGAGTAAGGAAAGTAATAACACAGAATTAGATAATGAAAAGTTACTCTAGCTATGGAGTTATGTTATATGTAATAATAGCTAACAGAATGGAGCCTGATGTGCCCTGCACTATTTTAAGTGCTTTATACATACCTATACTCTTAGGTTTGTACCATCATTATTCAAGTATTACAAGAGAAAACTGAGGCCACAGATTATAAGTAACATATAATTAACCTACCAGTATGAGGCCGACCAAGGGTTTGAGCTCAGGCAATCAAGTTTCCAGAGCCCACTCACTTAACCTACCTACTCAGTAATAATATTAAGCCTTCCGTTTACCTTAAATATATTTTACATAGAATCTAGTAGATGAGCTCAGCCAGAGGCAATCAATATATCTCATGTCTGAAATATATATTTTTATACTAATACAAACAGCAGACTAAAGTCCAACAGACTTGGCTGTTGATCTAGGATGACCGAACCTTTCTGAGGAGTCTTGGTAACCTCTTTGAACCTCTATTTTCTCAGGTGTATAATGAGGAAAATAATAGGCTTAGCTCACTGGGTTTGAAGGGAACCAAAGTTTTGCCACCCTGAAGCTGCCTTTTGGGATATTGATTTTAAGCTGTTTCTTAATAATTAAGACTCAGAAAGAACTTTTGATCCATCCCCCTTTTCTGCCCAAAAGAGTCAGAGAAATCTGCTTCAGAAAGTCAACCTTAGAATGCTGCCTTAGCCTAATTTGAATTAAGTGTGGTAAATAGGAGGGTGTCAGGCAGGGAACTGTCAGTAGACACCTCCTGTGTCCCGTAGTTCCTGAGTTTCCCAGCAAGAAAGTTCCTGCCATGTATGTTTCCTCTTCCTCAGCCACCTGTGAATCGCCCATTCTCACTTCTGAAATCCAATACCCCTCAGTCCCTTTCTCCTTTGTCCAAAAATGTCCTGTATACCCAGTGTTGCCTCACTGGCCTTTGGAATTTTCATGCTTATGTGAATTCCCCATATGCATGTATTAACATTTTTATTTTCTTCTGTTAATCTGTCTCTGTTGATTTGGTTATCGGCCCAGCTACAAGAATTTAGATGCTGGGAGGGAAAGTATTAAAAAAAATTTAAGCCCCCACAGGTTATTGTGCAGATTACATGAACTACTGACACAGTGGGCACACACAAATTGCCCAGTAAATAGTAAATAGCTGTTATTTTTAGTGTTGTTATCTCATGGTAAATGCATCCATTTTAAATGTCAGTCCTTTCAAATCATCTCTTCCTTTTTGAAATCCCAATGTCATGTAGCTGCTCGCAATGGAGATATCAAGATACGGAGTAGAAGAAGTCCATGGGCTTTCAAGAGCAGTCCTTCCTAAAAACATCTGTTTTTAAATTTGCAAATTTATAAGTGTTCCTAGAGGTTCCCAGCTTTTTAAACTGCCTTTGTCAAGAGTCATGTGTTTCCTGTGCCTTTACTCATACAACAATTTAATTACTTTTCTTTTCTTTTTATTTTTTAGCTGACACTTTTATCTTTCTTCACAGACACGTTTCTCAAAGGACAAAATATTTTTCTCAATGAGTGTTACTGTTACAAGATGAATAGAAAAAGCACAAAGTACATTGAAATGTAGATACTGGGGATGTGTTTCCTGACTTACATTTGTGCCGTAGCAAAACTATTATAGCATGACACTGACCTTTCAAATTAGTGGAAAACAGTAGAAGCTAAGAATATTTAATCTTCAAATGCCACAAGCCTAGAGAATTCACTATGAATTTAGTGCTATAAGAATACTGTGTAACCCTAGTATATGATTGTAATTTAACACTTCACAATTATTCAAGGCAAATCACATTCTATTTTCAAGTATAGACCATAAATCTGTTCTATTTCTAAAACTTTTTTCAGAGTGTTATGTACAGCAAAACTTGAAAGGCATTTTGCCAATATTTTCCCTTTCAAGTAAAAGAAAATCTGTCATTTTAGAGGAAATAAAATCCATATATATATATATATATATAAAATTAATTAATGTACAGCTTCGGAAAAAGTTATTTATGGCACAACTACCTGATGTCCAAGAAGCTATTTAAAAGTTTTTCTCTTAACAGGAAGTCATACTTTTCTAAGGATAAATAAGCACAATTCCCCCAAAATTTAAAGTTGGTTCAAAAGGGTCAGATGGGTTCTAATCTTGGAAAAATTACATTTTCTAGTTACAATGTAACAATTTTTTGTTTAATTTGTGAATAGAAATCCCTCAGCCCATCAATATCATTAGCCCATCAATAAGTGATTTTTAGTATATAACTTAAATGTCTAGTTTTCATTTATCACCTTAACCCCCTTATAAAAACTCCAAGCATCGTGCCACCTCAGTGATCTGTTTGGAAAGCTTAAGTTAAAAAAAGGAAAACTCCAGGTTTGCCTAGAATTCTCAAAATTGCCAGTATAAGCTTTCCTAAATAATCTGGTTATATGTTAGATCTTCATTTCTATTTTGCCTTAAAATAGAAATGACTGCTGTTTTACTCCTTCACTTGAAGACATGAAATGAATTGGAATATATATATATATATATATATATATATATATATATATATATATATATATGGATGAGAGCTATACTATATATATATATATATATATATATATATATATATACTATATATATATAGTATGAGAGCTTTAGATTAGGAAATGCAGTTTTATATTATTCCTCAAACTTGACTTATGTATTATATTATATAGTCTTAAAATGTATACTTTCATTTGTTTGATCCACCTATATTTTATATTATTTTTATGAATGTACCGCAAACAATGGTCTACAACACACTAATTATACTTTTTGCCATGCTTTCATCAGGAAAATAATTATTTTGTCCAGTGAACCAATGAGATTGTGTCTTTCAGCTGGGGACAAATAGAAAATTATTATCAGTATTGCACCAACGTTGTATTGAATAATTTGCCAAGCACTCTACTCTCTGTTTCCTTCCTTAGCTCCTGTTTAGTCCTCAGCCTCTTGAAATGCATCCACTTCTCTTTTCCACCCAAGCTGCTCTTACTATGGTCACCTGTGGTGTCCTATTTGCTTTCATCTTTCCTTATTTCCTGCAGGTAATTGCCATTACTGATTCTTTTTTCTGTTCTGAAACTCTTTTCCAATTTGGATTCTGTTAACCACAACCTCCTATGTTTTATCCTCCCCATCTTGTTGTTGCTTCCCAATTTGATCCATTGGATTGTCTTCCTCTGCAGTCCACTGAATGCTCATTTTACATAGAATTCCTCTTCAGCCCTATTTTTTTTGGGGGGTGAGGGGGGGACGGGGCTCAACTTTTTCACCTTAGGCAAGCTCACCTTTTTTCTAGGTTGTCAAAGACCACATACATTCCTATGACTCCCAGTTTTTATCTCTATCTTACATTACTATGTTTAACTGTAAATCTATATACTCAATTGTTAATTGGAATTCATTAACTGAAACATGCTTCAAATTCAACAAATGTGAAATAAACTTAGCATTGTCCTTCTGGAACCTGACATTCCTCCCTTACTCTCAGTCTCAGTTAATAACCCCACCCACTTGCTTAAATGAGAACCTGGGACTGATACTAGACTCATTCTCCCACACTTGCTTTCTTTAGACACTCACCGGGTCGTGTTGATCCTCCCCATACTTTCTTGCAGATAATTACTTTTGTCCGGGCCTCTGTCATCCTCTTTATTTAGAAACGTATCAGTAATTGTCTACACCATTGCAAAGCTTGTTGCTGGTCTTTCTCACTCTAGTCTTTCCTCCTTTCCATTCACTTCCTGTAAAGATCTTCTTCACCTGGTCCTCACTTCTGTTTACATAAACTCCTTCCTATTTCTCCTTTGAACTCTCAAAGTGTTAAATTTCATGTACCTTTCCAAAGGAGCCATGCTCTCTCACCCTCCTTTGTAATGGCACAAACCCTTTTTTCTACCTTCCTGTTCTATTTCCAGGGCCTCCTGTCTATCATCTAGCTAGCTAGCTCGTGAAATGGAGCCTCTTCACTTCTTTGTCACTGAAGTTGTTCTTACCTTAATCTATCTGTTGATCTATCAGTCTATCTAATATATATGTTTATTCTGTATTGCGTCTAAGTTTGTGTTGTAGATTCATTAGAATTTTATTTAATGAATGTTTATTTGGTGCCCACTGCGCGCCCAACACTGTGCTAGATATTGTTAATAGAAGTAAATGAATAAGTAGGAATCCTGACCTCAAAAGCTCAGTCTTGCAGGTAAATTTTAACTCATGCATTACTCGCCTCTTCTCTGAAGGTTTTTCTGACCTCCGCCTCCCCAACATGGCAGACTTAAACAACTGTCATCATGCTCTCAGTGTATCATGCATTCAGCATCTTTGTAAAAATTATATTATTCTACTATAAATGCGTAATATCTCTGCATTAGATTGTAGGTCATTTAGGTTCAGGGACTGTGTCCTTCATCTCTCCATTTCTGGTTTATAGGAGCAACTCAATAAGTAATTTTTCTTAATTCAACAATTAATGCCAAACTCTGGAAATGTCTACAGAACTTTCTGAGCTCTTTAAATTATATTGTATCGAGTTTAGTGTTTTATTACGTATACCTTTGTTTTTCCTATGAATTTTTTTAAAGGTCTTAATTTAAAATGTCCCTAAATACAACTAGAATTTATTTTCTTTGATATTTTTCAGTTATTTATTTATAGAAAATGAGCACTGTAGTACAGGAAATAAGAAGTAGAAAGCATGGGGATTGTTTTTAAGAAGAACATGTTCTAATAAGGTAAATAAGAAAGTTCTTCATATTTATATTATGGGCCCATTAAAATTTAATAATAACTTTTGAGGAGTTCCTACTATATGTCAGACACTGCTTGAAATTACAGATTTTTAAAGATTAATATGGGGTTTCCAAACTTAAGAACACTGTTTTATAAATACAAACCTAATACTGCATATATCCACAACGACAACAAAAAACGACATATTTATTAATCGTGCTTTGTGAACAATTCTATTGTAATACATTTATTTTAATTAAGGCCTTCTACCTAGGTCAAAAGTGTTAACATGACTTCCTGGTGTGAAATGTAAGACAGTGAACTACTAACCACTTGTCTTTACCCAAGTCCCATAATTAGAAGAGGACTTCTCACTTAACCTAATAATTAACTTTGATAATGAAAGTGTAAAAACCAATGCTGTGGACACTAATAATGACACTCTTTAGTTACATGTATAGTCAAAACAAAACAAAACAAAATTAAAACAAATCAATGGCTATAATTATAAAGGAATATATACATATTTATTTGTGCATGTTTATACTAAGTAAAATGGCAGAAGGCAGAGCAATAGCTGAGTACACAGGAAGATAACTGGAATAATTAGTGACAAGAGTTAAAGAATTCTAGACTGATGAGAAGTCAGCTAACTGGAATGATCAGAAAACATTAATTTAAAAAAGAGAAGAGTGTTTATCAAGTAGGAAAGCAATATATGCATTCCAAGATATGGAAACACAGCAATTAAAATTTTTATTGATTTTGGAGAAATAAATTCCATTGGTATATATTCTTGAGTCTTGCTATTATATGAGGTATGTAGCTATGAAAGAAACAGTTCTATTAAATATGTTGATGCTCATTTGCTTTAGGTTGGGAAACAAAGTAAAAGCCTTAAGTTAAGAGACAGTTTATGTTATAATATAGCACATATGGGTATCAGATGCATTGAAATTTTGTCCCAGAATACTTTATGTTCATAATTGTATATATAATCAGAAAAGTGCAAAGTGTGCCTTACAAAGTTTAATATCTATCATTGCAAAAATGGACACCCGTCCATGTAATGAATAATAGTGTGTGTATGTGTGTGTGATGAATAGAATGTGGAAGCTAAAGAAAAAAGTAAAAGGTTAATGTTTATAACATCACTATGATATTCTTGTACATTTGATGTTTCTTGAAAAACAATTTTTTAAGAGATGAAGTTTTGTTTAAATAGATGAAAATTCCTATTTAAAAATGAACTTAGATTAAGACCCACGTAGCTCATCTTATGAGGAAATATTACAAAAGCTAAACTCTCCACTTTTTATTTCTATATTAAAAATACAACATGAAGTATGGCGAGGGTTATGGCTTTGTTTCTACTGTTGTAAATCCAGTGTAATTTGGAGTATCTCTAGGTAAATGATGAAGTTAAAGTGATATTCAATATTTCCTGTGGATTCATGTTAATTTGTAGTTTTAATTTGTTACCATTCACAGTAGAACAATTTCCTCACCAGGTTTCCTCATTGAAAACAATCCTCAATTTGTCAGAGCTCCTACCACACAGTCTTTGGAAGTAGAGAGGCAGAATTGATTTTCAATAAAAGATGCAGATTACATCCTTGTATGATGTCTATTATCTCCAAAAATTCTTTAGCTTATGATAATATGGATTCTAATTACCTCATTATTCTTAGTTGCAATTATTTATCATGGAATACCTAGATATTTTTCAACTTTTTCAAGAGGAGAGAGTTCATCTGATATTTGTTTTTCTGACCTGAGCTTAGTTCTTCTGACTGTGTTAGATCACAAAATGGTGAACAAAACAGATATGAAAAATTACATAAAACATTTCAAAAAGATTGAGCCAAAGACATTGCCTTAGGATTCCCTTTCCTCACTCCTAGAATCTGTCCAAATGATTAAGAAAGAAGGAATGGGGGGAATATAATATCATTAGCAAAGAAATAGGGAATAGTTACTACTATTCCCTATTAAACTTGAAAACATTTTCCCCCAGATATTCATAACAAATTTAAAGATGACTTTGACAAGTGATATTCAACTTCTTTTTTGAAGATGTCAGTGCATTGTTGTGAGAAATAAGTGCAAAAAATTACACCAAATCTCAATAAATGCCCTAAGTAGGAGACCTCATATGAAAGATGAAAGTTTCTTTTTCCACTGCCGATCAATAGCAATCAATATCTGGTGGTAGGACTGGAAGAGAGAGGATCTGACCATGTCTCATTATTTCCTTGAAGTTATTATTTTTTGATCCACTGCCCTTGAGGAAAGCAGACAAATAAACAAATAAATAACAGTTTTTGCCAAACCATACCTTTGTATGGTTTGCTATACATCAATTTCCTTAAATTTATTGTTGGTCTTAAACGTAGAGACAAAAAGAAAAAGAGGGGCTCACTAAAACTCTTTTGGAGACTGTTGTAACAACCTGCATATTCCAATGAATAGTTTGAGGATGTAAACTCTGTATGTTGTAAAATGTATGTTCAGCAAGATATTATTTGGATATCAACAGTTATCAGTCTGTTGAGCCACATTTACTAAAATTGTTAATATTCTGACTCCATTCTTCAAGACGTGGTTTAGGTAAAAATTCCATATTTTGTCTACGGAAATTTTAGTAAATATGAAACTTTTTTTATGAAAGTTTATTGGGGTGACAATTATTAGTAAAGTTACATAGGTTTCAAGTGTACAATTCTGTAATACATCATCTATATATCATGTTGTGTGTTCACCACTAGACTCAGTTCTCCTTCTATCACCATATATTTGGTAAAAGGGATCAAATATATTGTGTATTTTTCTTGTGTAAATCTTGTGAAAGAAGATGGTTGACTGATACATGTATTATGTGCATGTTGGGTATAGTTTTTCAGGAAGGAGATAGTCCAAGATCCTACCAAATTAGTTGTGACTGAGGAAGAACGTAGAAGAGATGAAAACAATCAGTTTGAAGACTTTTAATTTATAACAGTTGACCAGTAACAGAAAGTGTGGAATCATCATCAGAAAGTTTCAGACTGCCAATATTGTATTCTATCATATCTATTGCCAAAATGGCAATGCAGGGGAACAATGTAAAGTTGGAATGTATTTTCCAATGGTCATGAAATCCTCCTTTATCCTCATTTAGGCTGAAGGGCTCCTGCTCTAACAGTTTCACCAAATAAAGAGAAAAGGCAAACAGAGACAAATTCCTCAACTCCCACAAGCACGAATGATGTCCTACAAATTCCTTAACTAATGTTATGAATAATATGAATCTATCATGCTAAAATTAGTAGTCCCCTCCCCCAAAGCATCATATTTAATGCTAAAGAAAAGAAAAACAAGCAAGCAAACAAACAAAAACATTGGACGTGACAGATTAAGTAGAACAAGATATGAACTATTTTTTCAATACTATAATTTAAAAATATTACAGAGCTATCCAATCACACAAGAAAACAAGATATAAGTTGAAAGAATATTAAATTATAATTACTTATATATGATATGATTACATTCGAAGAAAACCAAACTATTAGAATTAAGATGTGAGTGCAATAAATAAACTGATATAAAATAAATATACTAAAACCCGCCAACAAGTCCCTTGAAAGCTAATAATAATCAGTTTTAAAATACAATTAATAAAGATCTAATTCAAAACATATATACTTATCAAGAAATGTGCAACACATATGAAAAGAAAACTCTACTGAGGAATATAGGAAAAGGACAAGTAAATAGAAAAGAATTACATGGTTTGGAGTACTTATGAATTTTCTTCAAATTAAGCTGTGCGTTATATGCAATAGTAATTAAAGTTAGAAAGGTTTTTTATTTTAAAAATTTGTAAACTATATCTAGAAAAATAAGTGGATAAAAGTATTAAGTAAAATTCTTAAAAAGACATATAATGAAGGCACTAACCTTATCAAATATAAAAGTGTAATTTAAGCTATGTTGATTATAAATGTGGTGAGACTCCAAGAATAGACTAATCAATTAAATAGAGCAAAGTCTCCATAAATTGACAGCAGAATTAATATCTGACAAAAGTAGCTTGTTGAATCACTGAGCAAGATTTCAGTTATAAAAAAAAGTGAGAAGTAATTGGATATCTACTTTAGAACCAAAATAACATAACAAATAGAGCTGTAAGTCATGCCTCATGTCAACATGAATTCCAATTGTATTAAAGATATAAGTACAAGAAGAGATATTGATCAATATTTTAATAACTTTGGTCCTACAGAGCTCCCTAAGTATTCATCAGTGACAGACTAGATACAGTAATTATTGGTATATTTGATTAAGTAAAAATTAAAACACCATACATGACAAATACACTATGAAAAGTTAGAAAAACATTGCTGGAGATATATATTTGCAAAATATCTATACTAGTAATGTTCTTATTACAAACAACAGAAAATGGCTGATTAACATAAGTGGACAAGTAATTTGGGGAGTTTCTCATAGAACCAACAGCAAAGGTTGAGAAGGTTTGAATCAGAAGCAAAGCAGAATAGGTACAGCCAATGTCCTGTGCAAGAATAGCAACTTCTCATCAAGTGGTCATTATGAAGCTTCTAGAACTTTTACTCTACCACAGACACCTCAGATTATCACTAGCTAACAGACTCTCTGTCTCAACATCACTTCCCCTAGGTTCAACATCTCCAGCAAAGGCATCTGATTGGCCATCCTTAAATTATGTGACTCTAATTTACTTGCCAGAGAATGAAGAAAGAAAATGTAATTTCCTGTTTGGTTTCCAGAGTGGAAAACAGGGTGGAATTCTCTCAAATTAGAAAAGATTTGTTTGCAGGGCAACCCAATCATTTTCTACTAAAATGATAAATGCTGTATATTTAGATACTCCAACAGGGGAAAAAGAAATAAGCACATGACATGAAAATGCAACAGAGAAATACATATACAATGCCCAATGTCTAACTTCTCAGTAATCAAATAATACAAATTATTGAAAATTAAAATATGTTCTTGAAACCTATATAATTTTATTAACCAATGTCACCCCAATAAATTTAACAAAATTTAAAAAATAAAATAAAATATGCAAAAAGATTATCAGCCCAAATTATGAAAGTTTGGGAATGTCCAGTGCTGGTGAAGATGTGACATAACGGACACCTTGATAGGATGTTAATGGGAATATTGATGTCACTATCTATAGCACATTGTCAACCATATTTCTACCAGAATGTAAGCTCCATGAGGGCTGTGATTTTTTTCTGTTTTGCTTATTTCTATATTCACAAGGCCTACAATAGTGCTTGGCAATTGTAAGTTCTATAAATTAGTTTTATAAATGTTCAATAAATTAATATTAATATTTAACTGGTATGCAGTCTCTGCTATACAGTTGCACTCCTAAAATTTACCCTAAGTATGTAAACAAGTATGCAAATTTTTTTAAAAATGCAAGTATATACACTTCATTCTTTATAATAGTGAAGTACTAGGGACAAGGTCTAAATGTTCAACAAGCGGTTAATGGTTAAATATACTACGATCGTTACATACAATGGAATATTATATAGTTTAAAAATACAAATGTATTAACTTGACATACCATTCACAATCCATTACTGATGCAAGAGAGGCAGTTTGTAAAATGTTACCTCATTTGATCTGATTTTTATTTTTTTTTTCAAAAGGAAAGGACATCTCTGTAACTGCATACCTGCATGAACAAAAGCCTGCTAACTACACACCTCAAAATGGTAACAGTGGCTCATTTTTTATCCCTTTCCTTCTCCCCTTCTGAATAATTCATTCCAAAAGCCCTTAGTTGGAATCTTTACAAGGGGAAGGGAGCTGTAGTGGATATTGTCAGTTTCAGTTGTTGCAATACCTCCAACATCCCAATTTCCAAAAAATCAGTCTTGACTAGTTCTTCTTACTTTTCCAGTCTCAATCACCCAAGTTCCCTGATGTCCCAAATTCTTTGTGATGTACAATACAGTTGTTGTTTTACTTTTTACTGCCTGACAATTTTACCTCCCCCAGATATCCTCACTTCCTTCCTTCCTTATTAGCTTAATTTCCATGGTCAATTTTTAATCACTCCCTTGTATACACCTAAGCTTGTTCTGCTCCTCCTCTCTTGGAAACCATCCTCTTCTGGGGGGAGACTAGGAAGAAAAGCAAAGCAATAAGTAAATTATGCTATAGTAAGTAAATTTAACAGCTATGAAGAAAAATAAAGCATGGAAAAGGAACTACACTCTAATTTTCTATAGGCCTCTTATGGGCAGGTGATATTTTAGAAAAAGCCTGAAAAAATTCAGGGAGCAAGCTATACAAATATTTGGGTGAAGAACATTCCAGGTAGAAGAAATGGCAAGTGGAAATACTTGGAGGGGGGTTGTGCCTCGTGTGTGCAAGGGACATGAAGGGGAGTAGCTGTAGCAGAGTAATGGAGTGGGGAGTAGGCCATAGCTAAAGATGGCCTCAGAGGGGTCCAGGAGGCCAGATATGTGGGGCCTAAATTTACCACCTGGAATCCTAACCACTCTTCACATTTTGGCATGTTTTATTCTAGCTTTGTTTCTTTTGTAATTTTTTTTTTTACATAGTTGAAGTTATACCACTTAGCTTAACTTTTTGCATTAAGGTTTTTATAGTATTACTCCTTTAGAATCAACATTTTCCAACTCTATGACAACTCCCAATATCTTTTAAATGACTGCATAATGTATTATCAGATATACATATACAATGTCATTTACTACATACTCTTCAGAACATTCTGATCATTCACTTAGAAGACAGATAAGGAACCACAGCCTAATGATTCTGCAATGCAGAATCAACCTCTTTACTCCTGACTTTCCTGAGTCTGTGGAACAGTTCTTGCCTTTTTTCTATTACCCATGACTAAATCTCATCCGTTTTTTTTTTTTTTTAATCAAGCCTGGGCCAGAATCCATATCTTGATAAGGTTCCTATTTTCCTGTTTCCTTGGCCTGAAACTTCTGGAATTCTCAGCTAGGGGATCTTTAATAATAATAATAATAATAATAATAATAATAATAATAATAATAAAATAAATCACTCCACTTCTCCAGACTTATTTTTTATAGGTAAGATAAAGGAGTTATATATTAATACCCCACAAGTCTGTGATAAAAAGCACATCAGCACATAGTCCACTTTTAATTTTCCAATTACAGAAAATTAATATAAAACATTTGGAGTAGAACAGAAAAATACATGGTTTCCATTAACACGTTTGACACATAATTTACAAATAATTTAACTCACTTAAACAGTGGGAGACATGCCATTGCCACACTGAAGACCTTATTAGTTCATGTGACTCAAGAACCTTAGAAGAAATGCATGAAGTCCTTTGCCCACACAGCTTGTACATGGCTGCAAGGTCTCTGAATAGAGGGGAACACAGAAAAGGAAATAGGAATAGGGTTGATAGGAAGTACACTAAGTTTTATCTCCTCCTTAGATGGAGAATTCTAAAGATTACCCCTATTTCACCTGTGGGAAGTGGAGGGAGAGCAGGTAACTGGGATGATTCTGGATTAGCTAGGAAATTTCATGTCTGTAACACAAAGCTCTGTCAAGAACATCAAATACCAGTTTCTATCACAAAGACTGGTCTGGGCCAGTATTTCTTAAACACTGATTTATTGAATCAGGATTTAGTAACATGACGTGAATCTTCATCCCAAAAATGACCAACAGATCCGCATAATCAGATCAGCTTTCATTAACTACTAGCTGCATATTTGATATGATGCTGAAAAACTTCTAATTCCTAAGAATCTTAGTGCGTTAGTAAATTAACATAGTTTCTATTACTTGATTTTTAAATGGCCATGGATATTAATGCTCTTATGTGCCATTATTTAAATAGCATAACAGCTGAATTATCCCAAACTATCACCTGCCTCCTGCTCTCTTTATTGTTGTGGTTGTATATATGGTGTATGTGTGTGTGTTGCTTAAAAAGCACAATACTATGAGTGTAGTCTTTCTTCACTACAAATTTCTGTTCAGAAAATGAAATCTCAAGGAGAAAAAACACTTTCTTATTGAAACCCAGATAAATTACCATTTTGTCTTTCAAGCTCATGGAAGTTTCCTGCCTAAATCTTCCCCAACACATCCAGATTATGGCTTCCGGTGGAGCTGCCTAATCACACAGTGGGAAAGATGCATTAATGGAAGTCAGAAGTAGGGTATTGAATAGACTAATGGAAGCTTTTTAGAATTCCAAGTACTCTTTATATTAAAACCTTTGTCATAAAGGTGACAATATTAACAATAATAATCCTCTCTAACAAAAGACTAATATTAGGTCTGACTCAATAAGAGCCAGTGGTTCTATTCACCTCAATCCAAGGATGCCTTGATTTCCACTTCTAGTCCTGAGTACATATTGTTCAATTCAATAACATAAATTTTCACTGGTAAAACAGAACGTCAAAATGAATTCAGTAATTAGCTTCCCCATTAGGGGGTTCATTTAATTTCAAAGCTAATGCTATCCACATTTCCGCTTCTAATTAATCCAAATATAGAAATGCAATAGTAACCAGACAGTATGTTCTTTGAGCAGCTGAACCTATGACATTGGTATGGCGTCAGCAAACATTCATTAGAGACGTGATTACAGAACATAATTCCACATAAGTGGAACTTTTTCTCATCTTTTTTCTTGAATGTATTTGTTTTGCAATTTTAAAACATTTCAGAAATATGCAATTTCTCTCAGTCTAATTTCTTGAGAAAATGTTTAATCATTTGCAAACAAGATAAATGCTTTTATAAGATTTAGATTAGAGTATGGGTGGATATTATTTTGAGATCAAATCCCAGAAATCTAAAGCAGTTATGGAAAATTTCCCTAAGAAATATTAAACATAAGTATGTACCTATCTGGTGGGCTAGGGTAGCGGATTCCATTTCATTAGCAGGTTGGGTATATGTAAAATTATGTAATGTGATAATCATTCCTTTAGTTCTTTTGGAGTAGATGTGTGTGTGTGTGTGTGTGTGTGTGTGTGTGTGTGTGTGTGTGTGTTCTAAACTAATAGTCTAGTCAATAACTATGGAGCAGGAAAAGGAAAAAGGAAACACTGAAATTTGAAGCTATTTTTAACTATTCTGTAGTTTAAAAATATACACATGTAGATATATGTGTATGTCTATGTATTTCTATCAATGTACGTGTATAGATAGATAGATATACATAGTTAAATGGAATATGGTATTGACCTGCTTCCTTTCCAGCAGCTAGGATTATTTAAATATGGTTAACTCTGCGTAAGTCACATTTTCAAATTTTGCTGTCAGGGATTCCCTAGAGGAAAGGTAGAGGTAGAGATTTGTCATTGGGCAAATATATAAATATGCAATCATATGGCCATTATATATGTTCATACTTACGTAAGAAGCAGAATGAAATAAAGGCATAATTAATTTATTGATTGCTTGAAGGAGAGTCAAAGTCATTCGAATCATTTGGAGGTCAACCTGGAAGACATTATCTGGAAAAGATCTGATCAATTCCCAGAAACGATAGGCTTGAGACAACCCAAAGATTACTGTAAAAATTATATGATCAAAAGGAATCACAAACAGAGAAAGTGAAAAGAAGTAATCAGAAAGATCCAATGCCTCGTGCCATCAAAATGAGTACTGTTGAGCACAATGAAGTAAATTGATCCTCCCGGTGTGGTTGGAATTATGATTACAATATCTTTCTAAGAATGATTTTTAAATGGTTGCAATGAAGTTTTCAAGTAAGAATTATTCATTAACAGTTTTTAAAACCTTACATAATATTGGTCAAGCAGTAAGAATGTTTGACCTCTAAAACCAAACCAAAGACAGTCTGTTTTATAAGAACAGAGCACCACCTTGTGTTGGTAAGTTATTACACTTCCCTGGGACAGCTAAGGGAGGCCCTTGACGTTATATTAAATTAGAGCCTATCAGTAATGCTATGGAGTAAAATAGGCAAGCATAATAGCTCTTCAGTCCTTTTAAACTCTTAGCCTTATGTATTGGCTGTATTTATGATCTAAAAAATATAGAGAAAGAAAACAATATGAAGAGATGATTAATCAGACCAAACAAAAATATTTTTGTAACTTTTAATATAAATGCTTTTATATCATGAAAGAATTCTGTAAACTAAATCCACAGCTCTGAACCTAAGTTGATTTTGCATTTAACACACTATATTCATTGTTTTTAAAATATCAAATCTCAACAAAGCAATTTTGAGTTTGAAATAATTTAAAAATGCATTGTTTTCTGAGTGTTGAACAAATTAAGAATTATTTAGAAAAGATCAAATACCAACTATCTCTAAGTTGATAATAAATTCACCTTAAATATTTCTACTAAAACCATAAGGACATTAATGAAATAAGAAGGAACATTAGTCAAATGGCATTACAAACCTTCTCTACTTTCATAGAATCACTGCTCTAAGGATTTTTTTTTATATATATATAAGGTGGGAAATTTAAAGACCTACAACTGATGCAAATGTAATTTTGCTGGTACGTACTTCAACATTAAATTCTGTGGTCACCCCAACCTCAGTAGTCTTAGACCGCTTGGTTTTGTAAAATTAAAACTGTTTTTATTAAAGCAATTTTTGCTTATGTCTCTTCTCCTCCAGCATATCTTCAGTTCTTCGTCTGCATAACACGGTTTCAATTCCCTTTTTTTATATCCCCCAACTGTCTTGACAAGTGCTTGTCCTATAAAACTGTCTGCAGAGGTGTGGCAGGTGGCTGGGCCATGCCTCTGCCTGGGAGGCCCAGAGAAAGGGGCTTAAGCCAGTTTGTTCTAGGCAGAGCACAGGGAAGAATTCAAGCAGGAGCCAAAATGAAAGTAAAGCAAGGATGAGTTTATTCAAGCAAAGGAGAGGCAAGAAGCAGGCTACTCCAGAGACAGAACAGCGCCATTCCTGCAGGGGTTTGAGACTTTTAACTGGTGTCCCTTTAAGTACGGGCTGTACATTCAAATTTGTAGGAGGGATATTGAGGTTTTTATGGGAAATGGTGGAGATTTCTGGGAAAAGCACTGTCGACCATTTTGTGTCCCTTTAAAGTCATTTTGTTTCCAATGATGGTGGCGCACGGTGTCTCTTTTAGCATGTTAATCTATTATAAAGAGCACATAATGAGTTTCTTGGTCACTGTCAGGTGAAGTCTGTCACCTTGTTGGATTTAGCTGGTTTCAACCGGCTCACAAGCCACCAGCCCTCCATCCCCCCTTGGGGTCTGGTGATAAGTTTCAGTCTCCATTTCTTGTTCCACAGCCAGCACTGCCTTTCATCTACCTCAGTGGTAGGAGTGTTTTCTGCACTGTCCATTATGCAATGGTCAGGTCGGACAGTGCAGAAAACACAAACCACCTGTGGCTGTTGAGTAATTGAAATGTGGCTAGTGTGATTAAGAAACTAAATTTTAAATTACATTTAATTTTAATTAATGTAAACTTTAAATAGTCACATGTGGATAGTGCCTACTGTGTAGACATGGTGGTTCTACAAAAATGCCTTAACAACAACAAAACATCTGTTGAACACATAAAGGGAAAATTATTTGTACATGATGTGTTACATTATTTCTACTTTTTTTAGTGTAGGAAAAAATTAAAATTTTAAGCTTCACATTCTATGTCTTATCTTAGATAAAACTTGAGAACTTCATAACCCATCCATGTGAGAACTTTTTATAATCTATATTATTGAGATACTTTTGCTTCCTTCCTACACTCACCATCTGTCCTTCATTCTCATATAGTTTAAAAATAGTTGTTTTTAAATATTGGATGAATTCTGTAAAGCAATAAATTTAATTATTTCTTTCATTAAATAATATAGGAGAGAATTTACACATCTATGTAAGTAGATTTGGAATTTTTATGAATAGACTTGAAATTCAGCACAATCTTGTCCAAAGTAAAGTTACTGTAAAACCCTTTACTCAATTATTTCTCTCCCTCCATCCACACCAAGTACTTAGGATAATATAGTATCCTGAAAAGTTTTTTTCTGGATAGAATTCATGTACATACCTTCATATTTTTCATTTAACTTCCAATATTATTTACATTTATTCAACAAGTGTTTATTAAATCTATTATATGACAGGCATTCTGCCAGGTACACGGACAAATATAAAAAATAAACTCTAGTCATATCTTTTAGCTTTGCAATTTTAAGGCCATGAAGCAGTTAATTTTAATAATTAGTAATACATATTAAGCATTTAGTTTTTCCAATAGCCCTGTGACATTTTATTATTAACCTCATTTTGCAATGATAAAAATTAGTGTTGAGATATTGAGTAACTTCTTGAAAGTACTATAACTGGAACATGTAAAAGTCAGGATTTGAACTCCGGTCTTATTACTTGCGAGCCAGAAACTGCTAACAGCTTCACCATAGTCAATTTTCTATAAATAATTATTTGAAATAAAGCATTGTAAGTGCCTTAAGAGTTTGGCGAGAAATGTTATGAGTACTCGGATGAGGAAGTCACTAAACATAAGGCAATTCTTATGAATTCAAGTATATTGAGTATATACTTCTTTGATATACAGAGAAGTGGATATGAGCATTTCAGTAAGGTAGAATTTTGTCTCATAATTAGATAAACAATTATTTGTCAAGCAATATCTAATTTGAGCTAGACAGAAAACAGACCCCCTGATTCCATAGGACTAGTATTTGATGCTGTGCAGGAATGCCTGATCATGCCTTCTTAATTCATCTACAGGCTTCTTTGAATCACTATGTGAATAAAATATCCCTCAAATATCATCAGACAGTGTTGTGTTTAATCACTAAATATAAAACGAAAAATACATTTGGATTATTCCAGTAGAATGGAGGCAGGGAGCAGGTCATCTCACACAGATTTCATTTGGGAAGGTGGATGTATTTATATTTTAGTTAACATGAAACATGTATTCCTTACCATTTAGAAACTGAAAAGTTCTACATTTTTTTAAATGCAAATTTTATTTTTGTTTGATTTTTTTTCTAAAGGTGTAAATACAAAGCCTTGATATCTAATTTTTGAATTGTGATTGTAGAAATGATGACCAATCTTTGTAGGAAAGCCATATTGTTTTTAAGCAACTGTAATCCAAATACCTGTGGTTAAATATGAGAATTCAAGATTGGATTAGTATAGCTTCGTGTCATAATAGCTAATGTTTATGAAACTAATGTTTGTTGAACTTATTTCTTCAAATGCTTCTTCTATGAACACTTTCTTTCTTACTAAATGCCTGTGTATTAAATTTTAGGGAATATTAAAATTTCTACTAAGATATTCTATTTCATTGATATTATTTTGTTTTCTTATTTTTTTTTATGTTTTGTCATAGTTGGATTTCATTGCTATTAGCCAGTCATGCTTATGATAAAGCAGTTTTGTACTATATCCAAACATTAATTATAGGTTGGTGCAAAAGTAATTGCGGTTATTGTAATTATTTTTAACCTTTTAAACTTCAATTACTTTTGCACCAGGCTAATAGTTCTTCAGTTATTCCTTTCTGTTTATTTGCAATCATCTATGTGATTAATCAATTTGCAAATATATATTTCAGCACTTAAAGTGTGTCCAGCACTGCAGCAAGGAACACAAAAGAGGGAGGATACATGACTTACGAAGGTCTGACAATTAAGTTTGTGAACTTGTTACAGTGATGTTGCTAATCTTTTTGGCTATCAGAGGGATTATTCATTATGAATTTGTACCAACTGGACAAACAGTTAACCAAGTTTACTGTTATTATTTGGAAATGCTGAAAAGGCTGAGTGAAAAAGTTAAACGACCTGAACTTTTCACCAATAATTCATGGCTCTTGCATCATGACAACGCACCAGCTCACGTGGCACTGTCTGTGAGGGAGTTTTTAGCCAGTAAACAAATAACTATATTGGAACACCCTCCCTATTCACCTGATCTGGCCCCAATGACTTCTTTCTTTACCCAAAGATAAAAGAAATATTGAAAGGAAGACACTTTGATGACATTCAGGACATCAAGGGTAATATGACAGCAGTTTTGATGGCCATTCCAGAAAAAGAGTTCCAAAATTGCATTAAAGCATGGACCAGGCACTGGCTTCAGTGCATAGCTTCCCAAGGGGAGTACCTCGAAGGTGGCCGTAGTGATATTCAGCAGTGAGGTATGTAGCACTTTTTCTAGGATGAGTTCACAAACTCCATTTTCAGCCCTTGTATGTCCTCAAAGTTTGCAAGTTTGCTTGTTTGTCAGAATTAACAAATTATCATCATTATAATCAAACAAAAATAGCATTAAGTCAGTAAATGCCAGAGAAATTAAGAAAGAAGAAAGAACAGTGTAGGCTCACTGTTCCTACTTCACTGGGATATTATATTTTATATATTATATTATATTTTATAATATCCCAGTGAGGTAGGAATTATTTCACTGTTTATAGATGAGGAAAGTGAATATCAGGGAGGCTAAGTGGTTTTTGGAAATTTGACTCCAGAGCTTATGTTCTTTCTGCTGCATCACCACATCACCACATTCGGGAAAGCTGGAGGTGGTACACAAGCTGAGTTTCTAAAAATGTGTTGGGTTGAAATTAGCAGAGGTTGGGAATAAACATGGCAGATCAGAAGGCTTGCCTGATGAGCTAGAGGTATGTGTTGTATATTAAGATGAGTAGGACTTTGGGCCAGAAACAGAATGTCTGGGAAGCTATGCTCACTAAGGAGCTGCTTATTTGGGGGATAGATTTCTGAGTAGGATAATTGCATATTTAACTGACGTTTTAGGAAGATTTCTATAGTAGGTAAGGATGGGTGATAGTGGGGAAGAAATAGTTGCAATCAGAAGGGCCACTTTTCTGGAAGAGAGAAAAGATTACATTGAATACAGATTAGAAGAAGAAACCTGTTTCGATTCTTCTAAACTCTGAGCCTTGGAATGAGTGGTATATATTCATTGTCTGTGTTTATGCATCTCTTGTTTTCTTCTCAGCCAACTCAGTATGGCTCCTTAACTCTCATTTCCAATTAGATTGCTCAACTATGGAAGAATTTGCAAGGGACCACTTATTTACTTGTTTATTTTAGGTCTTCTCCACCAGAATATAAGTGCAACGAAGAGAAAAAGTTCATCATGTGTATCTCAGTATCTCTAGAACTTTGAATATTTCCTGGCACGTAGTAGATGATGCAGAAGTGTGCTTTTGAATGTTTACATTATTGGCTTCTATTTAAATCCTAACAATATTTTTCAGTCTTATTGTGTGGACATATTTGCATGGCAAGATTGGACATAGATATTATGCAATGCTGAGCAAAGGTGCTCAGTGGAGACTTGCATACAGGAATGTAACTAAGTTGAAAATGATGATGGCTTAAGTCCAATTACTCGGAAGCTGATTAGTTTGTGAATCGTCCACAGGCCCCCTGCCTTTCTTCTGTCTAACTGCTGCCAACTTTTGGCTAATTTTGTGCTCATTAGCACTTCCTCTAGAGCTTGGACAAGGCAAGGGTGTGACCTTTGAGTCTGTCCACTTTGCTGCTTATTAACAATTTGAGGAGGATTTGGTGAAATAGAGATTGGAACTATTGGCAAAGATGAATATTTTATATTATTATGTAAAGATTTTACTTATTCATGTTATTATTCCTCCTTTATATATGACCTATTTGAATATAATATAAATATGAATATAATATACATAACTTGCTCTCTGATCATGAACATTTGCTGACATGTCCATATGTGTGGATTATAATGGGAATAGTTCTTTGAATCCAAAGGTTAAATTCAACACAATTGTCATGCCAAAGGTATTCAGTGGCATAGTGTGTATCTTTTACATCTCTTAATGTTGAAGGAGTTAGACAACCTGTGTAACTCATACAAAATTTTTGTTTTAATTAAGGAGAGCCACATATTTTAAGAAAAGCCACATATCATATTTTAATGACTTCATTTGACCACAAACCCATATATAAGTAATGAAAACATCAGGTTCTATAATGTATTATAATGAATTGAAGAATAATGTGGAACTAGAAATATCAATAAAAAGCTTAGATATTATAAATTAGACATGAAGAATCAACATAAAAACAAATTGTAATTATAAACTCAAATTAATTAAGGTAAAATAGAGACATCAATGAAAGATAAAAATGTTAATGATGTAGATAATTTGCTGCAGGACTCGTGGGATTTAAGGTATACCTAATAGTTGCATTTTCTAAAGAAATGTAATAAAAATCTTCAACTATATAGACCTACCCAACTGTTTGTTGAAATCTCTTCCTCAGAGGTGAAAAAAACTATTCTGTAATTCTGGAGTTACCTGGAATTTGCTACATAAAAAAATTCCATTATTTTAATTAGCACAGTGTTTGTGTAATTAATAAAGAGTTCAAGGATTATACAGATACAGAGATCAAACTGGAATCTTTCCATTATATCTTTGGGAAAAACACAAAGAGGGTAAAAACATAGTCAATTATATTATTTACTGGTTTTGGAAAAATTGAACTCAAAATGGGTTTCGTTTCAAAATTGTGCTAGGTATTTGATAGGTATACAGCAAAATAACATAGATGAAAATATAGGGTATGGCTTAACTGAATGAAGAAAATTATAGAATATTTGTGAAGATATTTTATTGACTTTTCTGAACATCATTTGAGTTAGCTTTAATGGGCATCAGTAAGTACAATTATATCATTTATAAATGTAGTACTTATGGAGTATATTTCTCAGTATAACTCAAATATACTTGTCTCAAGTTATGCCGTATTTTACTCAATATGTTTTCAAGAATTATTAAGTGCAGTCAGTGAAGTTCTTATTAATCAGATTTCCAGTCTCTACAAAATTTACATAAAACAAGGTGAGATATAAATAAATATACAAATAAACAAATACGTTTAGTAATACCTAATTCCTAATTTTAGAAAATTCCTAATTTTAATTGCATCGATATTGCTGTATCAATTGCTGTATGTTTAGTAATACTTAATTCCTAAAATTAGCAAATTCCTAATTTTAATTGCATTGATATCGCTGTATACCTCCCAGGTGCTACCGAGTATTACCGAGTAGAACCTGCCAGAGAATCATGTACATATCAGTTACCAATTGATGCACATTAAAATTTTTTAAAATCTTCATTCACTTTTTTAATTGTTAAATTTTCATTCACAGATAATTGTAAATGGGACTGATAATCAAATGCTACCCACCAGTACTAGTTGTTTAGGGATGGCATCTGTTCTGAATGGTCCATGCCAAAACCCGACTAGCTATTAAATATTTTGAATACCATCCTAGTTGTAAATATAATTTTATTGGCTTTTGCACATCAAAACAAACATTTTGCCAGTTGATTACTAGCCTTAGAAAACAAACCATTTTGAAAGATTAATGACAATTTGTTCAGCTTACTTATAAAATAAACCACATTGTTTGTATTTTCTTAAAAGCTCACCTCATACATGCATTAGTGTCATAATAAGGAGTACTGTGATTCGCAGAGGCCACCAATGGACGCATGCCAAAGACATACAATTTTTTAATTATGCAAGACAAAGATACCTTTGCAGAGATTAGGTAGAGCAGGCGTGAACACAGCGTGCTCCCAGAAACAGAGGAACAGGA
Organism: Rhinolophus ferrumequinum; assembly: GCF_004115265.2. Lineage (NCBI taxonomy): Eukaryota > Metazoa > Chordata > Mammalia > Chiroptera > Rhinolophidae > Rhinolophus > Rhinolophus ferrumequinum. Next base: position 7,510,024 of record NC_046285.1, on the reverse strand, counting down.
GCTCAGAGATCCCACAATGACAGTCGGCTCCTCAGAAAACCACCTGTGTGGGGTGAGGAAGCCATCGGATGCTGGGAGTTCTCCCTCTTTTGCTTTTTCCCAGACTTTCTATCCTCCTGAGTGAGAACTCCTCCCAACTGCACTCTGGCAATATGCCTGCCTGCCTGTCACCAGGCACAAGAACAGGACATCCTTAGCACATCTGTCACTCATTTCTACGCGTATGTCCGTGTGTGAAACCATGTCAGTTCTCCAGGAGCAGCCTCCGCTGGCCCAGGCTGCCAGCCTCCCCGACGAGTACAATAATTTTTACTAGTCAGCTTGGGTTGTTTATTTTGATGAGGGAAATCATGGAATAAGTAATTCACCTATTAATCAGTTATCCACTTTTCTCAGTTTGGGACAATTAGAAGCTACCAAGTTCTCCTTGGTTCCAAAGTGTGCACCGAAGTGAATGACAGCCATCTACTCTCTCTCTGCCTATGGTTCCTCTCTCTACCTACGCGTGTATTGACTTTCAAGGGTGTTCACGATAGGAGTACAAAGCTCTGACTTTCCTTCAAATAACTGCATAATAGTCCATAGTGTGAACATTCTGAAAGCTATTCAACCATTCTCCTGTGAGTGGACATAATGACTTTTGTTATAGCTATTTTCCAATATTGATGACAATCAAGCAAAACTGAAGTCAGCATCTGCTTCCACATATCCTTGTGCACTGGCATCACTTTTATTTCAATAACGTAGATTCCCACAGGTGAACCACTATGTCTTATTTCTATGTATAGTGAGGTTTTATGAATTCACACTCCTTCCAGTAATACTCACTCATACTGAATATCATAGTTCTTTCCCTGTTATTCACTCAAACGTTGAAAAGTAGTACTTTGTGTTGTTTACATCAGTGTTTTCCTAATTACTAGGGGGGTTGGCAATCTTATTTTATGTTTATTGCCCAAGTGCATTGCCTCTTCTGTGAATCCTTTCCGTATAAATTTGTAAGCACTTTTGTAACTTTATAGACACTAATTTTTGTCAGATGTGTTTCAGATAGTTTTTTTATGGTGTTGTGATATGCAGTTTATAAGTCTTATGTGGTCATATATATTTATCTTTCTTATTAATTTATTTTAAGTTTTTCTTTAAAATGAAAAAAATACTTCCTAATGTTTTTGTGACTTTTTATTTGAAGTTTAGAACTTTGTGTTATTAGGTTTGAAGTAAAAGTTTAACTTTTTCATTCTATATGGATAGACAATTTTAACAGTTCTAAAATAAAATGTGATCTGCGTTATTTACTGTTTTCCTAAATAGTCCTTTTTGTTTGGGAATTCTTTATTTGGTTTTAGTGGCTTATTTTGCTAATTAGGTGCTTATAATTATTATTTTATTGTAATAGCTTTATAGTATGTTTTGGGGTCTGGTGAAGTGCTTTTAACCCTTGCCCTCCCAGATTTTTCTCTTTCAAAGCTGTCTTTCATTTTTCTATATTTTTATTTTCCTATGTGAGTTTTTGTATAATGCTGTCAACTTCAATATAGTTTTATTTGGAATTGTAACATACTGTATATAAATAAACAAATAAATGAATATATCCTTTGAAAATATGTAAATAAAATCTCATTAGGAAACATGGTTACATTCTTTACTAAAATTTTACAGCTTTTTTTCTTAACAATACCCTCTTTTTTAAAAATTTGCTCTGAAGTTTTTGATATTTTTTTTGCTTGTATAAATAGGTTTTTCTTCCCATTTCTGAAGTTTGATGTTTACTTTTAAGTTGGAGGCACTTATCTCGTTACAATATCATTGTAGAATTATCAATATCTTGTATAAGAGTATATCATTTTCTTCTATCTTGGAAAGTATTGAGTGATTCAAACTTAAATCTAAGGAAAACTAAAGAAACACTATAGACCAGCTATACCTATAGCCTTGCCTAAAGAGTGGCACTCTTTATCCGGTGGAATGGCCTGTCAGCTAATTGCCAAGTGTTGACGATAATTCACAAAACATGTGGAAGAAAATAAGGAGCAATTCCTAGCCAATCAGTTGATTGGAATAAATCCTTGAAGCTAATGTGAAGATGAATGTCACCCTCAGAAAACTGTCATGAATTGAGTATACTGAGTAACCTTCCATAAAAATATTAGTTGATCAAAATAACTCAGATATCTATTTCAAATTTCCTATGTAAGAATTAATAGAAATTCAATTATCATTTCCTGTGCTTGTCCAAAGTGAAGTTTGATCAGGATATCAATTAGTAGAATCATATTAGATTTATTTCTTGAGTGATGAAATTCAAACTGGGGTAAGGCATTTTTAAATGCAAAGGCAACAGAATTCAATATTTTATATTCTTTAATTGAAGTGGACATTTACTGTAACTTAGATATAGGTATAGTGTACAGCAGTGGAATAACATATGTTATTAATATCATTCTCTCTCAAACTACAATGTTTTCTTTCCCAACTGTAAAAAGATTCAATGACATCAAATTTTAAAAATGTATTTAAAGGCTTAAATTGCTAGCTGTAGCTACATCAAAATATACATTTTTAACTTTATTATTTTGGGAATTTTTATTATGGAACCATTTATTTGACAAAATACAACATGAAACATAACAATCACTGAAACTTTTTGGCTCCTTTTATAAATAAATGGTCACAAAATGAATATCATCCATTTGAGACTTATCTATGAGTTAACCTAAAAATAAAGGCCTTTCAAAGTGAGAGGCAACAAGCATTTATTTGAGATCAAAAAGAAAAGCTATTTGGGAAGTACTGATTCAGGCAAAAACTGAAATAGTGTTCTGATTAGGAGACAGAGGCAGGAGAAAAGGAATTTATGAGAAAGGGAAGGGAAACAATTACATCAAAGAAAGAAGGCACTTCTATTGGTGCCGATAAGCTAAGATAGTGATGCTAATTCTAAACAATGTTTTTAATTTTCTGTCGCATAGTCAGCAGTCTCATTGTTCTAATATCTACTTTCCTGTTAGCCTTGTAAATAGTCTTTGGGGCACAATGTTGCTTTAGGTCCAGTCCAAAGGTTATTTTATCCTGTTTTAACCTTCCAAAGGTTTGAAGTATAAGACATGAAAAGTAGTTTCCCTGGGGTGGCAGTTCCAGCCTGTTTTTGAAGTGATTTAATTTCTATTATTTTTCACTGTTCTGTTAGATGCATGAATTCCAACCGTCATTATTGAACTTTGTTGCTCTTTCTCTCGAAGAGGTTTTACATAAATTAACAGTTTTCACTAGTTATGGCTGTCTATTAATCCCAAAGTTAGATTTCCAATCTTATCCCAGCAATTTTCAGTAACTTTTCTCAAGGATTTATAGTGTGTCTGTCCATGCCTCCATCAGCTGCCCTGTCTTGCTTCTCACTAGATTTAAAAAGTAGCACTACTTAGGTAAACTATAATTACAAACTTCCTGGTTTTACACTACGTGTCTAGGGAAATGCAATGCAAATTGAACTGTAAGCCAAACGTGGAAAACATTTTTACTACAGGCAGACATTGTACTATTAAAATATAATCCTCAAATTCTTTGGTACTCCCCCCACTGAGACGGGTCTATGTCCTGTCCTGTTGAAATCAGGCCCAGAGACTGCTTGGCAATGGAGCAACAGTGGAAGTCATGCTGGACCAGTTTCCAAGACCTGGCCTTAAGAAACTGATGCTTCTTCTCCTTTGTGTCTCCTCTGGCATTCACCTTTGGAGCCCTGAGGAACCAAGTAAGAAATCTGAGGCTGCCTGCTATAAAAAGTGATCAAAAAAGAAAGAAAGAAAAAGAAAAGAAGGAAGGAAGGGTGAGAAGAAGAGGGAGAGGGAGAGGGAGAGGGAGAGGGAGAGGGAGAGGGAGAGGGAGAGGGAGAGGGAGAGGGAGAGAGAGAGAGAGAGAGAGAGAGAGAGAGAGAGAGAAAGAGAGAAAGAGAGAAAGAGAGAAAGAAAGAAAGAGAGAAAGAGAGAAAGTGTTGATGTTCTGGCTGAGCCCAGCTGAGGTCCCTGCTGATAGCAAACATCAATGGTCAGACATGTGAGCAGAGGAGTGTTGGAAATGATCCCAGCTGAAGGTCCAGACGGAATGGAGCAGATCCTCAGCCATGATGTGCTCTTTCGAGATCCCTGACGCATACATTTAGTAAGTCTAATAAATGGTTGTTTTAAGAGTCTATGCTGTGGGGCAATCTGTTACACACAGGGATAGTAACTGGAACAGCAAGTGTGCCTAAAACACATCCTCCTAAGTGCCGACATTGCAGCACAGCAGTGACAGTTGTTAAGTTTCAGAGGAGACGTGATGCAGTTTGAAAATAACCTCAGACAATTTAGATATGTCCCTGGCCCAGAGGAGTATTTACGCCTATGCCCCAATGCTGCCAATTGATCTGTTAATAATACGGCTCTCCTTGTAAATCTATACGCTTAGCTTTTTGTGAAATCGGTGTGGATGTTGTTCTGCGAAGACTGCTTCCACCGCCTGATATTGGCCTGAGCTATTTTATAAGGGATAGCCCTTCAGGGCACTGATCCTTGGCCAGTGCATGAAACAGGCCCGCTTAGTAGAATTGGTTTGTAACCATGGTTCTCAGACACGTTTCAGGGAAGTTTTACCAGCTTCTCAGTATAGTCGATTGATAACAATAATATTGGTGGTTTACACCTAGTCTTTGGGGTGCTGACTCTGGGCTGTGCTGTTGGGCTGGTCAGATAACAATGATGGGCCTACCTGAACAGTGGAATGTAAGAAGACTTAACTGAGGCTCCATTCTGGGCTCCTGTTTCCAAAGTGGTCCGTGTTGGAGGTTTCTGATCCAAGAGAGAAAGTATATCTAAGACGGCCCTGCAGAGGGAGGACAACTGGAGCCCATGTGGGACCTCTCTGATCTATAAACATTTGATTGAGTCTTGTGAGTCTTTTTTTTTTAAGGAAAAGGCATTCTTTTTTTGTTTATTTTTTTAAGTTTCAGGTGTACAAAACAATGTAATAGTTATACATTTACACCCCTCACAAAGTGTTAACCCCCCCAATCTACTACCCCTCTTACATTGCATATATCTGCTACAATTCCATTGACTATATTTCCTATGCTGTACTCCACATCCTGTGACTATATATGTGTGTGTATGTAAATACATATATATGTATATATATACATATTTCTATTATATATATATTTCTATTATATTCTATAATATACATAGTATATTCTATAATATATATTTCTATAATATATATTTCTATTATATTATATATATATATATAAATACATATATATATATATATATATATTTATTTATAGTTGAAATTCTGTATTTTTCAATTTCAGCTTCAGGTATATAATGCAGTGGTCTGGTATCTACAGTCTATTAAGTGGTCTCCCTAATAAGCCCAGTGCCCATCTGGCACCCTACATAATCTTTACAACATTGTTGGTTATATTCCCCATACTGTATTTCATATCCCCATGGCTATATTGAGATTACTAGTTTGAACTTTCTAATCCCTTTACCTTCTCCCCCCTCCCCAACCCCTCCCATCTAGCAACCATCAGTTTGTTTTCCCCTATATCTCTCAGTCTATTTCCATTTCTGTGAGTCTTCTTAGTGTCTTCTGTAGTTTTCTTCAATATCTGTTGTCACTGTTAGTGTGGATGCCTTAAGAGTATTTTTGTGCTGCTTTGAGAATACCCTCACACATACATGGGCACATCATTAGTCTTTTTACTAGATAAGTTACTCTTTTTCTTATTCCATTCTATGGTGTCTTCTTTTGCTCCTTCCTATTCTTGAAATACGCTATGCTTTTGACTAGGACCAAAGGTTAAACAGGATGTTGCCAAGATAAAATATTGAAGTACATTAAAAAGATAAATTTGCATTTAATATACTGTTACCACTAGCCCACTGTAGGAAATGGATTTTCTAATGACAGGTCAAAGAACATATTTCTGGAGACTCAGAGAGATATACTGGTGTTCTGCCAATATTTCTTCACCACTAGGCAGTTCTGCAATGAAGTTCTCCATAGACAAAGTCTTCTTACTATGGTTATTAAAACAGTGCCCAAGTACTAAAATTTGTGAGGTTGTCCTCTAATATTTCACTTATACTCTCTCTGAGTACCATTCTTCATTATTTTCAACTTACAGGTAGTCATGTGACATATTTTCTTCAATGAAAGATCATCTTAAATGATGTGAGTAACTTCTGGATAGGGCATAATTTTCCTAGTTCCCTCTAACGGTAATGGGAGTACATGGCAAGATGGAATCTCCTTAGCCCTGAGTTCCTGAGTAACTATGGTGAGCAGTAGTCCCTAAAAGACTGTGCTGGACACGCAATATGAGCAAGAAATAAACTTTTGTATGTTAAGCCACTGACAGGAGTTTGTTATTGCAGCATAACCTAGTGTATTCTAGCTAATATAAGGCGTTCCTGTTATTAAAAAGGGACCACAGGCCCAACATGGAGTCACCTGTACTAAGCCCACACCACCAAACTGATACTTAATACCTAACCTGGTTATAGTTTCAACCTCTCTCTGAAGTGGAAACTTAAACCGGTCCATTTGGAATTCCCTGGTTAGTGCTAATGAGGTCGCCTGCCTAATAGACCCCTACCTTCCCCTAAAGGAAGGTGACCTTACTACAGACACGCTACTCTTTGCTAGTACTGTCCTTGTCCCACCAACTTCTACCTATAAAAGTCTTTCCTGGTGTATAGCTCTTCAGAGCTCCCTTCTATCTGCGAGGTGGGATACTGCCTGATTCACCAATCATTGAATAAAGCCAATAAGGTCTTTAAAATTTACTCAGGTGAACTTAGTTTTTCAACACTATTTCACATCTGTCTTCTGGCATACACTGAACTTCTGGGATATTCTGCCTTGTATAAATTCTAGAGGACATGATTTGTTGAATGATTCCTCCATAAAAACTCCTCTTCCCATTTTTTTTAACATTTTCTTTTTTATTCATGGATTTGGTACGACACCTTAGCAAATTAGGTTTCAACTGTTTTTGTTTGTTTGTTTTACTAAAGTTTATTGGGGTGACAATTGTTAGTAAAGTTATATAGGTTTCAAGTGTGCTATTCTATAACTCAATTGTTTTTTATTCTATGTTACTAGTAAGAATTCTTCCCTAAAAATTGTGTGTTGATGTATAAGGTTAAAATGGAACATATATTCCTCCAAGGAGCCATTTATCTCTTGCTTTTTCTGCAATGACGTTGTAACTATGCTTTCAATCAATGCCCTACTTCAGTGGTTACTGGTTACACCCATTTTTGCACGATTACAAGAGGAATACAAGCAACAATAATTTTGAAATTCATTACAATGCCAGGGTTTATATGCTCTCATTAAGCATTAATTGGTAGTTGATGGCTATTGCTATTTTTAACACCATTAGTTCATAGCAATATAATTAGTAACGCTAAGTACAGGAACCACATTAATAGCATTACTAATTGTAAATCTGGAGATAGAAACACAACATGACTGGTTAATTTCCAGGCAATATCTCATGATAATTAGCTGTAGGACATTTGTGCTGAACTAGAAAGGTAAATAATTTAAATTTTTCCTACATTTTTTGGCGGTTTGCAATACTAAAACCACCCTTTAATGTATGGCTCTCATTCCAGCTTCCAATGTTAACATTTTTTCCTTTCGAGTTCCTTGTTGGTGTATGCTGAATAATGATTCATTTGTCTTGCATAAGAAAAATGTATAGTCGTTTGTTGAACAAATGTTATTGTTCTGAAATATATTAAATGACTTAATAATTTAATATATTGTAATTGGTTTCCAATGTTTAGTGCAAAACCTCTTAATAGTTTTTTTTGATATGTCCCCTCTCTTTCCTCATTTCTCTAGCAACAAACTTGCCAAATTCATAAGTTAACTATTAAATTTCAAGACAGTAGAATTAAGGGGGAAATGTTCTCAAACTATAATAAGTAAATTAAAAAAAAACCTAGATATTATATATTTACATTCATGCTGTTTAACATGTACTAAGTCCCTCTGTAGTCACATTGTATGGAATTTAACAGTTCATAGTCCTTACAACACTGGAGGATTTATTATTTAGTTGTTCTTTTATGTGCTTGCTAAAGGGAAGAATGTAGAGAGATTCTCTATATTTTTCCTTTTCTTTTCAGAAGAATTTTAGTGGAATATGTGTGAGGAGATTGAGCACAATAAGACACTCTGCTCTAGTCAAAAATATTTGAGTCGTTATATAAGAAATCATAAAATAGACAATTTAATTTTGCATTAATCCTTCCAAATTATTTTTCAGTTGAACTAAGAAGCTCTTCAGAGCTAATATTGGCAATGTGCCATTTCAAGCATGTCTTTGTGTGTTCTTTTCGGCTTTTCCAAGAAGTAGATTACATTGAAAGCACAGGTTTTCCTCTCTTGACTTGGTTTTCCTTATTCTTTTCACATCTGAGAGTCACCATGTGTCTCTTGCTGCTTCATTGATAATGGGGGAAACAGCCAAAACGATGATTTCAGCATGTTGAAACTGTGAATGTCAGTAGATTCTGTGATTTATGATTGGATCAAACGGGTAAAAATGAATTGATTGCTTAGTGAATTAGTGTATAATGTTAATACAAATTCAAATGCTTTTTATACAATGAGACAAGAGAGCAAAGGAAAGACATGATTGGTGAAAACCCTTGAAGAGTTTATTTCCCATATTGGCATTTGAATATTTTGTGAGAGTAGTGGCTTTATTATTCTCTTTCTTGAGCTTTCAGCTCTTAACAAAGTGTGTGTTAACCTGTAAAAATGTGCAGTGCTATTATTTAGCAGTAATTAGTTAATGATAATGTCATTTCTTTTGGCAGGGAACACCTCAACTGATGAAACAATCTTCCACTAGCCTTGAAAATATGCATATATAAATAATAGAGAAAAAAGCACTGGGAAGTTACGTGATGATTCTTTATTTTCCATCACATTAGCACATTAAAGAAGTGGCATGACTAGGCTGCTACACTGTACTGTTGGTAATGTTGACTTTTATGGGCAATTTAATTTTAAGTCTACAATATATGATTTAACACAGTTCTGCTTTTCCAAAGATGGAGTATGAAGGTGATCCTTGTTCAATGAAACACTAAAGAAAATAAATTATTTCATTCTGGGTATGGTTAATATTAGTAGAAATAGTACTACTGGTTGCTATACTTTCACCAGGTTATCATTTTTAAAGTGAAAGATAATAATTAATTAGCTGCAGCCAATTATTATTGGAAAAGCTGTGTAGCTGAGTGGAAGAGGAGCCTTTCAACTTAATGATAAAATCATTAAGATGCTTTTCCCCCATCGCGAAAAAAATTAGAAGCCTGAAGTTTAAGACATTTATGACATTATCAAATTTATTTTACTTTTGCTTCTGCAATTTGGGAACTGAAAGAGAGTCACTTCCCCCTGCCTCACATATTTCAGGTGTCACCCAAGGCAGGTAACGGAACAGGTGATGGCTTATTGTGGAGACGGTGTGCTCCAAGTGCTGCAATTTTCATGCCATCTGCTCCAGAGCACATAAGCATCCAGAAAGCCTGAGCTCTGCAGGATAATATAGGGTCAGTCTGGAAAAAAAAAATTGAATACGTGTGAATCTGTTGTGGGAACAAGGCACATGTGCAATGAAGACAAGTTTTATGTGACCCGAGAAGGACTGGACCGTGAAATGATAGAATATTTAGCATTTTCACAGCCATGCCCTATCAGAAGCAGATGCATACGAGGGAGGCTGCAGCCTCAGAGTGAGATGCCCTGGCAAACACCGAGGAGACAGTATTTTATTGTTCCAGACCTTTATTTATCTACCAGCAGATGTCCCTGTAAGGCAATATTATCTTATAGCTAGAACAGATGATTATGAAAATCAGAAACTGAACCACTCATCATATTTTCAAAGATTAATGGGATTAAATCCACCCTGTACTCCAGAATGTTTCCAGAGATAGGTAAAATGCAGTGCAGTGCAAAAATAAATTCAGTTTACTTCTGAAAACCACATGGAACAAAATTCCTTTTTTTAAAAAAAAAAAAGTTCTAGGAGTCCCTGACCTTTATCAGCACTAAAACTGCTTCTAAAATAAAATTCTTAGTTGTGTCTGTGTTACCAGTTACATTTTAAGTACCCATTGAATGAGGAAAACACTCAAGGCCCAAAACTGCTCTGAATTCAGTAAAATGTTGAACTTGTGTTTATAACTGGATATAGTCTCTTCATACATTTGAAAAGTAACATAAAACATACTATTATATGTTTTCATGAGACGCATTACTCAGCTTGCAGATAATTTTAGATGCACATGTCGCTTTAAGGCGTCTGGCAATAACTCAGGCTGCCGGGAGGATTTTTAGCTATAAATTGTGAAGCAACAGTTTCTTCCATTCTACTTTTTCATTCTTTAGTGATATGCTCCTTCTTGGTAGATGGAAAACAGTGTAGAGAAATGCTGTTGTAAAGAAGTGAAACTAGCTTAAAAAGTGATTTCTTCATTGATAAAACAGGCTAAAAAAATCAATATCAACACCGATTAGCATTCTATTTTTAGAAGTAACGGGCCCATTTGTTTTTCTTCCCTAAGAGAGGCAGACACTATCAAGACCAAAGAACTGAACTAGATGTAATAAAAATTATGGATTTTGAAACTAAACAAACTCAAATTTCTATCTGGGCCACTGACTAGCTGTGTGAATCAGGGCCAGTTACCCAACATCCAGCTCATGCTTCTTCATTTAAGAATAACAGTAGAAATCTCATGGAATTAGTCCAAGGTCATTTATGAAACCGCTGGTATATTACAGGAATTCAATACACTCTGGTTCCCTTACTTCATATTCCTCAGCCAGTTCTTTCACACTTTTTGATCTCAGTGAATATTAATTCGCTTACTTTTCGGGAGGAGGTACAACTACTTCCTGTTGCGGGGAATTAGAGAACCGATGATGGCAATACCGTGTTTCCCCAAAAATAAGACCTAGCTGGACCATCAGCTCTAATGTGTCTTTTGGAACAAAAATTAATATAAGACCCGGTCTTATTTTAATATAATATAAGACCGGGTCTTATATAATATAATATAATATGATATAATACCAGCTAATATAATAATATGATACCGGGTATAATATAATATGATATAATATAATAAATACCCAGTCTTATATTAATTTTTGCTCCAAAAACCTCATTAGAGCTGATGATCCTGCTAGGTCTTATTTTTGGGGAAACACAGTAGAAGAGGCAGCATTGGTGTGGACTTAGGAAGATTTTTGTCATGCAAAAAGAGTTAAAGAAATTTTTCAAAAATTATTTTCAAATAGTACAGATATTTAGAGACTTAAAAGCAACAGTGAGAACAGGCAGCGATTCTTTTATTACTGAGCTCCTTGATCACATGAAATTCCTACACCCGTGGGCCGCTCTCTAGTGTTGTGTAGGGTAAGCATTGCAAGCCCTGACCACCTGATGCGTGCTCACCGACAGTCCATTCCTGTCAATGCAAGTAATGTAAAGCACTATCTTTATATAAAATGTAATAGGAAACCAACTTCACGTGTATTTTTAAAAGAAATTACAAGTCTGAAAATAAAAGTCCTCCTGGCATTCACTCGCTCTCTCTGCCATTACGGGCACTTTGGTGCAGACATTTTTAGACACGCACCTTGCTAGGTCACAGGAGAAGGACGGGAAGACTTTGGATGATCATTTTCACTAGAATATTAGGAAAGTGGAATCTTGTTTTTCAGTAAAGCTTAGAAATAAAATTTTCTCCTTGTAGAAGTTACTACAATATTTATAGTAGAGCTATTACTACAGATTTGCAAAAGTTTCTCCATGTGTGGAGGAACTTTCTAGGAAGATAAACATTTACAAATTTATGCTCCATAAACCACATATGTGTAAAATTACACAGACTCGAGAATGGTATCCACATATATATATTTACAGGCCACCACATTCACTTACATGTTAGGACATGTTTCTATATATGAGATAACATGGTAAGAAAAAAAAAGGGAGGAAAAAATACTGCATTAATTTCATGCCTCCTTTAAAACAGATTTCAGGCAGTTTACAAAATTACATACAACATACACAAAAATACAAAATATGCAACTGAAAAGATAATGGGAAAAGGGTGGAATAAATGAGATGAAGTCAGAAGTAAGTCAAATATAGAAAATGAATACCAGAAACTTTTGACACATTATTTTAATCAACTGCAATTTTTATCCTGGGCTTTCTGGTAGGCCATGAAAATATACATTCATTTCTCTGTTCTTTTACTCATTCAACAAATATGTGAGCATCTATTATGGGCCAGCACTATTCCAGGGACTGGTCATAGATCAATGAACAAACCAGAACTCTCTCCCATTCAATGAAAGGAGACAGACAATATACAAAATAAGTAAACTGTGAGTGGTATTCTAGATTTGGAAAATGCTACAAGGGAAAGTAAGGCCAGGAAGAAGAACTGGGGTTGTGCTCGGTGTGGGAGTCCTTGCAATGTAAAATGGGGTGGCCTCACTGAGAAAGAACTGTTGAGGAAAGGACCACAACGAGGTGAGGGTGTCAACCTGGCAGCTCTCTCAAGGAACATGAGTGCAGGCCGCAGAATCAGCTATTGGGGGTGTGCCTGGCACAGGTTTCCTGGTAGAAAAACAAGGAGGGATTTCTGAAGGTAAAAGAGGTGTGTATCAGTGGATACACTTCTCAGCAATGTCTTTTTTTTTTTTTTTTTACTGCAATCCTAAGTTACTTCGGTGTTGTTTTTAAGATGTTTCCATTCATTGTTCCTCATGGGTCTAAGCCGCTGAGTAAGGTCAGTTCTAGAATCTAACAGATGATGCTGTTTAGGAACAGTGATTTCTAACTGACTCTCTTAATCCAAGATATACTTAGCTCACCTGGAAAAGAAGTGTCTAACCTTGTTTCAGGGAAGCCATGCGCCGTGATTTGCATATGTGTGCAATTATGTGCATTTTTCTGAAGAGATGTTCCTAGTTTTCAACTGATTCTCAAAGGGCCCCCTGACTATAAAAGGATTAATAATCACGTCTAAACTGAAAGAACTATATATCCTTCAGGCAATCTCCTTTTCAATTGTCTTATTTATTTTGTTAATCACTATTGAATTCATTCAGTTGCAGTGGATCGCATGTTCCATTCTGCTGCCCAATAAGGATAGAGTCATGCTTTAATAATCACCCCAGAATGGGTCCAGGAGAGGTAGCTTAAGATAATAACAAGTGAAAATGAAAATGAGAGACATGAGAAAAAGACAAAATGTGAAGGTCCGTGTACTGGAGAGTGAGCATGGAGGAGGTTGCTGGGAGAAGCTAGGTATCTAGTGGCGGCTGGACTGGTAGGAGGTGTTGAGCCAAGAAAAGTGAGAACAATGGTGAATGGGAAACAGTGGTAGGTTGGTTAGAGTAAGAGTATGTGGGCAGCCAGGGGCTGCAGGATGCTTATAGGATATAAAATGATAAAGGCAATTTTGTCAAGAAGGTGGTCTCATTTGCATTTAATCTAGGCAGCTTACATGAACAGTTTTACAATAACAAATGACATCCTAATATTAGATATTTTTAGGAAACAGCTAACCAGATACCTACTTTAATTTCCAAATGCACAAAAAGACATAGTGCTAACGGCTTGGAAATTGATATTATCTTGTTATTAACAGAAATAGAAAGTAACACTGAAAATGAGAAATAAGATGATAAATGAGGAAAAGGGAGGAAGAAGCAACAATGGTTTGCAGAAAACAAAAAGTATGGTAAGAAAGAAACAAGAAAACATTTCTCAAAGTCTATGTCCTTGATATTTCCATCTGTATTTTACACCAGATATTTTAGAAATTAAACTGGTCTTTACAAGTCACTTATCATTAATAGCACAAAAGCAATGGATTATAACCTTTGAGTGATTTAGGTGATCGGAGAGAAATGAATTCCGATCAGCCAGTAGATTTTGGAACAACCTGCCGGGAAGGGTAGGCTAGTAAGTGCACCTGTCTCCTGGTAAGATGGCTGCGTAGAAACAGACAGAGCCCACCACTCCAGGACCACTGTTATATCCTTCTGCCTCTTCCTTGCCCTGGTCTCCTATCCTCACCAAGGCGAAGGGATGCAAAAGAATAAATCACCTTTGCAACCTCCTTCCACCCTGAGATATTAAGATAACTCACGTTCTTCCCATCCATTCTCAAAAGGCATAGATATTTAGTCAAGATTTTTTTTTTCAGGGACTCCTCTGCCTTTCAGACATTACCAAACATATAATCAAGGAATTCTTTAAAGCTTGAGCAGGCTCAGTTTTTAACACACACCCCTTCCATTTGAAATGCAGAATGGAAATACTAATGAGGATTCCCTTGTCTATCACTGTTCCCAAACTGAGAAATGCTAGATGGCAAATATTTTAGGATTAACTCTTCACACAGGCAATGAAAAGAACTAGACGTTCTATCCATAAGTGTAATCATTAATTACAGGCCCCAGATTTTCACAATGAAGGAAGAGTCATTATTTTTACAGTAAGGTGACGATTGCTGAGCCACGCCTCATTTGGAGGGTAGGTGGGAGAAGCCAAATCTGTTTTTTGAGAATTTTTCCTCTGACCTCCACTGCTACCCCCAACTGAAGCCTTGCCTCTAGGAGTGAATAGTTTTCTTGGAAGTATGATTGGAAAGCAGGAAAGGCAGCCTTGTGTCATGGAATGGGTCTCAGAAAGTCACAGATTTCCTGAGGTGGAAAGTTATTTTGCGGTTCCATGTCTAATGGCTTGTTTACCATGTCCACCTCCAGGCCTGCAGGAACCTCAAGTCTGTGTGTCCCAGCCAAAAGTGTTCATCGTCTCTGTTTCCTGTCATGTGACCCTTCTCCCAATTAAGATCAAAACCTCAATATATCTCTGGGTTTCTTTGCTTTTCCCTCATTTCCAGTCAGTAGGTTTCTTTCACTTCCACAGTCTTTTTTATACAAAAGCTTCACCAGTGTCTCTGCTTTTGTTCCAGTCCTCATCTCTCAGGCTTTGAGATTTGTAACTGATCGTTTACCAACAGTCTCTTCCTTTCTAGTGTATCTTACCGATTCAGTTTTCTAGAAGTAATGTTTTGATCAGAAACCTTCACTGATACTCCTCTCTCCAGGAAGTAGAGCTTCATCCACTGCCCGCCTGCTGAACCCCCCATTCCTAAACACCCAGCCCTTGACTGGATTTAATGGTTCATTTCTATAGAACGAAGTATGGACATGGAAAAATAACTTTGTGGTAGTACAATCGGCAGACACTGCCTTAACCAAGTGATCAAGGTTAACATCACCAGGGACCCGTCACGTTGCTGTCATGTACCTCAGATATGATGTGATGAGAAGGGCACTTGATTTCCATGGGTGTTCTCCTCCAGAACCCATAATCCCACCCTGAACATGAGGAAGACCTCACAGAAGTCTGTATTGAGTACATTCTACAAAACATTTGACCAGCACTTGTCACAATTCTCAAAAGTCATAAAAAACAAAACAAGACAAAAATTGAGAAACTGCCATAGACCAGAGGAAACTAAGGAGACATGATAACTAAAAGCATTAGGGTATTGTGTATGGGATTCTAGAATTATTTTTTAAAGATATTAGTGACAATAAGTGATGAAATCTGAACAAAGTCTGGAGATTAGGTAATAGTAATTTACTAATATTAGTTTATTTGTTTTGACAAATGTACAATGGTTATTACATCAAATGTTAACATTAGTAGAAACAAGAAAGGGTATCTGGAAATTCTGCTATTTTTGCAACTTTTTGTAAATTCAAAGTTACTCCAAAATTTAAAAGTTTGTTAAAAAAACAAAAACAAACAAACAAAAACCTTCATTGGTTCTTGATTTCCCAGTACAGGTGTATATAAGAACAGCCATGAGGACTTTTGTCAAAATATAATTTTCAGGGCCATATCCTTGGAGTTACTGATTCTGCAAGTCTGGGTAGGGTTCAGGAGGCTGTATTTTTAAGAAGCTCTAGCATAGACTCTGATGTGCTGCAGGTTTGAGAATGATTAGCCTGCATACAATTCCTGAAACCTGTGGGCAACTCGAGCCTTTAAATGTTCACATTCTTCCCTCACACCTAGAAAATAATTTCATCTTTGCTCAGCTCACAGGACATTCGAGAAGTCTTGGATTTACTTCAGGTTGGCTGATTAGCTATCATTCATTCTTTTTTTTTTCTCTCTCTCTTTCCCTGGAAACACAAATTAAAATGTAAAGATCGCTGAGTAGTGTAGCACCAACCTATTCTGAACTTATCTCTTCCCTAGTGAGAATCTATAGCTAATGACAAATAGCCTAGGTTATATAGACCAATTCTTTGAAAACAAAGGTTTTATTACTTCCCAGTTTTATGGACTAATTGCTACAATAGAACTGATAAGTATTGTCCATCTGACTGGCTTTAATGAATAGATAGGAACCAGAGAGTAAGCTGCTTTTTAATTGATTTTAGGCAAATAGAGGTCCTTGTGATTTAGGACAATTAGTAATCCTTCTATAAGTTAAATTGTGCTCTAGTTTTTGTTTGTTTTTTGTTTTTTAATTAAAATAGCTAAAGCTCTCCACATATCTTTTTCAATTTAAACCACAGAATAACCTTGTGAAGTAAATATCATCAACTCCTTTTCACAGATGAGATCATTGAAGCATAGATAGTGTAAGAAATTTGCCAGCAGTCAGCCAGCTAGTAAATGGTGGGGCCAGGTTTACAACCTGGGACATCTGACACTCAGTACAACATGCTGCTGCCCTGTGGAAATGTGCCCGACAAAACCTTGAAGTTGTGAAATAGGATTTGTTAATTCAGCGGGGTCTAGAGTATAAACAATGCTCAAATGGTGACATGAACGTGCATGGACGCACACCATCTGCACAGTTAGCTTAGACGCATAATGTATTCTCCCATAGCTTATAACTTTTCATAGAGGACGGCCAACGTTGTGTGTGTGTATATGCACGTGTGTGTGATTTTTCTGTCAAGCCTCTCTAGCATGCTACATTTTGATTCTTACCTGGCTACTTTCCTGGATCTGAGAAATTCCCCAAGGACAGAAAAATCTGGTATTCAAAGCAGTATGCTTCGAACGTCAGGATCCGTGTGTGGTGGTAGGAGAGTAACACGAGAGAAAGGCAGAAACTTCCTTTTAAAGTATTAAGAAGGTTAGGTGGAAAATATCCTAGTCTGACATTAACTAATCCCAGATCTCTACAAAATGACTGAATATTTTTGCTTGTATTGTGTTTTTAGGAAATTTCACCACACAAATAAATGAAACAAGCCTGTGCTGTCATTCCTGAAAATCTCTAGTCTGTTACAATGAGGAGAGCACCTGTTAAAAATAGTGTGGATGATAAATCACAGAAGGTTGCATGGATCAAGGCAGCCTAAAGCTGATGAGTACAATTATGGGCTTGTCACCCAAGGGAAATATCTTGATCAAGGCTCTTCAGACCCAGTATAAACACGCAAGTTCTTACCCAAAGACTGCTGTACCTAATTTGGGAACTTAGCACATCCTATCTTAGGGGTATTGCATGCCTTCTGGCAGGGTCTTATCCAATATCCACAGTAATGAAACCTTGTTCTGATGAGATTTATTAATGGTGTGAGGATGGAACACCTCTATTGCCAATAGGCAGCAGACTCCATGCACTACAAGAGAAAAGAAACATAAACAAAAACCAAACGCGAGTCCTGTCCTCTCCTACTTCAATATATCATAGAATTTTGCATAAATGGATGTGTGGAAACTAGTTGCATCTCACTATTCAGAGAGATGCCCATACTTGCTTAGGTTTATTTTTTTAAATGTTTTAAATAGAATTTTTAAGGCAATATCATAATTCAAATAAATATGAACAAGTACTGGGGGTGACAAAGAAATGTATACAAGTGGACACTTTGTCAACGTTGCTCAAGCAGTAGTTCACCATAATCAGAAGTGTCTGGATGCTGGTGGTAACCATTCTGAGCACCTCTTGTAATTGCAGAAGTCAAACGTGACTTGTATTCATCTTTTGTTATTGATATATATTGAGTATTACAATTTTAATACAATTTTCCTTTCTTAAAAATGTGTATTCATTTTTTTTGGCACCCTCTCTATATTTAGGACCAAAATGTAAACAATGAAGCCATCATTGTTGAGTATTATTTTTAAAGTATGCATTCTTCATTGATAATTGATGTCAGTTATTAGCTATGATGTTATCATCATAAAAATATTTTCTTATTTTTCCAATATCAACAATTTGAGAAGAATCTCTCTGGGTGCTAAAGAATCCAAAGCTCCTAAATTGTAGTATTAATCACCTAATTTCATTTCAAGAACTATGTCAGTCCCCCTCGCTCCAAAATATACTCTGTATGTGACACTCTGCACTGTGTTTACTCCTGTTATGAAACCATGTGTCACCAACTGCTGCTCCCACATTTTTATCTTGCCATCATACATCACACTTGGCGCTGTTGACTAACACTTTACGTGCACATATCATAAAGTGCACGTAGTAGTAGTTGGTAAGTCCGTATGGGACAGGAGTTACTACACTTTTTTGCATTTTCATAGTTCTTATTCTATGTTACACTTAATTTATGTTTGATAAGTGGGAAAGTCTACAAGAAAATTGATGCCACTTGCGCTTTTGGGATAATATGGGATCCCAAATTACAAGATTCCAGAAAGAGATGTCAATGTGTTTATGAATTTAGTGTACAACAAGAGTTAAAATTTTAATATAGCAGGAGAGAAAGATTTATTTAATAAACAATGCCAACAACTTGCTATCCATCTAGAAAAAAGTAAAATTTGTTCCCTATTCATACTATTTTTTTCAATTTCAGATTAAATTAAAAATCTAAATGTAAAATATAACATCCCATGACAACATAGGAGCAGGGAAAACTTTTTAACCAAGGCAAAACACAGAAATTTTAAAAAGGAAGGATAGACTTATTTAACTAAATTAAATTTATAATTTCTGCCAGTCTCCTCAAAAATAGTTAATAGATAAATGATAGGATTTCATAAAATACAAAACAAACAAAAAATATCCTTATTGACCAAAGGGTTACTATCTAGAATATACAAACAGAAAACAAAAAACAAATAAAAAAAACCTTATAGAACAAGAAAATAAACAATTCTGTAGAAAATAAACAAAGACTTTGGTAGCCAAAAAACTTATGAAAAGTTATTAAAATACACCGGTAGCAATGAGAATTAAGGTAATTATGATATATCACTTTATTTCCATCAAACTGGCAAAATTTAAAAAGAACTATTACTGCCAGAATGCAGAGGAAAGGGTACTTTTATATATTGTAGCTGGTAATGTGAACAGTTACAGCTTTCTTGGAAAACAATCTGATAGTCCCCATTCAAATTAACAGTACACAAACTCTAACTTAAGAATTCAGTTCCTGGATCTTTTTCACAGAAATAAAAATACCAGCAAATAAAAATACCCATATATAGGTGTTGGTAAATACCTATATGAAATCAACAAAAATAATGAACCGGAGAGTATGTTAGTTGACTTGGCGGGGTTTTCCCTATGTATTGTTGAGTGAGAAAAGTAGAGTGGATAAAAGTAGGTGTGCTTTGATCCAATATTTGTAAAAGAGTATTTGTATGTCTTCCTATATTTGTAAGGTATTATATATAATGGTAGGTATGAATATCCATGTATGTATATATTTCATATAATTATATGAACATGGGCAAAATATAACAGGATATTTACTGGATTGTTAACATGGGACATTGTTCCCTGAAGAAAAGATGAGGAGAAAAAAGGTAGAGAGGAGTGTCAAAGGAAATCAAGCCTCAAAAAGACAACACATTTCCAGATGTTGAAGAGTGAACGTGGAAGTTTGCTGGTGAGGACAGGTTTCTGGTGGTGTCTGGATGGAAGATTCCATTTATATAATTATATAAAATTATATACACGTGCCCATTCACAGAATTTTTTTAAAGTGATGAAATACAGTGAATTTGGTCATTCTGTAAAATACATCAGCAGTGTCTTCTCTGAATCACAGTGGTTCCACTAACTGTTCATTACCAGGCTCGTTCATCCACCCATCTTCTGAATAAGAATAAAGGAAAGCTAAGGGTTCAGCCTAATCATTTTGATTTTTTATAAAAATGTGTAAAAAATGAGGCACCGTGAGCAGAAACTCCTGGAGACAGCGTAATACAAGGGAAATACATTAGACTTGAAGTCAGGTTCCCTGAGTCTCCAAATCCAGCCTAGTCATTAATTAGTTGTATGACCTTGGAAAAGTTGCTTCATATTCCTTGCTCTCAGTTTATTCAACTATAAAATGGGGATAAGGAACCTATGCGGGAGGTCTGTGCTAGAGTCTGAATTATATAATGTGTGTGAGTGTGCCTTGCAAATTGTTTGGCACATTGCGGGATTCAATAAGTTACACAAAAAATAAATCGGAATAAATGGGAGGCTTGGATAGACTGGGTGCTAGAAAAATCATGTAGTGTTGAATTTAATGGATATTTTTGATGTGGAAGCCGTTTGAAAAATGATTATGTGCAATTAGTCGCCTTTATTCCCTGTAACACCAACATGCAATAAATAATCTTGGAATTGTCTGCACGGGATTCAGGCTTGCACAGTGGGATTTCTCCTCACCCTGGCTGGCTTGCCCAGCCTGTTTTGAGTTGTTTTTATATATTGTACAGATGGATCATGCTTTCAGATACACCAAGTTGTCCTCTACAAAGGAAGAATTTATGAAGTCCTGTGGTTTTCATTTCATGGAAAGTGGATGCAATTTTTTTAGATCATTCAGCTAAGATTATAGGTGCTTTTCCCTAATAGAATTTTCTTAGGTATTGGCCTCATTTTTAAGAAAATAGGTTTACTTGTACACTAAATCCATCCAAACTGGAGGTCTGGCTAGGTAGGAGCCAGATAAATAAGACAGCACTGAATTTAGGAGATGTGTTTGATTGAGAAAGCTCTAGGGAACATGATTAGGCACAATTTATTTTTAAAAGAAAACTTTCACATTGAATTAAGCTGAGAACTATGAAAACTAACATTTCAGAAATTATGAAGTTCAACTTTTCTGAACGTTGGAATAAATTTACTGTAATCTTTATGTAGGTGGCTCACTTGATTGCAACATATTTAATAATTTGGCAATAATTCGTAATCCAGACATCCTTCTGATGTCCAGATTTCCCACTTATAAAATGAAATACATTTGTAAATCATTTAAAGGAATTTTAACAGTGATCCTCTGGAGACTTTTAAATTAGCATATTATAAACCAACGGTTAATCCAGTACCTTTCCTTATTCCACTGGCAACTATAGTTTTCCTCCCCTGTTAGAATTCCCCATATCAAAAAACTCCTTTTTCATATTTATCTAATAACATACTCTCTTTTAATAACCTTTAAGTATCTCCCATAGCGCATCATTTACTGAACCAAAGTATTTTATGATGCAAAATCGAAAACAAAGTCCTTCTATCCAAACTAGACCTAGCAATTCATGAAATTATTCTTTAGTCATTTTACTCTGGTCACTGTACTGTTTGTGGTAAAACTTTGGTGTGCTCTGAATGGCCCTTAATGGATAGAACATGCTGATTATCTCAGGTTGCTGCTTAGGTCAAGATCGTACTGCTTACTGTTGGAAAAAAAAAAGGCATATTGATTGCTGCACCATATGTGCTTGTTTTTGCACATCAAGCTCTTGAGAGCTGTTTTGGTTCTTCTAGGTTCTTCTTCTGGCTCTCAGGATTGCTTTTTAAAAATAGTTCTAAAATTCTGACGTTAAGAATAAGATTCATGGGATGTTATAACTATTTTTTCAGTTGTATAAGTTTTTAAATATGATTTTCAACTTACCAAATGAATGCTTCCTTATTGTGATTGGTGAAACAATATACAACACAGATGTGATAAAATGCCAATTATTACACGTTCTTTTCTCTCCCATTCTCAGAAGGTTATTAATTTTGCTTTTCTACTGGCTCTCACAAATGAATACAAGCACATAAGAAAGTGTAGTTTTGGTTGGTTGGTTATTTTATTAGAATAGTAGCATAAAATACACATTTCCTTTCAACTTGCTTTTGCTTTTGTTCATTTAAGACCTCGTGGATAACCCTATATATAAATAGATATTAATCTATTTTGTTTCTATTTTGATACACACATAAACAAAGTTGTACAGTAATGGGAATAAACAGTACAGCTATTTGATACTTTTTAGAATTACATTTTTTTTCTATTTGTGTTTAGATGTATGTCCCTTACCTTGGCGATTAACCTAGCACAACCTTCCTCCTCTCTTGATCTTTAAACACATCCCGCCTTTATTTTTGGTCCCCACCTTTAGGGAATGATGGGCTCACATAATATTTGGGCAGTTGTGAAAATTCCTCATCAGTTGTAAAAATGCTTCATTGTTTGAATTCCCAATTGCTAGTAAATGCCAGATAGTAATTAAATCACCCAAGAAATGGAAGCATCTCTCTCAGATTTTAATGTGAGTGGCCTGGTTATTCTTCAGATCCTGAAGGTACTTAATGAAAATCTCAACGGTCAAACCTGAGTGAACTATTAAGATAACGAGAAGATTTGACAGCTTGACTCCCCATATACTTCCCAAACTGCTTGATGTGGAGGCCATGGTCTATAAGTTTTGGCCCCGAGGAATGTCATGCTTGTGAATTATATGTAGGTTAAGCTTAGATCAGTGAAAGTGGAACCACTGGGAATACCAATCCTAGGAAAATGGTTCACCTCACAAAATGTTTATATTTTCTTTAAGTATTCTAAACATTTTTTGTTTCTCAAGTCTTGTCTCCCACCTTCACATACGTTAAATCTAAGCATCTGTCATTGCGATGATGCTGTGATGTACCACTCAGGTGCCCCATCAGAAAGAAGGATTTGTCACCTCTGCTGCTGAGAGTATACTGCCTGCAGTCAGCCCTCCTCAGGGGTTGTCTCAGCCAACAGAGCTACCTTACCCATGGTCATACCACATAGATTCAAAGGCCTGGCAGCCCTTTCACCCCGACTCAGGACAGTGCTGAAGTGGCATCTGTTATGCAGACTTTTGGTGGCTCAGCTGAAGATCCCACTGAGACTATCTTGCACCTCGAATTTTCCAGCTGCCCCATCCTTCTTACTCCCTGTCCTTCCACCTAAAAGCACTCATATATAAAGCTGAACTCTTCTTGTTCCCCAGATTGCCTACTCCTTTATATTACTTTTAAGAGAAACATCATTTATAGAAGCTTGAAATCTCTTAATCTAATCATCTTCAAGATTTTCCTTTCCTTCACACCTTATGTCTGTCAGTTAGGTTTTTCTCATTTGTTCCTTCACAAGGCTTCTCATAGTCATGCTTTCTCATTTTCCCCATCTCAGATTTTTAGTGCTACATTTCGATGATTATAATAACCAGCTTCCCTATCTCCAGCTCTGTCCTTGCCATCTATTTTACACTCCACAATCAAGTATTCTTCCTAAGCAGATTTCTAATCACATGATATAATGTAGTGAGCAAAGCCATCCGACTGGCCATTAATGCTATTCACCACCAGCATGCCCAGTTCTCCTGCCCCCTGCACCTGGTAAGAGTGCCCTTCCCTACTTTGGCGACATTAGACACGGCCACATGACTTGCTTAAGCTAGTGAAATGTGGGTAGAATCAATGTCACATCTAGGTGGAAGCCACAGAGCTTGTGTGTGTATGCATGGCTTTTTCCTGTCCCTATCCACGGGGGCGTTTTAGATGGGGGAGTCACTTTTGAGAGTTGAGACTACATCGTGGATGAGGACAACATGAGGAAAACCCTTCACCAAGTTAAAGTGAACAGGTAGCAGCAAACACAGATAAAGTTGTCTCTTTTGTTTCGAGCCACTAAGATTTCTGTTTTAAACCTCAGCTTCACTGGGTACATCCTGTATCATTCAGTTTCCTAAATGACAACCAGGATGAAATTAAATTTCTTGAGCCTTTCTTTCAAAGTCTATCTGGTCATAACTCAACTTTCTACGCCTGTCTCCCACTCTTTTCTTAGATAAACCCCCAGCTCTGGTTCCTATGATCTCCTTCTTTTTTCTCTCTACAAGTCATTCCAGAGTTCCTTTTGATCATTTTGTTGTACTGCTTGAAATTCTCAACTCATTTTTCTTTTCCATTTAAATTATTGCTGCCTTCAAGCCAACTTTAATTCTGCCTTCTCCATAACCTTTCTCTGACCACCCCAAAGTCATACGGCCTTTAGAACTCATGTGTTATAAAGTGAACTACCTATGTTACTGAACACCTGTCTCTAACTAGAGGATAGAACATCATGATTCTCCCTACCCCTTGCCCTCAAAAAGGAGTATCACTATATTCTGAAATATGGTTTCAGAATTATCAGAATCCTTGTATCACCATTTACTAGGAAATGATGTACACGTTCTTCTATCTCAAAGTATCTCACTACAGAGAGTAAATGTCCACCACATAAATGCATCGCATCCATAAGGTCAGCTAAATGATGTGTAATTGCTGTGAGATATGTGGTAAACTTTTAGTATTTACACAGAAAGCACATGTACTGTATATTTCATATTATTGTAGCTCTTCATTTTGAAGGCAAAGCATCTACATCTTTATTAATAATTTACTTTATGTAGAAAATTATGTTTTTTTAGAATAACAAATTTGTTTCTTACTTATCTTACATTTCCATTAAATGTTTTTTTCTAATCTTAGCCATCTAATAATTTAATATCCCATATGTGTAGGCAGTGATACTGATTTTTATTTCCTATGTGTAGGCAAAATCCTAGGTAAACTTACAGTATTTGAAGTTAAAATTTACATTTCAATCAACTTTAATTGAAACAGGGGGAGTGTCATGGATGTGTTGTACTGATGAAACACAATATTTGTAAAACTAATTTTTAAATCAGTATATAAGTAATGCCCTTATATATAAAATAGTTCCCTTTGAATTCTTTTAGGTTTCATGTGTGTGTATGGGTCTGTATATGTATATATATAGAGAGAGAGGGAAAAAGAGAGAGAGAGAGAGAGAGAGAGAGAGAGAGAGAGAGAGAGAGAGAAGAGAGAACAATGACTTCTGCTCCAAATATTTTCTTTGATTGATACACTTGGAATAGAAACTTATGGTCATTCATTTTAATCGAAAATAATGAATCTAGAGTTTTTATTCTCAGATATTGACACCATTTTGGTTTTAACTTTCTTTAAATTGTTAAAAGAGAGTTGTTTTAGACCATTTTAATATTCACTCAACAAATATTTATTGAGCACCAATTACGTGCCAGCCACTGTGCAAGTCACTAGGAATGTAATGATGAATAAAATACGGTCTTTGGCTTTAAACTACTCACAAGCTAATGAGATCGTTAGTGACTGTACAAATTGTACCCTTTGCTCCACTCATCATGTGATTTTAGGAGTACTTTCCAAGCTTAGAAAGTTTCCTGTAAACTGTCTATGAAGAAGCAGAAATCTACCTTTGCCCACTGTGGACAATTAGTGGCATCATACAAATAGTACAGAACTTAGAATAAAAAGACGGAAATTTGCATTCTGGCTTAGCTACTCTTGAACCTATCACCTTTTGCAAAGCAATTAAACTTTCTGAGTATTTTTCACTCCCATATCCCTGTGATATTTATCTCACAGTCCGTATAAAAAATTAGAAGTTGAGAGCTAGAAAAATAATACGTATGTATTATTTTAAAATTTCTGATAATATCCATGCTAAGTGGTTTCTTTCTCTCTTGAGTTCTGTGAGGGAATAATCACACTAGACCAATTTCACTGCTTAAATTTTGTAGCTGAAATTTATAACCTTTATCATCCTCATCATCATCCTAGTTACAATATTGACATGACTTCGATATGCCATGCAATGGGCTAGACCATATGTTTAGATCAGTGTTTCTCAACCTTAGCTGCACCTTAGAATCACATGAATAGCTTTAAAAACACCAAATGCCCAGGTTCTATTTCAGACCAATTATATCCGAATCTCTGGGGGAGGGACCCAGGCACCAGCACTTTCTAAAGCTCCCCAGGTGATTCCAATTAGGTTGAGAATAACTACTTTGATTAATTATCTCATTAAATCTTTATGAAAACCCCAAAAGTAGAGATGTTCATTTTCATCTTGTACAGAAGAAACCTAAGCTCAGCAAAATCAAGGACTTTATTCAATGTCACAGACCCAGTCAGTGACAGAATTTGGATTCAAACCCAGGTCTGTCTGGTTTCAGAGTCCGTGTTCTTTTTCTTAAGCTCTACTAATATCAACTCTCTTTTGTCTGAACTTCAAACGGAAGGTTAAAGATAAGATTTTGAGCTCAGCTTAGTTCTGCTTTTTTAGGAGTTCCCTTTCTTAATATGGTAGTTTTTCTGTAGGTGGGGATTAACAATTTAAATTAGTGGAGGTGTTAGGGAAGTTTAGGAATGAATTTCCCGCTAACAAAACAAGGATCCTCGTTATTTGAAACAACTTATGGGTATGATAATTCGATGCAGTATACAAAAATGGGGGCAGAGGTGAGAAGGGATGGGATACAAGTTTAGTAATTGCTTTTAGAAAGGAAGTAAAAATGCTGAGCTTTTAATTATCATTTTCCTGTAATATATATTTTTTTCATTTTTTTAATCTCCAAACTTTCTATGTTGTTTTGTGTTTGGTTGGACTTTCAGAAGTACAAACAGCATAAAGGAAAAAATTTAAAAATCCTATCTGTGAGTCAGATATTTTTTCTTGAGTTGTAGACTTTTAGTAGCTAGGGTTAACCCAGTCACATTTATTGGGCTGACTAATATATTTGGACATATTTCTGCCATATTATTTTGTGTTCTCTGATTATTGTCTCCTACCTTTGTTTCTTTTTTTTCCTTTCTTTTCCATCTTCTTTTAGATTTTTAAGGTTTAATTTCTTTCCATTGTTTTTCTTGTACAGTTTTGGAAATTGCACTAGGTAGTGTCCTTATTTGTAAAGAGCAGAAACAAACTCTAGCTGTTCTGAGTAGAAAAGGCATTGATGGAAAAAATATTGAGTAGCTACTAAAATTAGCTGACAAGATTGTGTACAGCAGGGTGAGTTGTTGAGATAGTTTGTCTGATTGGCTGCAAACATAAAGTGACTGACAACGGCCAAAATATATATTTTAATAAAACACATTATAATGAATTATCAAATGAATTAAAAGAGTTACCAGGTGTTCCCAATTATGACTGCCATTCCAGATTAATTAGTAATAGTGCCTCAATTTATTATATTTATTTTATAACATAAAAAATAATGAAAACTATTTAGGATGATTGTTACCTCACTTGAGGCAATAGGTTGGTGGTAAAGGGTACTTTCAAATTAGATGTAGATCATCTAAATCATAGATTTGTTTTGGCATGGTGGGTTTTCAGATGGTTGTTATGTTACTAAAAAATAAATAAATGAGTGAAAGAAAGAAAACAGGATACGCAGAGACCAATTATAAATAGACATGAATCAAGGGTCACGAGTAATCCAATTTTGCAGACTTGCAGCTTAAGAAAAAAACTAACAAGAAACTAGTATCTCAAAACTATACAAGGAACAGAGATTATGTATAATTTGTTAACTAATTCAGTTAAATTTACTTTCTTTTGACAATGACTAGGTAATTCAGATATTTTCAGAAAATCAGACCTCAACAATTCACACCATTGTACAAAGTCAACCTTGTCAGCTAATTTATCCTTTTTTTTTAATCAGAAAATATGCCTGTTGTAACTACATTTAAAAAACTAAGCACTGAGCTTCAATATTTGTGCCCCTATAGAATGTTCTAAAGGTGAGCACTCCCTGTGTCTTGACATGGCCATTGCCCCCCTCTGCCCGAGGCATCCCTGAGCTGCATGTAATTCCTGTGCTTTCCTGGCTAGATTTCACTCCAAAGTCTGTGACTGACACACTATGATCCCTCCGTCTACACTTGCCTGACTAAACCCTTTGTATCTTGTCATTTTCAACTTGGATGTCACCTGGGAAATTTTCTATGACCTCCCTAACACCCACCTCTGTCTGGGCTAAATTTATTTCTCAGTGCTCTAGTGTCTCTCTATATTGTAGAATCTAGAAGACTAACTGCTTGCAAAAATTTTTTCCCATTAGACTTTGAGCTCTCAAAGAGCAACAAACTATGCTTCATTCATTTTTGCATCTCTTTAATTTGACTCCATATTAGATTTCTGTTTTCTTCATTTATAAATGCATTCCTTTGTGTGCAACTTATGAGTCAAGTAGGAAAAAACACTTTGCTTCTTATACTTTTGCATGACTATATTTTAAAACTTTCAAAATGTTCAGTTACGTTTATTGGATGAATGGCAAGTGTTGTAAATCATTTATGTTTTAGCTGCTGACTGCCAAACCCACCTTAGAGATACACATGTGATAGCTCTGGCTACTATTTTATCTGACAGCAAAGCTGCCCATCTTCCTGGAAAGGAGCTCATTTTCCAATCAGACATAATGTACACTTAAGGAAGTGCTGTACTTGGAGGAAAACAATGCTTCCTGGAGTTTATGTCAACCCACTGACCATATGTAAATATTTACGTAGACACTTTCTGCCTCAGTTGTTAATGAATGGGCTTTTGCTTAATATTTCTGGAACTATGCTGTAGCATTGCTTCAAGATATTTGTTAGTAAAAAAACAAACAAACATCCTATTGATAATTTATCTTGTAATCAATCAGTTAAAAACATCTGAACTTCCAGAGAGAGCAGCTATACCATGAGGAACGACTGGTGTTGGGATTCATCTCTCTTCTACATATATTGGTGTAGAATATGACTGGTGGTAGTGTAAGAAACCTAACAAATCAAGAACACTCTTTAAAAAAAAAATCCTTGAGCCTATTTCCCCTATTCTCTCAAGACACACTTTATTCTCTCTTAATAAATATATCTTGGAGAGATAGTGTGGTTAGTGGAAAGGGAATAGGATTTAAATTGAGACTGTTTCAATTCTGGGTTCAGCCTCTCACTTGAGCAAGTGGTTAACTTTTTTCAGCCTCAGTTTTCCTACCTGTAAAATGAAAATAATGGTATGCTGATGATTATTGGAGGGCTAAAGAATAACACTCCTGATGAACTGGGTATAGAGTTCATGCTCAGCAATTAGTTACCATTATTATTAGATACAGTAGGAAGAGAAGACCAATTACGGAAATCTTTGTTTTTTTTTGTTTTTTTTTCCTTTCTGCATTGGGTGGGCTTTGGTTTTAGTGCTGCATGTACATCGTGGTAGACCATCACTCTCAAATACCCAAAACTAGACTTTGTGTGACATGAGTGCTTTCTCATTTCCTCTGAGTAACAGCTGGGGTTTATAACCTTTCTAATTGTAAGCAGTCTGCTCATTTTGTATAGAAGGTTACACAACCAGTAAAAAAAAAAAAAAAGAAAGAAAGAAAGAAAGAAAAGTGATTTGGGAGTAAAGACGTTCCTTAATACCTTGAATGTACATGTTGTTAAGTGAAAGAAAACCTGTTCATTTTATCTAGAATTGGGCCCATTACACACTGTACACAATAAACACTTCCAGATTTAATCTACCATTTTTGTACTTTCTTAGATGTACATCTTTATTTCTGAGGCTAATGGTGAAACTTTCGGTCTGTGTTCACTGTACATATGACAGAGGCGATGCTGGGAAACTGATTTGATGCTGGCATGTGCCTGCCCTGGCCCAGGACAGGATTTGTTTCTTTATACCGATCTGTAACTCTTTCCCCAAGGCCAGAATTTCCAACCAAGAATAATCCTTTAGGTTTTGTTTAGCTCCAACCTAATCACTACAAATTGGTAGGTGTTTTTGTCTTTAAAAACTTTCTTCCTGATTCTGAGTGAAGATTTAGTTAAGTGCCTGTTTAAGAATTGATGAGTAATTTAAAGGATTTAGGAGAACATTCTGTGCTATTATATGCAAATACATGCCATGCATGGCTCCCTGTGTCATTAACCTGGCAGTCATTTCATGCATGACTCCCCATCTTATTAAGCTAGCAGTATGGAATATTTGATTTACTAAACTTGTATGAACTACTTAGTGTGCTAATATAGGAATATAACTTTTAAATTTCTTTGGAATAACTATCTTCAAAACAGATTCTTGAAGACGATAACATTATTTTGACAGCTGTGCTCTGTTTCTAAAAGTCTATTTTAGGAAGCGTCTTATAACTGTTGGAACTGTACCTGTGTGATTTGAATGAACCATACAATAATTGAAAATGAAAACCATCATAGCAATAAGAGACCTTAGAATTCTGTAGCAAATGATTCGACAACACAGGTAAATAAATTTGACAGAAGCATTTGCTTCTACACAGGATGTTTCAGTGTGTAGTTGCCTGTAGCCTACCACTCACTAGGCTCTCAGTTACCATGATGCTGTAAAAACTGTTTTTACAGCCAAGACCCCCCTGGCTTTCCCGGTTTCTGTTGCCATAGCACCATTCATTGGCCATAGGATTTACAGGGGAAAAAAACGGCGGGGTGGGGGGTGGGAGGGGAGTTGCATATTTGTAAAGTTGGTGCAGTGCCAAATGTAGCAGGAATTATAAATGCAGGATGCTGGATTCTTCCTTTAGTGTCCATTTCAGCTGGCGCCTAATGTCACCCACATAATCACAAACCACTCTGTCATCATTCAGACCAGCTGCATGAAAAGAGACAAAGGGAAATTTAGCAGCAACGGAGGGAATGGTAATTTAAAAGGCTTTTAAATGATGTTTTCTATGTTCCTCAGTCAACAATATTTTAAAGCCTTTAATTTTTTTCCTTACAATAGGATTTCCTTGTTGTTTTTGGCTTGACTGATGACATATTAGCACAAGTTGGCCAAAAAAGTGTCAGAGACTAGAAAAGAGGTCAAATAGATGAATCCAAAACGGAGTAAAAAGGAAATATTTATAGTAATCTTCATTTCTGCTAGATCTTTTTGCATTTAAATTATACAGGTAAATTTGCCTTCACTCTTTGCCTAAGGTATAATTTTGAACCACAAATGTTTAATATTTATCCGATATGCCCTTCAATAAATATTTTCAGACTTGTGATGATATGTTCATCGTTTCTTCAGTCGTGACACGTATTTCAGAGTTCACAGGCAACAGGAAAAACATGTTCATGGGGAAAGAAAACCAAGTGAATAACCCAGGGAAGTTGGTGAACTGTGACATGTGTAGGGCTCATATGAGGCATGAATATGCTATTATGTCAAAGGGAACTGAGTAGGCCAGGAGCGGGGGAGGGGAGACAATGTTAGGGAGGGAATTTGTGTGTGTGAGAGAGAGAGACAGAGAGAGAGATAGAGAGAGAATATACAATGTGTTTGCTCCCAGCAATTCCAGGATTTTGGCAAGTACACTAGGATATACAAACGGATGAGTAGTCTCTTAAAACTGGAATAATTTATTGGTAGATGGTTGGAAAGAAATAAATCTACTCTGAGAGAACCATTAATGTTTGGCTGAGTCTTCCTGGTTGAAACATTCTTTTTTTTTATGAATTCTTCATCCCAAATCATAAAAAGTGCCTGCATATAATGATAGACAATTACATGAATGAAACAGAATAGAGATTCCAGACATCAACTCACTATTACCTGGGAAATTAGTAAACCACAAAGGTGGCACTATGAATCAGGGAGGGGCGGTGGGAGGGGTGAGCAGGGGTGCGGGGGTAGAGGCTAAGGAAAGACTGTCCAATGATTAGTTTGGGGACAATTTACCTATGTGGAAAAAAATTAAAAGAAGATTCATATGTCACATCAAAGGAAAAATCAGAATTTATTAAAGAGTGAAATTTAAATAAAAAGATCTAAAACCTTTAAGAAAAATATAGGAGACTATTTTATGAGTGTAAGGGAGGTAAGGGGTTTTTAAACAAGCTATGAAAGTACAAAATTTAGAGGAGAAATAACATAGTTTGATAAAAAAGCAACATAAACACAGTGAGAAGACAAATGATAGTCTAGGAGAAGACATTTTCACACGATTGTTGGGCAGAATAAATAAAATGCTCCTATAAATTAATAAAATACTTTTTTAAATAGACAAAAAATGGCTCAACAATATGAGCAGGTCACTCACAGAAGAAGAACGCTGAATGGCCAGCAAACATTAAAATGCTCAATCTCATTAGTAGGGACATGCAAAGGAAAACAAAAATGAGAAAACAGTTTATAAATATCAGATTGGCAAAAATTGTGAATCTAACAACGCCAGCCAAGTACGGTGTAGATTTGAGAACAATGCTGGTGGGAGTTCGAATTTGTACCAGGGCTCTGGAATGCACTTTGGCAAGAGCTGGTGAAATTTAGAATGTGCTCCTGTAGAACTGAGCAATTTTATACCTGGTGTACACATGTACACATAAAGCATTACAGCATTAATTCAACTGGAAACAAATATATCATGGCATATTAATATTATGGGATGTTATACACCTATGAAAATGAATTAAATAAATAAAAGTTTTAATAGATGAGAAAAAAAGTTGAGTGGGAAAAGTAAATTTTAGGATCAGACATAAATATGATACCACTTATGATCACATAAATATGCTATTATGTCAATATAAAATAAGCTACCTAATGATACAGGACTATATAGAAAAAACATTAAAATGTGGGTAGAAAGGAATATACCTGAATCTGATAAAATTTTGACATTCAACAACAAACAAATAAGGAAATACAGAGGACAGAAGACACTCTTACCATAAGAGTATAATCAGTGAAATTCAGACCATGGAAAACTCTACAGGCAACTAACTCAGTTTCTTAAACAAAAAAAAAAATTGTTAGACAAAATTATAAGCCAAAAGAAATGGAAAAAAAAAAAACACATACAAGGGAAAGTTGGAAAGAGACTTAAAAGTCCTATCCACCAACATCAATGTAAAGACCTCATTTAGATCCTGATTCAAATAAGCTATAAAGTTACATTTATGAGACAATTGGAAATGCAAATACTGCCTGCATATTTCATGTTATTTTTGGTATAATATTGGTATTGAAATCTACTTAGGACTATATAATATATAATTAAAGAAAACAGTAGAAAGGCAAGCAGGGCCATCTCAGTTCTTATTTTACTGCAATTTAAGAGTAGGAAACAATCAGCTCTGAATATGCACGTATCTCTACAGTAGTCAGAAAAGGCTCATTCATTCATTCATTCATTCATTTAACAAATATATAGAGGAGCTATCATATATCAGATGTGATACTCTTTTTACGTGTTGGAGATGTCAGTGACGAAAAACGAAGATATTCCTGCCATATTGGAATTTACACTCTATGAGAGAAACTAACAGACAATAAACAAATAAGCATGCAAATAAATGATATGCCATTGCTACTAAGTAGTAGATAGAAAAATAAAGCAGGCAAAGGGCCAACAAAGAGAAAGGTTATTATTGTTGTTGTTGTTGTTGTTTGTTTGTTTGTTTGTTTTAAGGAAGGTGCAGCTTACAGTGGCCCAGGCGGGGATCAAACTGGCAACCTTGGTGTTATTAGCACCACGTTCTAACCAACTGAGCTAATTGGCCACCTCAAGAGTTATTATTTTATATTGTGTCAGGGGAGGCCTCATTAATAAGATGCTATTTAAACAGAAAGATCTGAAGGAAGCACAAACATGCCAATACCTGAGGGTAGGAGTGGGGGCCTTCCAAGAAGAGGGGACAGTACGTGTGAATGACCTGAGGTGAGAGATTAGCTGGGGTAATTTGTAAAGAGTGAGGAGGTCACGTGCAGCTGGAGTGCAGCAAGTTATGTGGAGAAGAGTCAGAGATCTTGGGGAGACAGGTCACAGGGAGCCCTGCAGACCAAGAAAATCTTTGCATCTACTCTGACTGAGGTGGGGACCCAGGAGAGATTTTCGGCGGAGGTGTAAACACACACTTAAAAGTATAAGGATTACTCTTTTGCTATGTTGGGATTAGACCTTAAAGCAAGGGCAGAAGTGGGAAAATCAGTTACATCTGTCAATTACAATAATCTAGTTGCTTATTTTACTTCAGTACCGCAATCTTAATCAAACTTCTGATTTTCTCCCCAGATTTCCAACTCCTACAGTCTTACAATTTATTTTATTGGACCAAACCCCAAATCTCTTTTTTTTCACAGCCACATAAAATCCTTCAGATTTGGGGCTCTAGCTTTAAAAATGTATTCAAAATGCAACATGTACTTTTCTTATCATTGTAAATATACACAACATAATATTTGCCATTTTAACCATTTTCAAGTCCATTTTCTGTGGAATTAACTACATTCATATTGTCGTGAAATGATCACCATCATTCATCTCCAGAATGTTTCCATCCTCCTCCACAGAAACTTTGTACCCATGAAACACTAACTCCTCGTTCCCTCCCCTCCCTGATCCTTGGTACCCACTCTTCTACTTTCTGTCTCTATGAATTTGACTGCTCTAGGTACTTAATGTAAGTGGAATCAGGCCATAATTGTCCCTTGTGACTGGCTAATTTCACTTAGCCTAATGTCCTCCAGGTTCATCCAGGTCATAGCAAGTGTCAGAATTCCCTTCCTTTTTCAGACTGTGTGTAGATCCCACATTTTGTTTATCTATTTATCCATAAATGGACACTTGGTTTGCTGCACCAAAAGGCTATTGTGAATAATGTTGCTATGAACATGGGTGTACAAATATTTGAGTTCTGCTTTCAGTTCTTCTGGGAATATATCAAGAAACGGAATTGCTCAATCATATGGTAATTTTATATTTTAGTAATTCTATGTCATGAAAATGCAAAGGAGTAGGTGTTTAGAAGAGAACCGCAAGTGCGAAGACCCTGAATGTGTACCAGGGGGTCAGTGTGGCTGGAGACGAGTGGGTACCAGGGAGGCCTGGGGAAGGTTACAGCTAGCTGAGATGGGGAGCAGGACAGGAAGGCAAGAGCAAGGAGCTGACTAAGGACGTCCTGTATATTCTCCCAATGTATGCTATCACTGTATAACACATGTTACTGTATATTATCCTAATGAAAATGAGCCTGAGAAAAATTACGTCATTTGGATTTACACAGAAATATTATGGAGTAGAGGGAAAGGTTATTGGAGTCTTATCAGGATAGTGACTGAAACAGAAAAAGGAAATAAAGTCCACTCCAATTTTCCTCTCTCAGATCTCTGAGTCCCAAGTACAGGACTTTCTTTGAAGATCCTGAAGGGTCATGAGGCTTCCTGCTTTAGACAATCCCTCATTCCAAGCTATTCCCTTTTTCTTCATTTTTCCTGCTTGCTTCCCAAACCAAGTTGGGCATTGCCAATTATAGTAATATATGGTATGAGGCACCATTTTCCTTCTCAGTTGCATTCATCACAATTATAATTTATTATCTTTTTTTTTTCCCCTCTACTAGACGGTGAGATCTTTAGGGAGAGGGGCCAGGTAATTCTTGTCAGTCTTCAGTCTCCAAACTTATCACAAGCATGAAACACTAAAATAAATAAATAAACAAACAAACAAATAAATTAGAGTAAGATTTATTCTTTATGTTTCTGGATACTTGTACATATATAATTGTAGGTAAAGAAGGAAAGGGGATGATAGTTTCATTTGGGGTTCTAAGCAGTTATTAAAATTTTAAAAGGTTTTAAAACCCAAATGCTTTATACTGTGCTCATTTAGTATGTTGATGATAGTTCTAAGTGAAACCTCAGCAATCTTAGGTTGACTAATACGATAATGTGGATTATCTCATATTACTATAAAAAAATAAAAAGTCCCTATACAATGTCCCCATATTATAGTGTTTACAAATCCTGTGCAGGTAGAAAGCCTAGCAATTTAAAAGTGTGTGTTTCAAGGCAAACAAGATTAATGAATTGAAGTATTGCTTTATTTTTAAGATTCTAAAGTGTGAAAAAAATTATATTCTTGCAATTAGTAACATTATATAATTAATTTAGCTGCATTTTCTGTTTAATAAAGAGTAGTGTATTGCTAAATTATACTGCATCATATCTAAATTTTTTAAATCTCAGTATTGAAAATGTTAAAAAAAATTCTAATCACTTTTGTCAAAACATTCACCACATCTTTACTACTCCATATGCAAGAGCTAATTGGAAACAGTCATTAATCTAGCTCTTGACAACTATAATTTACACATAGAATGATTAGCATTTCTAAGTTTTATACATTCAAACCACAAAAACAACTCCTTTTCAGAGGTCACCGGAAGCAAATAAATTAGACCTAATATTTTGCTAAGTTAACCACTGTGCTGTCTATGTAACTTGTTTAAAATATTCACTCTGAAACTATATTATTAACATTTTGCTTATAATACAAACCAACTTATTTGGACTAATAGTATCAATATGACCCATCTTGGGGAGTTCTCTTATTTCTTTTAATTTTTTATTGTGTGACTCACTTTTTTATAAATTGATTATAAGATAATACTGACACTATTGTGAGAACTGAACTGGAGTTCATTGGTGAATCATAATTTAGATAATTATATTACTTCATTACTTATTTTATTCCTTCTTTCCCAGAAAGTGGTTTGAGGACACATAAAATCAAATACATTCTCATTAATAAAAGACATATTTAATATATTTAAACAGTGTTCAGTAGAGCAAAGCAATAGGATGACTAGAATACAAGAATATCCCCATTTTGTTCAGATGATGCATTCATGGAAGTGTTAGCAATTATTGATTAACTCTTTTAGGGGCCTTGTCGCGAAGTCCTTATGGAGATTATTTTCCACTAATATTGTGAAACCATAGCTTTATTCAAGGTGTACTGGCAGCAATGATATTTATGGTATTCTTCATAACATCAAAGAAATTCCACCAATCTCAGTTAAAATGCAAACTGAATCATTAAAAGTGTATATGATATAAATGTGTGTTTAAAAATAATAAACACATGGTAAATTAATGCTCATGCATATACCACCGAGTTGAAGCAAGAGTTGAAGCCTCCTAGGAGCCCTTTTTCGTCATGTTACCCTTCCTCCCACTTACATAGAACTAGTTGTAATTTTGGGTGAATCATTTGTTTGTTTGACTTAAAAATAGTGTAACCATATATATAAATGTATTCTAAATGCAGATATTGTTTAACTTTTCCTTTTTTGAACATTTATATTGGATCACACTGTATTTTTTTCTGTGACTTGCTTTGCTCACGCAATATTTCCTAATATATCTAGCTGTTGAATACTGTGTTCTGTTATAAATCCACTACCATTCATTTATCCACTCTAATTTATTTTATTTTATTTTTTTGCTATTATGAGCAGCATGGCTAAGAATATCTTCTATGTTCACATGCAATTTCTTTCAGATATACTTGAGAGTTTCGAGAGTTATAGATTACTGAGTTATAGGTTATGGAATTACTGAGTTGCAGATTTTGTGCCAGTTGAACTTTATTTACCAAGTGGTAAATAATTATTTTCTAAAGTTGCATCAGTTGCCATTTTCATCATTTACTCATTTCTGCAAATTCTTGCCAACATTTAGTATTATCACACTTTTACTTTTTTTAATCTCGTGAGTGTGAAATTGTTTTAATTTGCATTACCTTACAAATGAGGTTAAACATCTTTAATACATTTATTGACTCTGCTTTTTCTTCTCTAAATTTCCATTCCTGACTCAGTTAGACAGCCTCTAAGATGGCCTCTGGTGATCATTCCCTTGTGCAATCTCCTCCCCTTGAGTGACAACTAGACCTAGTGATTTGCTTGTAACAAATAGAAAGTGACAAAAATGATGGTACATTAATTCTGACATCAGGTCCCCAGGAGACTGTGGCTTCAGTTTTGCTCTCACTCTGAGCAAAGCCAGGGGCCCTGTTGCGAGCCTCCCCATGGAAAGGCCCACATGTCAGGGGGTTGAGGGAGGACCCTAGCCAACAGCTGTAAGGAATTGAGGCACTCGGTCCAACAGATTGCCAAAACGAGAATCCTACCAACAACCAAAAACCATATGAGCAAGCATGGAAATGGATCCTCCCCAGCAAAGACTTCAGATGAGACTACAGCACCCCCCT
Organism: Rhinolophus ferrumequinum; assembly: GCF_004115265.2. Lineage (NCBI taxonomy): Eukaryota > Metazoa > Chordata > Mammalia > Chiroptera > Rhinolophidae > Rhinolophus > Rhinolophus ferrumequinum. Next base: position 7,471,779 of record NC_046285.1, on the reverse strand, counting down.
AACATTTTGGTTCCTGCTTTATGGGAGACTCTGGGTCAGGGGCACCCAGCTATGCTTCACCCAGATTTATGGCCACAGAAACTGAGGTAATAAATATTTGTTATTTTTATAGCTGCTCAGTTTTAGGGTAATATTGTTAGGTAGAAAATAGGTAACTAACACAATGACTTTTGAGACTGTTGTTTTCTTATAATTTCAAAGGAATTCTTTATACGTTCTGAATATAATTGTTGTGAGTTCTATGCATTGCATTTCCTCCAAAATTGTAGTTGTAACAGTCTTTTGGTTGTGTCTTTTGATAAGACTTCTATGAAAGTCTTTCTATTTTATATAATATACAGTATAGATTCCTTATATGTAATAATAATATATACATATATAATAGAATATGTACATTATATATGATATACATGTTATGTATGATATATAACATATTAGTTATATATTATATCAGATATAAATATATTATCTATAAAGATAATCCTTTTTATCTTTTGTACTTTTGAGATAAGAAATCCTTTTCTAATCTGAAGTCATGATGATACCTATTCTATAGTCTCCTTTTTAAAGCTTTACAATTTTTCCTTTAATATTTAACTTCTTTAATCCACTTGAAATTACTTTTCATGTATTATGTGAGGTAAGAGACATTTTAATTATTTTCCCATTTGGGAAATTGCTATCCCAGCACTGTTTGTTGAATTGGTCATTTTTCCCCACTAATCTGCAATTCCAGATCTATCCTTAGTTATACCTGCAGAGGCTTGTTTTGGGGTCCTCTATTCTGTTCCATTGCTTTATTTTCCTATTTCTGTGTCAACACCACAGAGTTTTAATAACTTTATAATGATTTTATAGTAAGTCTTGATATCTATTGGTCAACTCCCCCTTTCTAATTCTTCAGTATTTTAGCTCAACCATATTCTTTAATTAATTATATAAAATTTAAGAACAACTTGTGAGATTATATAAACAAAACACTTTTTGTGATTTTTACTGAAATTCCACTGTCTCCATAGATCAGTTTGGGAAGAATTTAAAATCTTTATGATATTAATCTTCCTATGCATGACTATAGTATATCTCTGCTTCTAATTTTTTTATTATGAGACACATTTTTGTATATCATGTATAATTATAAATTGTACTTTATAACTATTAACTACATGAAATATAACATCTACATAAGGTAGCATATATATATAATATTTAAAAGGGTATTCAAACATCAAAACAAGAAAGTCATAGTGCTTACATAAGTATACATGAATGTATTTATTAATGTGAAAATATGATTATATGATAAATTATGCCAAGTTATTAAATTATATATAATAATTTATGTATATTCAGCAACTCCTTAACTAAATCTAATAGTTTATCTGTAGAGTCTTAATTTTCTATGTAGTCAATCATTACAGCTTTGAATAATGACAGTTTTGTTTCTTTCTAATACTTGTAATATGATTTCCTTTATTGTTTTATTATACTTACACTAAGTGCGGTGATGAATAGAAATGGAGGCAACAGGCATCCCTGACTTGTTTCTGATATTAAAGAATGATTTTGTTTTAAATGTTTACCGCTAGTATGATGTTTGCTGTAGATTTTGTAGGTACTTTGTTGGATTAAGTTGATAGGTACTTTTATTTATAGTTTATTAAGAATTTTTATCATAAATGGTTGTTGAATTTTGTAAATTTTTTTTAAGGAAGGCGCAGCTCACAGTGGCCTATGCAGGGATTGAACCGGCAACCTTGGTATTATCAGCACCACGCTCTAACCAACTAAGCTAACTGGCCACTCCTGGTTCTTGAATTTTATCAATGCTTTTTAAAACTCTGTTGAGATAAGCATATACTTTTCCATCTTTAATCTATTATTCATTTGAATTAATAGCTTGTGGAATATATTAATTTAGTCTTACCTTTACCTGTCAAAATTCATTTCCATTGCCATGAACAAGAACCGTTTGATTTAAGGACAGGATATTAAGATATTAAGGACAGGAAACACCTAATACTCATCAATTTACGTAGAGAAATTAAATCTCTACAGAGTAATAAACCATCTATAGATAATTAAACAAGCACACACCGTCATGGAATCAGACAATACGTAGAGGTGTAGCTACTCAATGCCGAACATCCCATTGAAAGGCTACATAGTAGTCTCTTTTGTTTATCTTAGAAGTCATTCACAATTCTCTATGGCAGTCAGCATCCCCCCTTGTCATCAATAATTTGTCTTAAGATTATTATTATTCCCAAAAGCATTGTCCCTTTGGGCTTGTGGTGATTATTTACATAAATGCAGCAAGAATAGTAATTAACCATGTAGGCATCCTTGAGTGTTTTGCAAATGTAGGGGTGAGTGACTACTAAAGCCACATTATCAGCATCTGGAAGTTTTCATAAGACATCTCAGATCATACTTTCATACTTTTAAAAGCCTCTATGTTTTGCATCTCAAGGCTGTAAACCAACCTCTCCACCCCGCAAGAAAACACAAAAAACAACTCTCTCCACTAGATTTTATCTACAGTATCTAGAAATTTGGGGGTGATTTCTGTCTTATTGAGTTTCCTAAAATTTGCTAAGGCTCTTAGCTGGACATGAGCTGACCGTCTTTACTGCCTAGAAGACTGAGAACTCATTAGTCAGGTCCCTTGCCAGTATTCCTAGGAGGTCAGTGGATTGTTGTAACTGACTAAATGAGAATCTGTATCAAATATGCCACTGAAGGTGAGGTCTTGGCTGTATAATCAATTTGTTCAATTATAACCTAACAAAAAAGATTCTACCGAAACCTATGCAAATGACTCTATTGCCATAAAAAGGAAAGATAGTTTCTGAATTCTCGGATTGAAAGCAAAGCAGATATCATTTTAGTTTACAAAAGTAGTCCATTTAATTAAGTTAATGATAGTTTAAAGAGAAAGGATTTCTTCAGAAAGTCATAAAAAATAAATAACTAAAATAGCATTAACAATATTCTAAACAAATAACATTTTTCTAATCAGTTTAATGAGTGCTATTTGGAATTCTTGTCTGCTGGATTTGGGTCAGCAGTCTGACTTCATGAAGCTTTCTACCTCTGGACGAAAGAGCCCTGGAAATCCTGACTCAGTCTGAAAATTATCTAAACAATGTCAACTCAGGAGCTTGCACCCAAGAATCTATTCTTTCAAGTGTCAATTGTTTAGAGCATCTTATACAGTCCTTCCCACCAGGCTCTCAGACTGCTCATCCTGAAGACATAAACTCAGGTCTGTAATTTATAGCAGAACCTTCAGGCATTCATTGAAGAATATCAAAAGTTGTCTGTAGATGATAAACATTTAATGACAGTGGTTCATTTATAACAGCAACTAGTAATAGAATGGAGGAGGATAATATTCTCTAATTGGGTATAATAAATGTCTATTTCACAAAGACTTTTGATCAGTCTCTCTCTTGAGGGGAAAAACATAAGGTTTAGACAGAACGTTGAGAAAGCTCTTGGGCTTTCTTATAAAGCATGCAAAGTTAACCTAAGGAAGGCTGAATGTCTCTTCTGGTTTAACAACTCTTCCCATGTAGCACTTACATTGTGGATCTAATTAAGAAATATAGCCTAAATGTAGGTCTGATCTTGGGAAAGCAAGTGTAAGTTACCATAGGGCGTATGAGCATTTGATTAAGATAGGTAGAATTATGAGTGCCTGAAAAACACTTAGTTGTCTATTTAATCAAAGTGAGAATACAGCATCTAAAAATAAATATAGAAGGAGAAATACTATTGTAAGTAATCTTAGCTCTTTGTCCAAGAAGGAAACTGTTTCTTTCTTGTTAATAGACAAGGATGTGGTAATGATAATATAAAACACAGAAAATGCTTCTTGTAAGACACAGAATCTCTGCCCTCTATGTGGATTACATAGATGGGAAAAAATAACCTTTCATATTTTAGGAAAGGATTGTCAAACTTTTTCTATAAATGGCATGATAATAAATATTTTAGGGTTTGCAAGCCATACAGTCTCTGTTGCAACTACCTAACTCTGTTGTTATAGCATAAAAGCAGCCATAGACAATACATAGATGAATGGGTTTGGCTGGGTTCCAATAAAACTTTATTTACAAAAACAGGTGACTGGCCAGAAATGGTCCATGAGACGTCATTTACTGACCCTTGTTTTAGGTGAAGGCATTAATCAGAAAACCAACGAGGCAAGCTCATAAAAAAAAAAAAAAAGACTGTGCTTATAACACATTTCATAGGTTTTCCGACTAAGCTATCACAAATCAAGGCAAATTTATACTTCAAAGATATAAAGTGTCTCCAGCATATTAAAATAAGAAGCAAAAGTATATACAAATAAATTAGCTTTTGATTAATGTTTCAGTATTCCATCTCATTTAGAAGATATTTACATACCCAAGAATTACCTATTAATTTGCTCAATTTAACATTAATCTAAGGTTTTAAAGATTATATATAAATTGACACACTATAAATCACTATTGATATAAAAGTTCATTAGCATAACTTATATTTTTGCATAATTTTAATATTATGTAGGCATCTTGTCAGCCTATTTGATAGGTAAACCTATATGTATGAGTTTAGGATTTTCACATTAACATTGTCTATGTGATAAAAACTCAAGTAAAACAAAACATGTGCTTGTGTAATACTTAACAATGATAAATCAGGGAAAATACATTTTATTTTTAAATTAAACTTTCAAACTAGTCTCATTTTCCACAATGTTTCTGTGCTAGAAATTTCTGTAAGAAGGTTTTTTTTTAAGTCTAGCTCATTTAAAATATTAGCAGCTTAATTCTCTTGTTTTCTGAGAATTTTATAAGTACTCAATTTATAAAAGTGTTTATCTGTGTAAACCAATTCCAATAGAGTTATGTTAATTTAAGAGACAAGTGATATAATTCATTTAAAGCTTCCAGAAGTAGAAGAACAACATTGTGAAAGCATTGTTAAAAAGACATATAAACAAACAGACAAGTAGAAAGCATATATCATCAGTTGTACCACTTCAGCCACAGGTCAAAAGTAAACACAAATATAAAAACACACTGTCCCACACATCAAGAAGCTGTTCTTTCTAATGAGTACAGAATTTAAAAGTAAATTTAAATTCAAAATAGAAAATGAATCAACAACACTAATAAGCTAGATTTTTCTTTTCTCTCATCTAACAGAGAATAGATATCTTTCATCATTTGACACTAGTCGCCAAATGATTAGACGAGAGGTTGCCAAACCACAGTCTATGGAACAAATCAGCACACTGCCTATTTTTGAATGACTCACAAAAAATAGATTTTATATATTAAATGGTTGGATCAAAATAATAATACTATTTGGTGACACATGAATATTCTAAAAAATTAAAATTTTAGTATAAATTTTTATTGGACACAGTGATGCTTATTCATTTACATAATGCCTTTGGTTGTTTTTTACACTACAATATCAGAGTTGAATAATTGCATCAGAGACTACGTGACACTCAAAACCTAAAATACTTACATCTGGTCTTTTACAAAAGTAGGTTGTAGACCCTTGTACAAGACCATAAAATAAATTCCCAATGATTGCTACCACCAGTGGGGAATAATTTGTTGATTATGTGCAAATCAAAAACAAAATCAAAACAAATTCAAAACTCAGTTAACAGTTAAAACTTATGTTGCCATTTGGGATTCATCCTGAGAGTGAAGAAACATCTTCTATGCTCTAAGCAACTCATGAAGTTCTCCTCTTTGGTAGTAGTTTATCTGTCTCTGTTAGGTGAATCTATTGGGCATCTCTGTGGATGACATCCAAACTGTTAGAGGATAATTTTTAAAGAAATTGTTAAGGTATTTCAAAAAAATTTATTTAACTCAACCAGTACAGCATAAAAAACCAGTACTCTAAAGGATCATTTTACATTAATATTCCATAAGATTAACCTATAGCTATTTTTGTTTGCATGTGTGTGAAATCTTAATCACATTTAGATCTCAACGTTTTGTTGTTGTTGTTGTTCATAAAGAGTCAGAAGTTTTTCCTTGTTCTCTGAAACAATTCAAGATTAGTATTCATATTAATATTAACAGTATTAGTATTATCTATTCTCTGAAGGTTTTGTAGAAGTCCCCTGTGAAACCACCTTGGCCTGGTGCTTTTATATAAACAGTGCTTTAATAAATTTTCTGGTACTTCTATGAAAATTGGACTATTTAACCTTTCTATTTCAACTGTGTTCAACTTTGTTAAGTTGCATTTCATAGAAAATTATCCACTTCATTTTGAGTTTTAAATTTATTTGATCAAATTGTAGAAATTAGTCATACTCACACAAACACACATGTGTTTATATATATATATAAACATTATATATATACATATATATAAGTACTCATATACATATAAGTACTCATATACTCATATACATATATATGTAAGTATACTTTTTCTGTTTCAATGCTTATTTCACACTTGTTACTCCTTATTTTGTATATTTGTGCTTGTTCTCATCTTTTAAAAACCAGGTTAGCAAAAATGATTTGTTTATTTTGTTGGATATTTTCAAAAAACATTATTATTATTTTTACTATTTTTTTTAATTTTGTTAAATTTATTGAGGTGACATTGGTTAATAAAATTACATAGATTTCAGGTGTATAATTCTATAATATACATATATATATCATCTATATATCACATTACGTGTTCACCACCCAGAGTCAGTTCTCCTTCCATCACCATATATTTGATCCCCTTTATCCTCTTCTACCACCCCCTTAACCTCTGGTAACCACTAAACTATTGTCTGTGTCTATGAGTTTTTATTTTATTTTTAATTGAGATTTTTATTAAAATATAACTAATATACAACATTGCATTAGTTTCAGGTATACACAATAGGTATTCAACATTCATATACCTAAAGAAGTGATCACCATGATAAGTCTTGCAACCATCTGACACTGTGCCATGATATCACAATATTATTTCCTATATTCCCCATGCTGTACATTACATCCCCATGACTTAATTGTTTTATACCTGAAAATTTGGACCTCATATTCCCCTTCACCTTCTTCTCCCCTTTTTAAATTTTTCAATTACAGTTGACATTCAATATTATTTTATATTAATTTTATGGGTACGGCATTGTGGTTAGACATTTATATAATTTAAGAAGTGATTCCCTGACTAGTCTAGTACTCACCTGACTCTACACATAGTTATTACCATATTATTGAGTATATTCCCTATGCTTTACTTTACATCCCCATCACTATTTTGCAACTACTAATTTATACTTCTTAATGCCATCATCTTTTCACCTTGTCCCCAAAACCCCCTCCCATCTATCACCCTAATAAATCTAGTAGCTATCTGACACTATACATAATTATTACAAAATTATTGCCTATATGCCTTATGCTATACCTTATATCCCCATGACTACTTTGTAACAACCAATTTGTAATTCTTAATCCCTTTCCTTATTCCACCCACACCCAACCACCCTCCCATCTGGCAACCATCAAAATGTTCTCTGTATCGATGTGTTTTTTCTGTTTTGTTTGTATATTTTGTTCTTTAGATTCCACATATAAGTGAAATCACATTGCATGTGTTTTTCTCTGTCTGACATACCCCACTCAGCACAATTCCCTCCAGGTCCATCCATGTTGCCCCAGCTGGCAAGAACCCACTCCCTTCCCTGGCCAAGCAATATTCCATTGTATATGTGTACCACCTCCTCTTTATCCATTCATCCATTGACGGACGAATACTCTAATCAGTTGTCTACACATCTTGGCCATTGTAAACAATGCTGCAATGAACATATGGATGCACACATACCCTCAAAGTAGTGTTTTGGGTTTCTTTGGACAAATATCCTGCTGTGAGATTACTGGGTACTTCATTGTCTCTTGTTATAGTCTTTGTTTTAAAGTCTGTATTGACTCGTATAAGTATTGCTACTCAACTTTGTTTGTTTGTTTGTTTCCATTTTTATGAAATATATTTTTCCCGTCCCTTTACTTTCAATCTGTTTTTCCATCAGAAGTGAGTTTCTTTTTTTTTTTTTTTTAATGTCTTTCTTTTTGTTTTTTAATTGGGGAACACTGTGTTTCTCCAGCTTCAAGTCACTGTCCTTCAATCGAGTTGTGGAGGGTGCAGCTCAGCTCCAAGTCCAATTGTCCTTTTCAATCTTTAGTTGCAGGAGGTGCAGCCCACCATCCCATGTGGGAATTGAATTGGCAACCTTGTTGTTGAGAGCTCACACTCTAACCAGCTGAGCCATCCAGCCACCCAGAAGTGAGTTTCTTGTATGCAGCATATTTAAGGGTCTTATTTTCTTATCCATTCTGCCACCCTGTGTTTCAGAGCACTTAATCCATTTACATTGAAAGTAACTGTTGATAGATTGGTAGTTATTGCCATTTTATTATTTATATTTTTTCTCTCTCTTTTTTTTTTCATCTTAAAGAAGTCCCTCTAAGATTCCTTGTATGAATTCTGCTTTGGTGTTAATGAACTCCTTTAACTTTTTCTTGTCTGGGAAGCTGTTTATTTGTCCTTTGATTCTAAACGATAGCTTTGCCAGGTAGAGTAATCTTGGTTGTAGGTCCTTTCCTTTCATTACTTTGAATATTTCCTGCCAATCCATTCTGGCCTGCAAAGTTTCTCTTGAGAAATCAGCTGACAGACTTACTGGAGCTCCCTTGTAGGTAACTGCTTTTCTCTTGTTGCTTTTAAAATTCTTTCTCTGTCTTTAAGCTTTGGTATTTTAATTATGATGTGTCTTGGTGTGGGCCTCTTTTGGTTTATCTTGTTTGGGACTCTCTGAGCTTCCTGAGTTTGTATGTCTATTTCATTTGCCAGGTTAAGGAAGTTTTCCGTTATTATTTCTTCAAATAGATTTTCGATGCCTTGCTTTATCTCTTCTCCTTCTGTAATGCCTATAATACAAATGTTGGTATGCTTGAGTTGTCCCAGAGGCACCTTACACTCTCCTCATTTTTTGGATTCTTTTTTCTTTTTGCTGTTCTGTTTGGGTATTGTCTGTTACCTTATTTGTTATTTTATTTTTTTTATTTATTTATTTTTTTATTTTATTTTTTTTTGTTACCTTATTTTATAAATCACTGATTCTGTCCTATGCTTCATCTCATCTATTGTTGATTCCCTCTAATGTAGTCTTCATTTCAGTTATTGTAGTTTTTATTTCTGACTATTATTTTTTAATGTTTTCTATCTCCATTTTTATGTTTCTTATCTTTTTGTTGAAGTTCTCCCTGAGATCATTGAGTATCCTTATAACCAGTGTCTGGTAGATTGCTTGTCTCCAGTTTATTTTGTTCATTCTCTAGAGCTTTGTTCTGTTCTTTCATTTGGATCAGGTACTTTGCCTCCCCATTTGGGCTGCCTCACTGTTTGTTTTTATTTATTAGGTAGAGCTGCTGTATCTCCAGGTCTTAGTAGAGTTGCCTAATGTAGTTGGTGTGCTGTGGGCTTCAGTGGCACAGCCCTTTTTACATCTGAGCGAGTATTCCTTGTGTGTCCATTGTGTGAGTTGTGTGTGCCCTCTTATTGTAGTTGAAACTTGATTTCCATTTGCACATCAATAGGAGGGATTGATCCTCTGGCTAATTGGTTGTGAGGACTGGCTGTGACTACAGAGGAGGAGCTATTGTACAGGGGCTGACTCTACAAAGCAAGATTCATTTTGGCAGGGCTCTGGTGCCTGTCTAGGGTGCCTTTTGGGAGTATTGTTCCTGGAGGTGGCTAGGTGATGCTCCAGCTCCGTCCAAAGTTGGCTACTGGGTGTGTCAGCCCCAGGGCCTCCTGGGCAAGGCCCTATAACAAGCCAAATTCAGCTGCAGGCTGTGCCTTGCCCAGGGCCTCCTGGCATGAGCCAGAAAGCAATCTGTAGATGGCTGCCACCCATGTTGTACTTAAAAATGCCTCAAGAAGCAGAACTGCAAACAGAGGCCAGCTGTCACTAGTTGCCAGGCTTGGGGTTGCTTAGCCAAAGGTACAGGGCATGCTAAGGCCAGATGCTGCTTGTTTGGGTTTTGGGAATCTTTGAGAGATTTTAGGAAAGTTCAAAGCATAAGCCAAGGCATGTCATTTGTAAGGAAAAGCCACTGGAAGCAGCTTGGGTGGTCCCAAAAATTAGGTGGGGTGTAGTCTCAAGGAATCACTACGGAGGGGCAGACGAAAGGTGATGGCCAGTTTGATGGAGACTCAGATATAGTAGCCACTTTCATTTGCATGTAGGGAAGGGAAGGGCTCAACAAAGAAACAATGGCTTCCACAAGCTCCTCCATTTGGGAGAAAGCTGCCTCTCTAGCCCTTGCCCTAAAGTTGATAACTCAGTTCCTCCCCATATGTAGCAACTTTCGAGCTGCTGCCACAGACCTGGAGCTCAGAGTAAGTGAGTCCAGTCAGCTAGTAAGTCTGCGAGCGGGCCCTTTAAGAGTGATGCCTACAACTGCAGCTGCCCTAGTCTCACTCAGCCACAATCTCGACTGTTTTTCACACCCAGAATTTATGGGGACTTTTCTCTGGCACTGAAACACTGGGCTGGGGAACCCTGTGTTGGACAGGGACCCCTCATTGCTCTGGTGGGTAACTCCTCATTTGAGATATCCCTTCCGATTTTTAATGGTCACACGTGGGTGTGAATAATGTCTCCACCCCTCTTACCAGTCTTGAGGTGTCCTCTTCTGTGTGTACTTAGTTGTAGGGCTTCAGTTCAACTAGACTTCAGGCGATTCTCAATGATGGTTATTCTGTAGTTTAGTTGTAATTTTGATATGGTCATGAGCGGAGGTAAACACAGATGTTGTCCACCATGTTGACCACATCTGTCCCTGTATTTTTTTTTTTTATGGATTCCAGATTGTTACCAGACTGTGTACTCATTTTCCTTTTCTGCAACATTGAACCAGTCCAATCCAGAGCAAGCAGGACCCCACTGGGATGCTCTGGGATATGAGGGACAAATTGACATGCATTCAGTTACCCAGGACGGCCTCTATTTCTACTATTTTTCTGATTTGAACCTCATGAATTTCTGTTTTTGTCTATATGATTTTTCTTTCTGTGCTTTCTTTTGTGTAATTTTGTTCTTTTATCTGATATGAGTTTGAAAATATTGTATCATATTTATTGATACACTTAAGAAAGGTTGTGGATTTTCTAAAAACAACTACTTTTATTATATCATAAATTTTGATATGTCATTATAAGTATGTGCTAGAAATTCTGTGATTTCAGTTTTTGTTTTGTTTTGTTTTGTTTTGTTTTGTTTTGTTTTCACTTTTCATCCAAGAAAACTCACGGAGAGTGTTTTTGGTGGTTTTTTTTTTTTTTTTTTAATTCTAGGTTGAACAATATTTTTGGTTTCCGTTTTTGGATTTTGGTATTTTATTTTATTTTTTTTTTAATTTATATTTTATTGTCTTGTAGTCAGGGAATGCTATTTGTATTATTTATGTTTTATGCAGTCCTCAGAAATCATGGAACAGAGAATGCAAACCATGCCCATTATGCCATATCTGAATTCCTGATCTACAGAACCCATGAGCATAATAATATTGTTGTTTTATACCAATAAGTTTTGGAGTAGTTTGTTACTCTATAAAGATAACTGGGACATGGCAGAATGACAAGAAATTTTACTTTATGATTTTAAAGACTAGATAATGAAAAGAACTCATCATTGGATGTGACACTATAGGTCATAAAACCCAATCAGCCTTCTGATATTTATATGCCCTCTAAATAAAATTGCAAGTCATTATTATCCTGATCCTATTTAGACATATCCAGTAACTGTGAGTTTACTGATTATAACAGCTTTCATAGTCAGCCTAGAATTATTTTTTTTCTACTGGGTTTAGCTAGTAGGACATGATATAAAAGAAAAAAAAGTAGAGAGATTGAGAAATCCCTTATTGATGCAGACGAGGACAAGACCCAATTTTTCCAAAAGAAACAGTGTATGTAATTGTTTATCTGGTTCAATTTTTCTAATACTTAATTGAGACAGAGTAGGTGTAATAGCTTTTACAATTTCTACTTTTAGCTTCTATTCTCTAGGACAAAGAAAATATTAAATTGGTACTTTGTTTAGTGTTCAGTTTATCAGATATCTGTCAGCCAAACATGACTGGTCAGACGTGATTAATTTTCTTCATTGTAATAAATACATTTCTTTGACTGACAAAAGAAAATATTAGGACTTAGATGATTATTCTTTTGCCTTTAATAAGGTGCAAAAGTGATGTCTGCCTCTATTTTGTGTGCCCATTTATAGCTACTCACCTCAAAGTCCAGAATATGAAATCTGTGAGACATAACTGTGCCTCTCTGGAGTTTTCCATTTATTCAGTGTGTAGCTGTCTTTCTGTTTGTCATCTGACATCAGGATAAGAAACTGTTTTCAAATGTCCATCATGGAAAAATCTTAGTTGGTGTTCTGTTGTGGGCTGTTATAGCTCCCTATATCCTAAAAGCTTTGGACTCAGTCCCTGAATTCATTTGAGATCTTTGTCTCTACAGCATTTATAGCAAATATTAGGTTGCACCCCCAAAACCTTTCTGAACTTAAGACTTTTGGGATTAGTCTAAAAGTCTCCTGGCATTGACCCAAATATAATGATTAAATTAGATTTGATCTTATGGACAGAGTTAACTCATTGTTATGCCAGAATTCTTGATGGCATACTGGACCAGAGACTTCTATGGATCTGTTTCCCTTGAAGACTGAAAAAAAACTGAAATGACATCTTGGGTTTGGAAGCATTCAACTTATATCATCTGATGTTGAAAAAGAAATTTTAGAGAATATATATTTTAAAAATATAATGGTTAACACCATTATTATTTAACAATGTATTGGAAATTTTGCCAGCATAGAAGGGAAGCAGAAAAAAGGCTATAGTTGTTGGCAAGGTGAAAAATTTATTTACAAATCATATCTAGAAAATCCAAGATAAATTATTGAAAACTAAAATAAATGAGTTGAATTTTAAACTTTTATTTTTAAAACTTCAAAAAAATATGATACCCATAGCCAATAGGTAGATGCAGGTAAAACTTTTTCCATTTATAGCAATACTTTTGAAAATATTCAGCAATAGACCTTGGAATTACCTTGTTTGTGCAGAACCCATGTGACAACAACTACAATATTTTATTGAAAAAGAATTACTGGATGTTTTTAAATGATATGAGAAAACACGTATTACATACTGTTCATTATTTTCATTATGTCCATGCATAGGAATATGACAAATGGAAACATGTAAGAATTTAACATTGATTTTCTCTGAGTTTTAAAATTGTTGTTATTTTTCCCTCCAAGTTTCCTACATTTTCAAACATTTGTGTCATGAACACATATTTTATAATTTGAATAAAATTTGTAATCTTTTAAAAAGTAACCTCTTAAGTTTGATATATATATATATATATATATATATATATATATATATATTTAACAATTTGGAAAAATTTATTACTCTAAAAGTTAATAAAGTTGTGACCATCTTTTCAATAGTTTGAGTGATGATTCATAGACTGATAAGATTATTAAGAATTAGAAATGACTGTTCGTCTTACCCCAATACTGTATTATTTTGAAGCAAATTCCAGACATCCCATTATTTTAACCTCAACTATTTCAGGATATATTTCTAAAGTATAAAGAATTTCTTTTGAAACAAAAGCACAATATCATTATCATAGATGAAAATTTAATATAATTTCTTAATATCAAATATTCAGTCAGTACTAAAATTCAATAATTGTTTCATAATTTTTCTTACATTAGTTGAGTTACAATTCAAATAAGGTACATACATTTCAATATTTGATATATCTGTTTTAATCTATTGGCTTCTCAGTTAGTTTTTGGACTTGAATTTTATTGGGTGAACTGGGTCTTTTAACTTTTAGATTTTCTCATGATGTGGATTGATTGGGTTTTGCTCATTAAATCGTTGGGTGTCATTTAATATATTTCCTGTGTTTTCTATAAATTTCTAGTTCAATCTATAGGCTCACATTGTTTGTTTTTTTTCCCTTTATTTTTTGATTTTGATGATAATTTGTGATTATTTTAAAACATATTAAATGTTTTTCACACTCCCACCATTAAAAAGTAGGGTATACATGCTTTCTTCCTGAAATTCAGCTTACTCTAGTGATTTTTCTTACAGCCAATAGAATGCAGTGGAAATAATGCTGAGACTTTTGAAGTTAGGTCAGGAAAAATCATGCTGCTTCTGCTTGGCTTGCTTTGGATGCTCACTCTAAGGCACTCATTCCCTACCAGAGATGATCTAAGCCCCCTCCCACTTGGTAATGCCTAGAGATATTTTTGGCTGTCACAACTGAAGGGGTGGTACTATTGTCATCTAGTGGGTAGAAAATGGAGATGCTGCTAAGCATCCTACAATGTGTAGGACTGCCCCCTGCAATAAAGAGTCATCCAGCCCCAAATGTCAATGGTGCCAAGGTTGAAATACCCTGCTCTAAGGGAACCAAGCTGTCATGTAACAAGTCTGATTATTTTGAGACTACTACATTGGAGAATCCACTTGTTGATACTTCATTCAAGTCCCGTAATAGCTCTCAGTTGAGAGCCATAGGAGTGAACTATCTTGGATATTCAGTCCAGTTGAGTTTTCGGATTACTGTAGTTTCTGCAAACTTTTGCTTGCAACTTCATGAGAGATCCCAAGTGAGAAATGCTCAGCCAAGTCTTTCCTGAATCCCTGACTTACAAAGTTAAGAGTAAAATAAAAGATTAGTTTAATCCACTAGAGATTGGGGTAATCTATGGGGTAATATTAAACAGCAATAGTAACAGAAACTAATCATTGCTTAAATCCATCCATAGATTAGGAGTTACAAAATCTATATCAAGTAATTCTTTCTTTCTTCATTTATTAATTGGAATGTTTCTATAAAGAGAAATTTCCCCTTATCGACTATTTGATAACTGTAAAGTATAGTTTATATAAGAAAGTCAGTATGAATTCTTGACTATCCAACCTAATAAAACAGCAAATACATACATGCTACATACATACATACATACATATATACGTACATACATAAAATAAAAGAGGGGTGAAGTCTTAGGAGAAAATCTTGAAAGCAAAGAAAAGGGGTTGATAGATTATTTCAAAGGGGAATAGTTCGATTGATATCTGACTGCTCAGTGGTCACAGTAGGAGACAAATATTAATGGGTGGTGATTTCAATTTGCTGAAAGGAAATAACTACATACTAGAATTCTATACCCAGTAAAAATATTTTTCAAGAATAAATGTGAAATAATCATTTCAAATGAAGAATCACAATAAAAATTTTAAAGTGTTTATAGCAGCTATAAAGCTATGAGATAATTAAATTATTTTGGCTTACTTTGTAGTCAGATAAGGAGATAATTGTTCTCAGCTTCTCTGACATCCAGGTGGAACCAGGTGACTAACTTATGGCCAATAGGAAGAGGACACAAATTATATGCTCATCTAGGCCTCACTGTAAAATGTTTTGTGGGATCTTCCATATCCCCCCACCCGTTTCTCCTATGTGACTGAGAGTAAAGGACTAAATCCTTAGGCCTAAGTTTGACTTACTTAGAAAGTCCAACATCTAAGAAACTTTTCAGGACTTTGCCAAACTCAAATCAGCCTATAGCATGAATAAAAAGTACATTTTTAAGTGTTAACCCTTCTGAAATGTTGCAAATTGTTTGTTAAAGAAGTAAATATTAACTTCCCAGATTAATACAAGCATTGACCGCTGGTAAGAAGGCCACCATCAATGGCTGAAAAAAATGGAAATTCATTTTTGTTTGGTGACAAGCCATTTGGTAAACTGCTACCTGGAGTAACTTGAGAGGCAATGTTCGTATCTAATGAAAAAGCCACTCTTGGGAATATTATTAGGAAAAGAACAAAAACAAATTTTAGTGCGTAATGTTTGTTATTGGTTGCTTTGGTAAGGTATTATGAAAAAAAAAAAAAACTTGAGAAAGTATTGGCAGGTTTTGCTAGCATAAATAAGAAGTATCCTACAAAGTCCAGAATTCAGGATCAACAGAGTTAGTTAAAAAACGCTATTTCTAAATATCGACAATAAGAGTTGGGATTTTAAAAGGCCATGAGAAAAAAAAATCCGAATCAAACTTCTTAGTTTGATAAAGTAATCCAGGGCACAGACGAGTTTAAGATATGGTCTTTCCACCTTTATGTTCCAGATGGCCTTATTGTCACCATAAGTAAACTGAGAATGATTTTGGTGTTTACGAAACAAAACAAATCAGGGTCAAAACAACTTTGGGTGGTTACTGGGATATGAAACATACTGGGAGCAAACAGAACTAAGTTTCTGAACAAATTGTATTACTGTAGAAATCATGAGCCCAGACCCAAAGGCTTTTGACATTTTGAGATGCAAAATTACCTTTGTATCCTTGCATAAGTAGGAAATGACAGCTCCAAAGAGGACATATTTTCTAACACCTGTTTCAAATATTTCAGACAGGATAGCTGAAAAAATGATGAACCTTGCAGAGGGAACGGTAAGAGCCATAAAGGATGGTGGATAAGAGTTTCCCACACTGGGAACAGATTCTGGTTTAATGTAGAAATTCCCAACCCCAGAGTGGTGGACCTTCATAATTCCTGATACTGTAGGGTTCCTGCATTGCTATGGACAGCTGATTGGTGTTTCTTCCATTGTTTCATTTTCTAAATGAAAATTCCTTTTGCGACTATCCTGTTCTTGTTATACATAGAATATTGCATATATGGAAAGAGGGGTAGATAACTGTATTCTTTCAGGCCACAGATTCCAGGAAGAAGACTATTTACATCAAAGCCTGATAGAGAACACTGTGCATAACCCAGATCCCCAAAACTTCTGGATCAATGTCGACCTTGAGTGTGGCAACTGAGAGTGGCACTTTCTGTGCAGTTCTGACTTAGACATATTTCCTCATTTTGCAGATGAAGAACTGATTACATATGTACCCTTTGTTAGTTAAAAAATATATATTTCCACCACATATAATCACAGAGTATTGTTGTTGAACTGTAGATGAATAATAAAAAAATTTGAGGATAGATATGTTAATATAGTTTGATATTGATATATATTAAATTAGTTTAAAAAAATAACTTGTGAGAAGTTGAGTTTAATTACCAGTAAGAAAGTTGAAAATTTCTGTTTTCACTTTTCAGCCTTGTGTGCTACCACTAGACTATATTGTCAATGAGTCGTCAGAAGCAAATCAAAGTAGACTGCAGGTGTTGATAATGATCACTTATAAATTGTCACACTGTTCCAAAGATGCACTTTGTCACTTCTTCCAGATTTAGCTATTTTTATTTTAATTGGTACTTTTTGAGATTTGGGATCTAACCAGCTGGCATGGTCCAGCAGGTGAGGCAGTTGAAGTAGCACTTTTGTTGTGGTAAAAATGAAAGCAAATTGATGAACGTGTATCAAAGATACTTGAAATAGGCCTCTGCTTCTCTGTTGACACATACATTCCTAAGATAATAGCTGAGGGCATTGTCCTCTAAGAGGACTGTACTTTTACCATACAAAGAAATATTGAAAACAGCCACAAAATAGCCTTAGGAAAAAATTGAAATCCCTAATATAGCATAATACTTGTTAATTTTGATATTTTATCCATCATTAATGAAATTAACACTTTAGCAAATCAGTAAAACAATAATTGAGGCATAGACGACAACATAAAAATAATGTATTAATTTGCTGATCATTGAGGAAATTTGCACATTTACTTTGTATCTCCCCCCTACCTTCCCTTGCAAGTTCTTGGCACAGTCTACATACCTAAAATGAGTATGTTTTACATAAGAACTTGACACATGGATCTTGCAGATAATAGGTTTTCCATACATATTTATCGATGATGTAGAATCTTTAATTTATAAATAGCTAATTTGTCATATTTTGCATATTTCTAGTACACACACGTATGCTATATTCTATAATGCATTTTTAGGTAATTTTAGCAGTGAATTTCAAGAGTCCTGCTTCTCAGTTGTTTCATTTTTCTGTTGGGTGTACTCAAGTAGCTCTATTCCCTGATTTGTTCATTTAATGCAAAATTTTGACATGTTAGTACAGCTGAGTTTTTATGCCTTATTCCTTATTCAATTAGTATATCAAACACCTGATTTTTTTTAAACTAGCAATTTCCACAAATTACAAGGAGATATTCTTACTGGTCAAAAATAACTCCATACACTTTTTGTTTATTATTATTTAGAAATTGTGTTGTGAAATTATTCTTGTTAAGGCACTTTAGGAAGTGTTGCTATTAGGAAAAGAAGCTTGCATTCTTTCTGTTGACTGCCTGTTATGGACTAAATATCTTTGTCCCCTCAAAATTCATATGTTAAAATATAATCCCTGATGCAGAAAGTTCATATTCAACAATTTCATATGTTGAAAGTTGAACCTTTGAAAGATAATTAGGTCATGAAGGTGGATCCCTCACAAATGGGGGAGGGATGGTTAAAAAGAACCCAGAAAGCTCTCTAACCCTCTTTCTGCCATGTGAGGACACAATGAGAAGTTGGCAATTTTCAACTTGAAAGAGAGCTCTCATCAGAACTTGACCATGCTGGCACTATATTCTTGGATTTCAAGCCCCCAGAACTATGAGAAATACATTTCTGTTGTTTATAAGACACCCAGCCTGTGGTACTTTTTTATAGCAACCTGAGCTAAGACACTGCATTTTATTAGGTTATATAGTCAGGATTAGAGCTCAAATTCAAAGGAAGAAATTGCTATGTAGAATTTTTAGAAAAGCAAGCCAGGGTTGAATAAATGGATATTAGAATTTAAGATGGTGCAAAGGAAAATAATTAGAGAAATATGTGTAAACATGTGTGTGTCTATCTATCTATCTATCTGCTTGGATACACAAAGAGACATATAAGTCTCTCTCTCTTTCTCTCTCTCTCTCTCTCTCTCTCTCTCTATATATATATATATATATATATATACACACACACACATATATATATATATATACATATATATATGCAATTATATAATACTGAATATTCAATTCAATATATAATTCATGGCTGGAGATGCTTAGTGCAGCCATGAATTGTGTCTCCCAAAAAGATATGGGGAAGTCCTAACCCACAGTACTTGTGAATGTTACCTTATTTAGAAATAGGGTAATTTGCAGATGTAATCAAATGAGAATGAAGTCATTTGAGTGGGTCCATAACCCACTATGACTGATGTCCTTATAAAAGGAGAAGAGAAATACAGAGAAGACAACATACTTGTGACAATGGAGGCAGAGATTGAAATGCTATAGCTGCAAGCCAAAGAATGCCAGGGCTTGCTGGCAAACCACCAGAAACTAGGAGGGTGGACAATTCTTTATCCGTATGGAAAAAGTTAAATTAAGTATCTTAAAACTTTTTTTTTTATTTTTTTTTAAAGTTTTTATTGGGGAATATTGGGTAACAGTGTGTTTCTCCAGGGCCCATCAGCTCTAAGTCGTCCTTCAATCTAGTTGTGGAGGACGCAGCTCAGCTCCAAGTCCAGTCGTTGTTTTCAATCTTTAGTTGCAGGAGGGCACTGCCCCGCATCCCATGTGGGAATTGAACCGGGAACCTCGTTGTTGAGAGCTCGCGCTCTAACCAGCTGAGCCATCTGGTCGCCCCTCTTAAAACTTTTTAAGGAAAATATAGAATAATATTTTTATTACCTTCAGGGTTGATTAGCTCAAGACAAAAAACACAAATCATAAAAGAAAATTTTGGTATATTTACTACATTATAACTAAAACTTTTGCACAAAATGAAATTGTAAGCCAAGTAGAAAAACTAGTCACAGACTGAGAAAAGACAGTTGCAACGCATGAATGACAAACAGAAATACAACTTCCCAATGAAAATATGCAAAACATTTTAATAGGTAACTCACCAGAGAAAATATTTAAATGACCAATAAATGAATGAAAAGATATTCAACTTCACCAGTAATCAGGGAAATGCAAATTAAAATCTTAAGAGAATCTCACCAAAGAAAATATACAGATGACAAATAAGCATACGAAAGATACTCAACATCATGTGTCATCAGGAAAGTGTAAATTAAAAAAATGACATACAACTACACACCCATTAGAATGGCCAATACTCAGAATACTGACAACACCAAATTCTGGTGAGAATGTGGAGCAACAGGAACTCTCATTCATTGCTGGTGGGAATGCAAAGTGGTGCAGGCACTTTGGAGCACAGCTTGGCGGTCTCTTACAAAGCCAAACATACTCTTACCATATGATCCAGCCTTTGTGCACTGTGATATTTCCCCAAAAGAGTTCAAAATGTATGTCCACACAAAAACCCGAACATAGATGTTTATAACAGCTTTATTCATAATTGCAAAAACTTGGAAGCAATCTGTGATATTCTGATTTAGAATAAGAAACATATATTTGGTCTTCCTGGCATTCCTTCCCCATTCCTGGCACAGAACTTCTAAAACCTTTGTAAATTCCTAAGGGATAAGAACACTAGGAGAATTTTTTGTTCTAATGAGGTGACTCTGGGTGGTTTTCTGGATGACTTCTGGATGGGGACTGGTCACCAGAAAGACTAAGACACGGTTAGAAGCTTGGAATTTTCAGCTGTACCCCCCATTCTCCAGAGAGGTAAGAAGGCCTGGAAATGGAATTTATGGTTGATTCTGCCTATGGGAGGAAGCCTCCATTAAACGCCCCAAAGCATGGGGTTCAGAGAGCTACTAGGCGGGTGAACACATCCACATACCAAGACAGTGACTCTTTTGCTCAGGACCCTCCCAGACCTTGCCTTATGTATCTCTTCAGCAAGCTCTTCATCTGTATCCTTTAATATACCTGTAAATATAAGTATTTCCCTGAGTTTGTGAGCTATTCCAGCAAATAATCAAATCCAAGGAGGAGGAGGTCATGGGAACCCCTAAATGGTAGCCACGTTAGACAGAAGTTGTGGGTAACCTGGGGACGCAGTTCTTGTGATTCGCATCTGAAGGGTGGAGGTGAAGGGGTGTTCTGGGACTAAGCCACTAAGCTGTGGGGTCAGTTGCCATGTTTATGTAGATAGTGTCAGAATTGAGTTAAATTGCAGGTGTGAGAATTTAATTTTTGATTACACATATTTGGTAATCAAAAGTGTCGTAAGTGTTGTGAGTGTGGTGATAGTCTGAAAGTAAAGGAGAGGCACAGAGGAAGAAGACTGGAGTTTTTCTACACACATCCAAAACATCTTTTGGTAAGTAAATGTTTAAATAAAGTGTAGTACATCCAGACAATAGAATATCATACAGAACTAAAAAAAATAAATGAGCTAACAAGACATGAAAAGTCATGGAAGAACATTAAATGCATATTACTAAGTGAAAGAAGCCAATATAAAAAGGCTACATACTATGTGATTCCAAGTATATGACATTCTGAAAGCTATAGAGATAGTGAAAAGACCAGTG
Source organism: Rhinolophus ferrumequinum (assembly GCF_004115265.2). Lineage (NCBI taxonomy): Eukaryota > Metazoa > Chordata > Mammalia > Chiroptera > Rhinolophidae > Rhinolophus > Rhinolophus ferrumequinum. Next base: position 7,450,200 of record NC_046285.1, on the reverse strand, counting down.
GTTGCCAGAGGTTGATATTGAGGGGGGAGGGATGGATAGGTGGAGCACAGAGGATTTTAAGGGCAGTGAAATCACTCACCATGATGATTGACACATGTCATCAAACATTGGTTCAAACCCATAGAATGCACTGAAACACCAAGAGTGAACCTTAATGTAAACTACAGAATTGGGTAATTATAATGTGTTAATGTACATTCATTGATTGTAACAAGTGTCCCACTCTGGTGAGGGATGTTGACAGTGGGGGAGGCTGTGCATGCGTGTGTATGCGGGGGAAGAGGGCATATAGGAAATCTCTGTGCCTTACCCTCCACTTGCTGTGAAACTAAAACTGCTCTAAAAAAGCAAAGTCTTAATTTAAAATAATAACCTGTATATATGGTTATACATATATAACTTTAAGGGAACTTTTTACATTTCTCACTGGCAAAAATGAAAAAAAAAAGTCTGACAGTAACAAGTGTTAGAGACAAAGACTCAGATAGTCCTAGTAGGATTGTTAAATAGTCCAAATCTTTTGATAAGCGGTTTGGTGATACATAGTAAAGTTGGTGTATCGAATGACACAGAAATTTCACTTCTGGATATACACCATGGAGAAGCTCTCGTATGAATTAATAAGGAGACATGTACAGGAATAATCATTGCAACGTAATTCATAATGGCAAAAAAACAGAAGTAAGCAAAATGTACATCAATTAGAAAATAAATAAATACCGTGCGTTCATCTAACAGAACAACGTATGGATTTTAAAATAAATAAGCAGTGTGTGTGTGTGTGTGTGTGTGTGTGTGCGCGCGCACGCGTGTCAACATAAATACGTTTGTTTTTTTTTAAATCAAGTTAAAAATGAATTTTAGAACATGAAGAATTATATACCAGTTATACAAATTTTACACTCCTTCAATGTGGTATGTAATAAAAACAAATAATGTATTGAAATTAAAAATAAACTATAGAGAACAAATACAAGATTTTTAAAAGTCACATTAATTCATCTTTACATAAACATGTTTTCATAAAATTCAAAATATATATGGGTTGGCCCTTTCAAGCTACCACTTATCAGCCAGGGAGACAAAAGATTATTAATTAAATGATAAATAAAATAATAACACAAATATAATGAAAGATGGAAACCTACACATAACTTAAGCTAATTCTCCCAAATTCTCTCTAACAAGTTTGTTAGAATTGTTTACAAGACACAGCATAGCACATTCTGTGTTTCTTTTTACTTCCTCTACCCATCTTACAGCAGAGAGGTTAATTAACGGTGAAATGACCAAAACTTAAGAGCCAGAGGGAATAAGAGAGACGGAAAACATCCCTAGATACTTTACAAACTAGATAATCAACTTTGAACTAATCAGAATTTGACTTTAATAAACACCAGTTCACATAGTAAAATTAAATCAAATACGGAAAACTGCTCTAGGGTTGTTCTTTTGTATCAATTTGGCCTCTTTGAGTGGCAGATATCCCCACCACTGTTGCTGCTGTTATTTGAATAACTTTCAGCTTTTCAATACAACAAATATATATTGAATCCATTTCTATAATTTTTTTTTATTTTATTTATTCTCTACAGTTTTAATTTGGGCTCTTGTTGTAGGATGCTATAACTATTGTTTGCCAAACCCTACAGGAGCTGTATGTGTGTTTGGCATCTTCTGTTTAGAATCCTAGCAGTCCATTCGTCACAAAAAAATAAGGCTTTCTCTCTTGAACTAAAAAACTGTGGCAAAATAAATTATGTCACCTCTTTTTTCTTTATTATCTTCTCCAATTATTTTGTTAAGAAACTTTGGAATGAACCATTTCAACCATTAAACAATATTTGAAGGTTTTCTATATAAAGTAATAAAGAATCCCGCTGAAAACAATTGCCTATTATTACTGCCAAACTTCAAAGCTGTCTTTCTGCATGCAATGTGCATTTTTCAGGAGATAATTAGTGTGTATTGAGGTGGTTTGGGGGCATTTACAGGGGAGCAGCTCACGTGTGCTTATAGATTTATGCCTGATAATTTCAGAGCACTTTACAGTTTTAAAAATGCTTTCACATGTATTATGTCATTGGAGTCATAAAATAATTCTGTAAGGTCACAAAGCAGTGTTTCGCATTTCACAGATGAGAAAATTGAGGTCTCAAAAGGCTATGTGATTTGACAAGATCATCTGGCTAGTAGGTGGCAGTGCCCATTCACATTTAGGTCTGATTCTAAGTGCAGGGCGCTTTCAGAGGCTTGGGTGCCCTGTTTTAATGTAGGAGGCCTACAGATACCTTGGCATTACATATCCATTTGAAAAAAATAAATGTAGTGATCTCACCACTACATTCAGGGAAGAAGAATTGAAGTATTGTCATACTCCAGAGGTCAAGAGGAAGTTAATGAGATAATGCATGTGGAAAGATCAAGAACCTAGTGGAAATACAATAAATACATGGCAGGGGAGCACATTTCATTGAGTTATCAGGTTAATGGGATCTTTCAAGCTAGTTCCGTCAGATTCATCCTGGCAGGGTTAGGCTTTTTCTGTATGTCCCCACTACCCCATAGAGCATCTAAGTCGCCACCTGCTGTCTGAAGGATTATACAAGGGTCCTAGGCTGCTGGGTGCATATTTGTGGATAATGGCGTGGGATGGGAGGGTAGTCCAGGGACCCGGATGGAGTCTCAAGGAACAGATAAGCATCCTGCCAGATTGGGTGACTGTCAGAAAATGGCTGACCTCTGGGTTCAGACTGCCCCAGCTTCAGCCTTTCCCTTAGATGGAGTGCTCTGGCACTTTCTTATTCCCACACTCTCTACATGGGCCCTAACTCTACTCTTCTCCTGACCATGGCATCTTTTGATCTAGTCTTTAGGAGTGAGGAAAATAAACTGTACAAAAAAACACCAATCTGCTTAGATACTGGGGCTGCTAATGAATTTTGAGCACAGTAACAACTATTACCATGTTTCCCTGAAAATAAGACCGAGGCGGACAATCAACTCTAATGCGTCTTTTGAAGCAAAAATTAATATAAGACCCGGTCTTATTTTACTATAATATAAGATCTGGTATAATATAATATAATATAATGTAATGTAATGTAATGTAATGTAATGTAATGTAATATAATATATACAATAAATATAATATAATGTAATATAATATAATATGTAATATAATACCAGGTCTTATATTAATTTTTGCTCCAAAAGACGCATTAGAGCTGATTGTTCTGCTAGGTCTTATTTTCAGCGAAACACAGTAACAGGTAACATTTAATGCTCACTTTGTGGCATGTACTAGTCTAACCAACTCATGCATATAATCTCATTTATTTAAGATCCTTATTTTTTAGATGAGGAAACTGAGGCACATAGAGGTTAAATAACTCTCCTGAAATTATTTGATTATCACCTTACAAAGCTGACGTTTGAATCAAAAAGTTGGGCTCCAGAATCTACACTTATAACCACTTGGTGATGCTCCTTTTGATAACATAGCTTAATATGAAATATGAAACCACGGTGAAGCCTTCAACTCCAGCTCTTATAGGCAGTAGTGGAAGGAAGTAAAAAGATGCTTAAGAAATGCTTTCAGGGTAAAAACGAAAGAATCTGTGAGTGCAAAATGGAAAAAAACACACCACTTAATATTTCAACATCATATCTTCCCACAAATGAATATCAACATTAACCATGATAGGCCACGCAGAGAGTGATCTCTCATGTTAGATGTAATGTCTCTAGTTTATCAAGCAGGTAAGTATACATTTTTTTAATATTATTATTTTTAAGAGACTTGTATTCAAACCATATGTGTGTGAATTTTTTTATTTTGCAGAATTTGAATAAGTTCTCAAATTCAATGTCAAAACCAACTGACCAGTTTTAGAAAAATAGTCATATCTTGATTTATCTAATTAAAATAATATATTAGCTCTTGTGAATGCTCAGATTCAAAATAGAGCTTTTTCCCCCTCTCTTTTATGTGATATCTCAACGGCCATGTAAGAATAGTAATTTTTATTTTTTGGAGGAAAAATATTCAATTAACTCTAGTTCATTCTGTTAAATATTTTCCTATTTTTCAAATGTTAACTTGCAATCATGTATGTAGCTGAGATGGTCTTTCTGAGCTAAATTTTGAATTCTCAGTTGAATTTTATATTATACTCATGTGATAGGCTATGAATTTGAAAGTATCCTAGAGATAGCACATAAATCAATTTGGTACTAGTCTATTGCTTTGGGGATAATTGCATTACTGTTTTGGTGTCAAGAGTTGTCCTGATGAACAACAGCCATCTTGTTAGTCATCTATGTATTTCAAGCATTAGTAAATGAATGACACAGTGTAGAGTGTCAATTAGAAATGGATGAATTGGTTGCATCAAATTAGTATTCCACTTTTACTACTCTGGCATATGAAATAGTATTTCATAATTCAGAGTCACTCTTCAGAACACTTCTCCTTGACACTTTCTCTAACCACTTTGTTCCTTTAAATGATGATCAAATATTGATTTTTCAAAGAGAAGACTATAACATGCTCCTTAAAGTCATTTTTATGTCTTATTTTCCTTTTCAAGACTTCCTCCTTCTTGATATTTTAGGATTTTTTCCCCCATGTTAAGTTTACTCATTCATCTTTAGACAAGGGATTCTCAGTAATTATACTTTAGACAGTGAGAGTAAACAAGTTTTCAGCACACCGCTGAATAAATGCAATTAGAAATTTTAAAGCAGTTGTCTTGAGCATGTGTGGCTATCTCTAACTACATAATTACTTTTTGTATTATTTCCTAATTATTCCATGCTTCTTTTTACTGATTTCTACCAAGGCATTCTATAGCTTACTAGATCATAACTTAGGTTTCAAAAACTTCCTGTGAATTTTGAATTAGTGTTCGAATATTATTTGTTTCTTCCAATTATTTTTTTTCTAATTCGAATTTTGAATTAGTGTTCGAATATTATTTTTTTCTTCCAATCTTATAATTATAGAACACAAAGGAAGCATCCAAGCTTTATGTCCTTATGAGTATAATGAGCCATATGTATCAGTCAAGGCTCTTAGTAGTTGCAAGCACCAGAATCCAATCTGGCAGGTTTAAACAGAAAAATAATTTATTGAAAGATATTCGATAGCTCAGAGAATCCTCAGAAGGGCTGGAGAGACAAGGACTCAACACTAATTTCCAGGAGCGATGCTCATAGCCGAGTTCCTAAGTGGCCTGATGAAGACGCCCCCACTGGCGCCACAGCCACCACAGAGAAGCAAAGAACAGAAATGTGGCTTTTCTGAATCTACTACTGTCACAACGTGGCTGTCACTTCTTTTTCAGGATGTCTACTTTGCTAGATACTTTTGTCCCTACTGTACCAACAAAATGGAAGCTCTGTGCAGTGCCTGGCCTTGTGCTGATTATTTCAAAAAAAGTCTGGTGTGGGTTTGTCTGATTGGTATGGCTGAGGCCACATGTCTGAGCAATAACTGTGAGTGGATTTGAGTTCTGCCATGTGTAATGGGGAGGAGACACTCAATGTGGTAATGCTCCCACCTACAGAAAGACTATTAAAAAATGATTGGCAGTCATGAAAATAATTAATTTACACCAAGAGATGCTGTAGAATAGAATCTGTAGTTATAACTATTAATTATTATCCTATTTAATCAAACTAAACATGTGATAATTATAAGTTATCCAATATATATTTGAAAGCAAGTTTTCCCTTCAGTATGCTCTCAATGGCCTGTAAATTATGTCTTGCTTAATAAAAGAAAATAATGCTCCTATTTTGGGTCGACTTCTATAGAGTAAAGAAATATACATGTTTGTCATAAAAGATAAATCCGACACTAACACTTTTTGATAATTTGAGTTTACTGGAAAAGCTGTATAGTCAGCTTTTGGACTAGAAATATCATGATGATATGATGAATTACTCCCAAGATGCTGATTAAACACAATAGTGATATAATATTAATACACATCTAAACTTTAGGCCATTTATTTCAACATACACTCCAAGTCCTTGGAGGCTTATTAATATTTAATGCCTTTTAAACTTAGTTCAACATTCACTTTGAGCTCACAATTCATAAAAAAAGTAGAAAAGTGATGAGATGAACTCTGATGTTTACATATTATTTTACAAACTAACATAAATGAGAACCAGTACTAAAGATTTCTGTGTATTAAATGACACAAATTCCCCTCCATTTTGGGAGAGTTATGTCCTATTGGGACGTTTAATGTACTGCATTTGACGCAGGACTGGAGGCAGTTCCATGAAAGAAACAATTGTGGCTAAAATCCCAAAGGATGGACTGATGCCTTAATGGGTCTTTTTCTATCTCTAATTGCAGTACTTCTGTGGGTGAAAAGAACAACACACAGAGTGATGAGAAGGAAAACTGGAAGTACTTATGTTCCTACAAACATCATTTAATAAATTATAAGAAGACTAAAAGGAAGCCTAGCGACTGAGAGGAGCAGTGTGGGCTTACTCCCCAGATATCTCTGAAAAGGTGGGAGAAGAGGAAGCTGAGTGTGGACTGTGGAGAAAATATTTACAAAACAAAGCCCACAGGCAATAATAGTTGAATATTTTATATTTTGACTTATTCAACTTTTATGAATTATTTTTTTTCTTCATTGAGTTTAATTAAGCTTTCCCCAGAGTCACAAGACTTGAAAACTTTGAAAAACTAAAGCTATTCTGTTTACCAGGCAGGTTTTCACAGCCCTCTTTTAACTGAAGAATGTGTTTTGTTAAAATCTTTTTCCAAGGTCTGCTGCTCAGCATTTTTAAGGTGTCTGCTGCACCATTAAAAAAGAAATCCTTAATAGTTTGGCAAAGACAGTCCCTTCTGGGCTAAAATGTTTCTCTAAAGTTTTCTGCACAATGCTGATATGTTTTATCCAATATGAATAGCATCTTCAATACCTATAATAATATTCTTGTAAACACTTTCCACTGCAAGGTAATTAAATGTATGTGCTCAGTATCAGAAATGTATTATGAAACTACAATTTTATATGTAAATTTGTATATTTATACAATCCAAATAGATATTCAAATAATTCATCTATTCTTTCCCTCATGTATTTATTCCAGTTATTGATTAATTCATCATCCATATATTCATTCATTCATTCAAATACAACCTGCCATGTGCCACTTATGCTAGGAGACACTAGAAAAAAATAGCAATAATAATAATAATAAAATAATAATAAAAAGAGAGAAAGAAAAAAGAAATTAAATGTTTTCTACATCTTTCTCCTTAAAGTGAACTCCTTCCTGCTCTTACATGACATAACAGAATGGCCTGTATGTACAGGAGACTGATTTATTCTTGGATCTAGATAGGATCTGGGAGAGACTGGGTGAAGTAGAAGGAAAGGACAGCACTTCTCAGCTCTTCCATTACCCCCAGAATCCAAATATCTAGGCCCAGAAATTCATTGACTGGATAAGTCTCCCTTGGCTACCATTGCAAAGTAATGTAGCTGCAGTGGGATATAGAAAGTAGGTAAAAAGAGAAACTTGCTATTTTTAAATAAAATAGGTCATATTTATAGCATTTTTATATAATACTATTCTACTTTATTTGGAACAAAATACATGGATCAAAAGGAGGTTATTAGAGGATCAGTAGTTATGGGTTTACTTTATTTTTTTGTTAAGAAACATGACTTCCATCAGGAACAATATCTTCCCAGTCACCTTGGTGCTGCCCAAAATTGTTTGTAAAAACGTAAGGTGATACCCACATTTATCTTAATGATATTGATGAATTTTATTATTAGTAACCAGGGAGATAAAAACTGGCTTATGAAAAATAAGTCATAGAGGGTTTGATATAAATAAGAGTGAGCTATGATGAGCAATCTGAACATGGTTCTGCCAGTTACCTGTACTTTGGATGTTTCTATATGCACCAAAACATCAAAGAATGAAAAATTCAGTTGATTTGCTATTTTGACTTTTGTAAACTGCATTGATGATTTTTTTTCACCTTTTATAACTTTTGTGAGAAACTAGAGACCTTTTTACATCCAGTCAAAACTGTTAAACACAGAGGAATAGAATTCAGTTTCCTGAGTAACTGCAATTGTCTATTGGATACTATCATTTACAGAAATATCTCCAATGTTCATTCATTCATTTATTTATTTGTTTGTTTGTTTATTTTGAATATTCACTCAACCAATTGTTACTGACAAAGAGCTCTACTGTGTTCCCCCCAAAATAAGACCTAATGAGAAAATAAGCCTTAGCACGAATTTTCAGGATTTTTCAGGATCCCCTGAACATAAGCCCTAATGTGCTTTTTGGAGCAAAAATTAATATAAGACCCAGTCTTATTTTCAGGGAAGCATGGTATGTAAGGTATTATGCCACCTACTAAGGGGACCACAGCAGTCACGAGGATGAAAGTGCTTAGCCTTGCCTTCACAATTATCCGTATTTTACTAAATAATTCTGGTTTGGTCTATTTGGTTATGTTGAGACACAGCCAAAAGTATATTTGTTTTTTGTGAAAGCTGGTGTTTTTTCCTGATGTAATGAGATAAAAATAGCAGACGTAGCACTGCAGGAGTAGGTGGTAAGTTTTGTCAGTTTAACAATCAACTATCTATCATATATGTGTGTATATATATATATATATATATAAAGTATACACAGACATATATATATATATGCACACATATACATATATATGTATATATACATATATATGTATATATAAAGAATTCAGTTTCCTATATATATGCGAATTCATATATATACATATATATTTATATATGTATATATATGAAACATTCATAAAATTTTTCATCACTATCTTTTTTTCCACCATGGCAGGAAATGTTAGGTGTTCGTAGCAAATAACTTATTTTATTCCCCTTTATTTGGGTGAAGTGTTTTCAGACAGATCCTTACCCTCCTTCCCCCTTCCATGAATGTCTTTTTAATAAAAAAGAAAAAAAGAAATGAACTGTTTAAAAGTAAACAAGTTAAACTCTGGACAAAGGTAGTTCCCTGGTAAAGGTGAGTTTTAACACACTGACAGTGTCATAAAAATTATCACAAGAAGTTAATCTCATGCACACAATCACACACACATATATCAGAAATACTTGTATGTGCAATATATGTGTGTGTGTGTGTGTGTGTGTGTGTGTGTGTGTGTATGCATCCCCTAATGTTCTCCTGACACTCCTAATATATCCAGTAATTTCCTCATTGGACTCTGAAAATAAAGTATATTATAAACCAAACAATATATTGACTTTTTTTTTTCCTTGTGAGACAGCCAGTTTCTCTCTATGGAAGCTGCTCTAAGGTCTTGTACAAAGCTCTGTTGAAAAATCGCGCTGGCTCGCCAAATATCTTAATGACTTTTCTCTCAGCAGTTGGTAATGGTGAAATGTTATTCTAGTAACCATAATGTGTCTCATAAAACAATTGCATACAATATGTACTGTACTTCTATTTTAGTGAGCTCTTCTGTCAGAATAGCAGTGCCAGTAACCATTTAACATTTCATAGCAAACTGCTTACCAGTCCTTCAAGTGTAATATTGCAGAAAGAGTGAAGAAATGCGTGATTAAGAATGTTCACTGAGAGTGGACCATTTAACGCAACCCGACGCTGCAAAATAAACCAGCCTTCACATATGTAGGTGCTCATCATATAAATGACAGTTCTATGTGGTCATTTAATTTTACGGTCTCAATTCTCGCATATATTGCTCACATAAATATAGTGTTCTCCTGCAGGGAGGTCTGCTGGGTATTATAAAATCAGTGAGACCTCAATGGGTTCAAATGGACATCTTTTATAATTATTGCTATAAAATTTCTTGACAATGCGTTTTGTTGTCCAATGGCTAAAGAAAACGATTTTCTAAAAGAACGAGTTTCAACAAAGACAGTAACAGAGCCTGGGAATTTGTTCCTGTATTCACCCATATTTAAATTACCTTAGTTACTCTCATTTTTGGAGGCATTCCTCCTCTTTGGAATAAGGTTTTACAATGTGGCTTCCAGTTAGAAGCGGGCCAGGTTTGAATTGTTTTCTGGTTTCGTGAGACAATATGGAATTTCTAGAGGGAAGGATTAATTATCTGCTAAGTGCAATTAAAATATATTTACAGGGAATTCTTTCATGTACTTGGCAAGATAAGGAAAGGGTAGAGAAAAGAATTCCATAAACTCAAGATTAGAAATAATTTGGAGAAAAGACACATCGGCTTCAAAACTATGGTTCCGACAATATTACATACTGACTGAAGGATTCGATTACTTTCTTTGACTTCTTCAGGGTCATATATTTGACACTACAAAAAAATGAATGTAGTAGATTTTCTCTACAACATATTGGGATTTTGTTTACCTCTTGGCTTTTGGATTTCCTCTAGGATAATAAGTTGTAATCTTTATTGTTGCCTTATGTGACTAAAGTTTAATGTCACACTGATTGGATTTCAGCATTTGTTTTCTATGACTGTCGTGCAAATACTATAGCCGATTTATTGCTTAAATGTCTGTTTGGAAAGGCAATGAAATGCTTTTTATTTATTGTGGAAAAGGAAATGAATGGTTTAATATGTTCTTAATGTTAAAATATTAATGAGTAGTCACCTTTGTTGAACTAATTTGAAGGAAAGAAAGTGAGCTATGAACCACGGTTTCACCCTTGTGGAGAAAGCACAAGTGTAAAGAGTAGCTCAGGTGAAGAAAGCATATCCTAAGGACATTCAAGTTCTGAGTTTATTGGTCACAGGTCAACTCTATGACCACCTGTAGGGGTCATTTTTCCTTTGCTTCTACTGCTTTTGGTACTGGGCTGGCAGCAGTACTAAGGTTGTGCTGGAGATCTCTCTCTCTCTCTCTCTCTCTTTCTCTCTCTCTCTCTCCCCTGCAGTTTGGGCATGGCTCTACCTCCACATACTGGGGTGCATATGTAACCTAAACTTAAGCAAACAAGGAATTAAATTCCTCTCATCACAGAAACTAGTGCAGGGAGAACACATGGCCTTGATCAGCTGTGGAAATCCAAGTGCAGTGGATTTCAAAACTTTTGTAGGAACCACTGGGGAAAAGAAAAAGATAAAAACAAGGAAGCCGACCATGGACCTTGGAGCTGTAAGGGTAGGGAGCTCTGTTGTATCCATCTTACCACCCAGTGGGACTGAGACTGAAGTTTTCACATGGACGAGAACAGCGGAAAACTAGAGACAATGAGAGACCAGATCTTGGATCACTGTTTGAACCCTTCAGATAAGCTTCACCAACATTAAACCTACCCCAGAAGGTTTTACTAAAGTAAGTTGAGTTTCCTGAAACTTACTATTGAGCGAGCCCTAACTAATCCACATGTTCCTTACCTTAATTTTCTTATGAAAGCATAACCTTCTTTTTGCCTAAGTTAGTTCAAGTTCAGTCTTTGTCACTTGTAACCAAAATAATACTAATGAACCATTCTTTCCTGGATGCAAATACTACTATTTTGATCTTCACTTTTGTTGTGTCTAAACAGTCAACTCATTTTTTCATTCAATTAATACAATTGCAACGAGAGAATTGATATTTATTAAGTCTTCTATGTGGTAGACATTTGGTGCATCAGTGAAAAGCACACAATCTCTGTCTTCTTAAGTTAGAAAGTCTAATGCTAGAGATCATTACTGAAGCAATTACAAGATAACATAAGAGGGAGAGTATAGGAAGTTTTTTAAAACACTTAAAAGGTGACCAAGCCCTCATGTGGGAGGTCCAAGAAGGTCTCCCAGATGATGGAGCATCAAAACTGAGACCTGACAGATAAGCACGATAAAACCAGAAAGGTCGAGGGCAAGAGGAGGAAGGGGGAGAGCTGGGAAGTCTAAATTCCAGAGAAAGCATGATCTCTCAAGGAACTGGGAAAACTTGTAAGATGGCTTGAACTTAGAGAAAGGAGCTCAGCAAGGGAGGTGGTTTAGGAAAGGAAAGAGGATTAAAGAGATATAGCTGTGGGATAAATTAGCCCACTAAGGGACTTGTAAACAAGGGGAATTTGAGCTTTATCTTAAAAACAGTGAAAAACCTTAAGATTTTAAGAAGGGGAATGGAATAATCGGAATTTGGTTTGTCCAAAACTAAATCTGGACTTAGATAAGGGGTCTTATCTAATGACTTATCATTCAAAGGGATATTTATACTAAAGGAGATAGACTATTGAAGAGAGGAATTCTTGCAATAGGAAGAATGCTCCAACCATGACATCTACGAATCTCTCAAAGGTCTGGCAAAAAAGAAAGGGCTTTTCTTCTCTAGGGAAGATAGAACAAGATGAAAATATCAGGTGATGGAAAGTAAGATGCATGAATGGACGTCACATAAGTGGATAGATAGTAGAGAAAGTTTTAACCTGAGTCCAGCCTATTCCTGGAAAGGGTAGTTAGAAGGGTTGTATGCTGGCATATGTTGAGTATGGGTCAAAATTCATGGAACTGGGGGAGGAAGTTTGGTCAAGTAAAATTAGCCGGCATTTTATCCAGATTGATCAGTGGGTATAAAAAATTCAGCTAACTCTTTGTAATGCAAAGAATGGGAATTTGAAGGATCTGTGTCTGTTTGAGTCATAGGTAAACAAATGTTATCTAGGTCATACAAGGAAGGGTGGTTCTTTGCAGTGAGCCATATCCAAGAGCACAAAAGGGTGGGGAATTTCTTAATCATTCTCCAGGATAGGGCTCAAGTGAAGTTTAACACGGTGAAGTTTAAAAGGATCACTTTATACCACGGAGAAGAACTTGAGGGTGCATGAAACCAAAAAGAAAAAGTATACAGTAACTTAAGTGCAATTGCCCTGGACCAGGATAGAAATACTAGGCACATAGAGAAGCAAATGGATTGCAAAGATATTCAAAATATAGAAAAAATAGGTCATAGTATTTTATTAGATCTTTTAACCTGATTTTTTTTCAGTCTGCAAGAAGTCCTCTGAATCACTCTTTTCTAAAGAGGTTTTCTTCTGTAGATTCAATTATTTCTATTTTCAGAAAATTTGTCCTATATGTTATCTTCAAATATTTTTTCTCTGTTTCATTTGCTCTTTTCTTCAATGCAGAAATTATGTATACACTGAATTTCCTTTGTCTGTCTTCCATAGTTATTTTCTCTCTAATACTTTTCAATTTGGTCCTAGTTCCTTTTATAAATCTTTCTTAGTTCCATTTCATGTTTGTGCTTCAGCATGTCCATTCCTTCCAGCGGAATGGCGGAAAGAAGGGAAGCGGAAGAAGGGGAAAAAACCCAAATGCTACAAGTACTGCAAGCCAGTTTTATCGTAGATACATAAGTCTCTAAAAAGAACTTCCTGTGTGTACGGCTTCCTCAAGAAACACATGAATGAAGGGTGATTAATAGTGAGTTTTCTGAGCAGACACTATCTAATAAAACCCAGTTCTCATCATTATTTTTGCAACATGCTGGTTTGTAGGTAACACAGAAAAGTGCTTTATGACAAATCTTAGAAACATATTATGTCAATAATATTGGAAACTAGGTCTTGTGTGATTAATTATAGAATTTGATATTCCTTCTGTATTTAAGAATAAAATTAATAAAAAATATTTTGTTTTCTTCTTTCTTTCAGGGAAACAAACCCTTTCTAGTACATATCCTTCACTTGATTTGTATCTGAGTTGATAGTCCTGTGCTTCTGCAAGATTGGCTTAGGTTGGCTTCCCCCAGAAACAGACCCTGAGATAAGGATTTGAGTGAAAGTAATTGGTTTGGCAAATGATCCAAGAAAATATTGGTAGGAGAGTAGGGAAATGAGTCGGTGAGGGGAAGAAAGCCCATAAAGGTGCATTAATGAGCAGATTGCTGCTGTTGTCAAGTAAAGTTTAGTCCTGATGGGAAGCTCTGAAGGCCTGTGTAATTCATCCCTGAGAGTTGTCCTACCAGAGGCACTGGAAGGCTGGACCCTTATCTTTCAACTCAACTCTCATCCATCATTGCTTGAATACTGTTCCTGGGGGCATTCATTCTCCAGGACTTTCAGCCTTCCCCGCGTTGTGACTGAGTATTGTCCTCGGCGCGGACGCAGGGCTTTGGGCTCTTGCATTAACAGGCTGGATGAGAATAATAAGTGGTGAGGGGCAATGGGCAGGACGTTACAGAGTTTGCTGTTGGCCACCCTTCTACCCATCAGATTTACTCATGATCCACTCTAATTTTAGTAGGTTTGGTCGCTAATTCTTTAGGATAATAGCTAGTTGTTGTTTCAAAAATAAAATATATTTAAAATTATTGGAAACAAAGACCAAAGTGGGGTTGTGGTATTGCTAGTGTTGGTGTCTAGGTCATAGTTGGTGACTATATTCATTGTCTCACTCCTCTATCACTCACCCAATCTTTGCTCCCCTTGCTCTCAGCAGCACATCTGCTCACCTGGGTAGTTTGCCTGGTGGATAAACCAGGCTTTCATCCCTTTGGGGTCTGCTGGTTACTTTCTCACATCAGGCTATAATTACTATAATTGTTGATTTAAAGTTAGCAATTGGCACCAAAAGAGTAAAAGCTACATTAGTAAATCCTCTAAGTTATAAACATGTACTTCTTTGCCCTTTTTATTTAGCACCAACATATTTCCTCATAATAATCAGGGTCAACTGCCCTCATACTACAATCATATAAATATATATGTATATAAGTATATATAGTACATAGTGCAATCATATATAAGCACATACACACACACACACACACACACACACACACACACACACGAGGTTTGAAATTAAGTTTGTGAACTTGCCACCGTGCGCTTACATCGGCAGCACTGGACCAACATGTCGGTAAGGTTTCACGACCTTGGTTTATCCGTGTCTCACAGCTGTGTTCATGTCAATGTGTGGAGGTGTCTCGCTGAGTGGCGTTCATTATTGTTGTTTTGGGTTTTGTGTGCTGTCATGAGAATGTCTGAGCTTGAGTTAGAACAACAAACAAACATTAAATTTCTTGTTAAACTTGGCAAGAGTGGAAGTGAAATCAGGGACATGTTAGTCCAAATTTATGGGACAATTGCATGAAAAAAAAACAGCAGTGCACAAATGGATTAAATGTTTTTCTGAGGGGAGAGAATGCATCACTGATGAAGAGAAGCCAGGGCAGCCAGTAATAACCAGAACTGATGAAAACATTGCAAAAATTCATTGATTGTACATCAAAATCATTGGCTGACTGTGAGAAGCATAGCAGATCAAGTAAACATCAATAGAGAAATAGTTAGGAAAATCTTAACTGAAAATCTTGGCATTAGAAAAGTGTGTGCAAAAACGGTCCTGAAGGAGATCACTTATGAACAAAAGCAAAAGAGAGTCGAAGTTTGCCAAGACCTTTTGGAGAGGCAAGGCAATGTTTTGAGCCATGTTATCACTGGTGATGAAACATTGGTGTAACAATACGACCCTGAAACAAGGCGTCAAAGTGCACAGTGGAAGTCAGCCAATTCTCCATGATCAAAAAAGTTCCATCAGTCCAAATCAAGAGTCAAAACAATGTTGCTAAACTTTTTTGATATCAGAGGGATTATTCATTATGAATTTGTACCAACTGGACAAACAGTTAACCGAGTTTACTATTTGGAAGTGCTGAAAAGTTTGCATGAAAAAGTTAGACGAAAACAACCTGAACTATTCGCCAACATGTCATGGTTCTTGCATCACCACAAATGCACCAACTCACATGGCACTGTCTGTGAGGAAGTTTTTAGTTAGTAAACAAATAACTGTATTGGAACACCCTTCCTATTCACCTAATCTGGTCCCCAATGACTCCTTTCTTTAACCTGAAGATAAAGGAAATATTGAAAGGAAGACACTTTAATGACATCCAGGACATCAAGGGTAATAAGATGACAGCTCTAATGGCCATTCCAGAAAAAGAGTTCCAAAATTGCTTTGAAGGGTGGACTAGGCGCTGGCGTCAGTGTACAGCTTCCTAAGGGGAAAAATCCGAAGGTGACCGTAGTGATAATCAGCAATAAGGGATGTGGCACTTTTTCTAGGAAGAGTTTGCAAAAGTAATTGTCAGAACATATAAGTATATATAATTCTTTCACAAACTCATGCTAGATAAAGTGACATATATATATATCAGCAACAGGAGCCCAAAATGACCAAATGGTATACATAGCTTTATATTTAGTGGAACCCTTACTGTATTACCTGGAATAGACATTTCTCCAAAGAGGACATACAGATGGCCAATAGACATATGAAAAGATGCTCCACATCACTAATCATCAGAAAAATGCAAATTAAAACCACAATGAGACATCACTTCACAC
Organism: Rhinolophus ferrumequinum; assembly: GCF_004115265.2. NCBI lineage: Eukaryota > Metazoa > Chordata > Mammalia > Chiroptera > Rhinolophidae > Rhinolophus > Rhinolophus ferrumequinum. The sequence goes on along the minus strand of NC_046285.1, from coordinate 7,433,841 downwards.
TTGTCAGTATGTATATCATCAATGAATCAATAACCAACAACTGCTGTTGAGGATGTGGAGAAAAGGAAATCATTGTGTTATTAGTGGGATTTCAAACTGGTGCAGCCACTATGGAAAACAGTATGGAGTTTCCTCAAAAAATTAACAATAGAACTGTCATATAACCCAGCAATTCTGCTTCTGGGTATTCATCTGAAGAAATACAAAACACTAATTCAAAAATATATATACACCCCTATGCTCATTGCAGCACAATAGCCAAAATATGGAAGAAACCTAAGTGTCCATCAATAGTCAACTGGGTAAAGAAGAAGTGGTACATATATGCAGTGGAATATTTCTTGGCCATAAAAAAGAATGAAGTCTTACCATTTGCAACAACATGCATGGACTTAGAAGGTATTATGCTAAGTGAAATACGTCAGACAGAGAAAGACAAATACTATGATTACACTTATATGTGGAATCTAAAAAACAAAATAAATGAACAAACAAAACAGAAACAAATTGATAGATACAGAGAAAAAACTAATGGTCGCCAGATGGCAGAGAGTGTGGAGGATGAGTGAAGAAGGTGAAAGGGATTAAAAGGTACAAATTGCAAGTTATATAAATAGTTGTAGAATAGGGTAAAGGGATCAAATATATGGTGATGGAAGGAGAACTGACTCTGGGTGAACACACACTGTTATATAAGTGATGTATTACAGAATTGTACACTTGAAACCTGTGTGATTTTACTAACTGTTGTCACCCCAATAAATTTAATTAAAAAAAATAGTCATGGGGATGTAAAAAACAACGTAGGGAATACAGTTAATAATATTGTAATAACTGTGTATGAAAAGCTACGACAATTAAGTTTGCGAACATTCTACTGTGTAAGTGCGCAGTGGAAAGTTTACGAACTTAATCGTCTGACCTTCATAGGGTGTTAGATAGGTACTGGACTTACCAGGTGATCACTTCATAAGGTATATAAATGTCTAATAATTATACACATGAAAATAATATAATATTGTATGCCAACTATAATTGAAAAATTAATAAATAAATCCTGAGTCAAGAAAAAGTGCCTTCATATCAATGAACTCAAATAAGTCAAAAATCCAAAAGCCTTATAATTTTTCCTTTCTGGTAAAGAGTCCTCAATATATATTCCTAAATTTTTTCTTTTGATAATTTTCATTATAAATTCACCAATTCTTGCCACTCCTTCCGTGGGTGTTACTCTCATAGCAAGTAACGCACTTTGCCATGCAGGCCATGTTGTGAATTAATTTCATAAACTGTCACTCTTATTCTGAAAATGACCTTCGCAAAGACCCCGTGTTCCGAGCTTGAGAAACACATTGTTGCAGGGGTTGTGGGACAGCAAAATGCTCTCCATGGTTATACACAAACACCTATTATCTCTGTTCTCGGATCGCTGCCTCTGCCGGGATGCGCCCAGGAGACTTTCCTCCTTCCTACCCTCCTGACACTCTCCCTACCCTCCTCTGGCCCTACTTAAGGAAGCAGACCCAAGGCCCAAGTTTGCAAGCAGAATATTTAGGACTAAGTAGGGAGAGTGAGCAAGATTGGGTGGTCTGGCCGTCATCTCCAAGTGAATTAGGAGATTCAGCCCTCTCTTCTCCCACTAAGGGAGTCAGTCCTGTTGCGTGGCCCTGCAGTGATGCCCAGGTCTGGTTCCCCGTAAGTACTAGGGGAAGGGTGCACCGACAGAGCCCCTGCTGTCGTCCTTGTCTGGGCCGGAGAGGTATGTGCCTCTGTTTCACTGTGCGGGGGTCATTTTCACATGGTCTCTCTTGCAGAAGGTCAACTTTACACAATAAAATTATGTTTATTATATTATATATTAATAGAAACCATGCTTTATTATGAAATAAAATATATTTTTTATAATTTATGAACTTATGTTACTCATGTGTCACTATTATCCTATTACATAAATAAAAATATTTTAAAGGGAAACTTTATATTTTAGTACCTTTAATGATACATTTTTCCTGCTTTTGAAACAACAGGGTCCTCTGATCCCTGCAAATGAGAACTTTTTTGATAAAATTTAAAGAGCCAGAGAGGAGGTAGGTGAAAAAAAGGTAAAGAAGGGAGGGAAAAGGGGTGTGTGTGTGTGGGAGAGAGAGAGAGAGACAGAGAGACAGAGAGACCTCAACATTAATGCCTAACATAACAGTAAAAATACTCATCACATATGAAGATTTTTTTTGTGACATATGTGACACAAGTTAATTGCAATGTCAGTGTTAGTTATTGCTAATAACAGTGGTGGTCATTTTGTGGCCTTTGAGACTGATTCTGTTAAAAATTGAGTGCTCTGTATGTTTATTCATTTGTATTCGACTGAGGTTTATATTTGATGCCATACTTTTGACACTTATTAATTTTTTAACTTTCCAGAGGTTGGAGCTAAATATATTTGCCTTGGAAACAACTGCAACGAAGTGTTCATTAAGCATAGAAAATATGCATCATGTTCTGCATTATATTAAGGACTACCAGGAAAAGCTCTGTTTATGCCAGAATATAGTTAGAAGAAAAGTGAAAGTTACTTGCTTTGTCTTTTTTTTTGGGAGGGTACTGTTTTTTTTTTTTTAATGGAAACAAAGCAAGTGTAATCAATTATACTTGGACAGTTTGTAAAAGTTAATTCTTTCTGTTGGTATTAATAATAGGTGTCCCACAAGAGAAGGACTGCTAGTCAGAGATATAAAAAGTGGGGTGAACAAGCTGAGCTGAAGGAGGTATGCTGTGAGTTAGAGTGGATAAACGGGCAGTGTGGGCGTTAACTCCATAAGGATTCTTGAATGTGGGAGGAAAGGTAGTGGAGAGTAAAGCTGATCAACAGCTCTTTGAATGTCGTTAAGCTAGAAACTACTAATTCCAACTCTTTGGGGAAAAGGATAGAGTTCACTTTTTATCCTTGAGGTTCAAGATACATAAGCCTGAATTTATGAAGCAAAGTCTTTTTCTCTTTCTATGATTCTCTCTCTCTAAATTATTTTCATATTTTCTAGTAAATAGGGCTTTCCTGCTAACATGTCTCTTAGTCTTCAAGATATTTTATTTTTCTTGTTTCTTCTGCCCAACTGGCTTTGGTACATGTAGTGTTCTCATTTTCTTTTTTTTTTTCTTTTCTTTTTTTTTTTTTAACTCTACATATAGTGGAATTTGATGTTTTCACTACTGTTCCTTGATAACCTTTCCTCTACCATGGAGTCAAGTGATTGGAGGTCTGTGAGTTAAATAATAACAGACAGATTAACAAGAGGAAAAACAATTATTCATATGAATATGAGTGCACAAAAAGAGTATTTCCTGAATAACTAGAGATGGGGATTTATATTCTTAATGGGGAAAGGGAGCTGAGAGAGAAAGCTTCTACGGGAAGAACAAATGAGCTTAATGGGGGACAGACAAATGAGCTTTTAGGGAAACAAATGGAAGTTATGACAGTTTGTGGTAATGTTTGTTTATACGATTTCTCATTCCTGTACCAGTTGCCCCTCTCCTTCCTGGCTGTGAAACTGTACCAGAAAAGTGATTTATGGCAGTTGGCAGTATTACTCTCAAAGGGTGCTGCCTTAACTCAGTTAAGGAAGCTATAAAAAGGCTTATTTTTGCATCTATTGCATCTCAAATGTCTTCAATTTAAAATATTCCTCAGACCAACTCTGAGTGTCTGAGTGAATCCTCTTACTACTGAAGACGATAAATGAGTTTCAGGAGGAAGAAGATTGGAGTGATCCCTGACCAAGGATCGTGCTGACACGAGGAAACAACTATAAGGAGTCATTAGATGATGAAGGTAGCAGGTATGCCACCCCAGCATATGTCACTTTGGCATAAAAGGAACTCAGTTGTCATCAATCCCCTCCCTGGGATTTTCATCAACCAGGAATGATTGACTCTTATCACAGGAGAGGAGACTAGAAGTTCACACCATAACCAGACAAACTTTGTCACAACCTGTCATACCTCCCATCTATTAGTCTAACGGCACATCTGTCTTTCCTAAAAAAACATTTACTCTCTCCTAAGAGGCCTACACCCTCTTCTCCTTCCCCTACTAAGGTAGTATTTAAGTCTGAATTCTAAGCCACAGAGGGAGTTATTAATTTTTCCCTGGAAATCTCCCATGTATTCATAAAGTATACATGTTAATAAACTTCTGTGTGTTTTCCTCTTGTTAACCTCTCTTTTATTACAAGGGTCTCATATAAGAACACAAAAGAGTAGAGGAAAATTTATTTTCTTCCACCTACAATGTGCTTGGACCAGTAAAGAGAGAACTTAACTTGAATAGAGAAAAGTGTTTTAGAAAAACAGAACCAACTAATCAACCCAATGCACAAACAAACAAAGCAGGACTATCCTCTGATAAATTAGTTAAATGACAAGTGATTATGTATGGGACGATTTTAGGGGAAGGTGGTCTTATATTGTCTTTATTTGGGTCTTTCCTTCTGCTTCTACTTTACACATCCATGACAAAGCATTATCTAAATAAAACACATGAATCTGCCTTCATAAAAAAAAGAAAGAAAGAATTCAGACCTATTGGATAATTTGTCATTTTGTCTTTTATTATTCCAGTGTTAAAACATTGGCTTTTTTGTGGAGGTAAGTTATTGTATGGATAAATGCTACAAACCAGTTTTGTAGATAGTGATTTTCTCAATTGCTTCATGCTAATTTATGCAAGGTGAGGATTCAAGAACCTGAGCTGTACTGATTTTTATACATCTTGAGGGATGGTAACATTATGGGTTGAAATGCATTGCCCCCAAAAGATATATGGGAGTCATTACCTTTGGTACCTTTTTAATGTAACTTTATCTAGAAATAGAGTCTTTATACATGTAACTAAGTTAAAATGAGGTCATATTGGATTACAATGATCCCTAATCTAGGATGATTTGTTAGATAATCCCTAATCTAGTTGTTCTTATAAGAAGAGGAGATGAGACACAGGAGAGTTACGGCCATGGAGATGAAGGCAGAGATTGGAGTCATGCTATCACAGGCTAAGGAAAGTCTAGAGCTACCAGGAGCTGGAAGAGACAAAGAAGGACCTTCTTCTAGAGGCTTCAGAGGGAACACACCCTGACAAACATTGATTTCAGACTATAATAAGGCCTAAAATTAACATTAATTTCTTAATATTAAATATAGTATTGTGTTGTAAATACAGTTTTATGTGCTCAATCAGGATCCAAATAATACCCACACTTTGGTATTGGTTGATACGTTTCTCAAGATTCTTTTATTTTATAGCTCCACCTCCATCTCTAGCCTCCAGAACCATGAAAATAAATATGTGTTGTTTGAAGCCCCCCGAATTGTGATATTTGTCACGACAGCCCTAGGAAACTAATACAGGTGAGAAAACAGTTGTCTTTCTGGGATGGTAACTGCTTCACCTGGCTGAAGCCTCCTTACTTTCTGGAAGCTGAGTTTCTCAACTTCTCTTACCAAAACTGAGTTTCTCACACTTAATGTACTGTTGACCATTTTATAGACCTAGGTGAGACGCATTTTCATTTAGGTATGAGTCCCCATTGTTCTTCCTCAGCTGGTATAGAAAGTCAATTACACTTTGTGTTCTAAATATTTCACAATAGGATCTCTGAATAACACAGGAAAGAACTGAAGAGAAGTGGCACACAATTCAAATTCATTCAGTTCAACTCCACTTTAAACCTATCAATAAAACATTAAACACTCATTTGCTCTTTGGTTTTAGCAAAATAAGTATTGGAGATTACTAAGGTTAAGATAACAATGTTAGAGGGAAATGGGTTTTATTTTATTTTATTATTTTTTAATTTTTATTTTTCAATTACAGTTGACATTCAATATTATACTAATTTCAAGTCTACAGCATAGTGGTTTGATATTTATATAATCCTCCCAAACCGTCTAGTACCCACCTGGCACCATACATAGTTATTACAATATTATTGACTATATTCCCCATGCTGCACTTTACATCCCCATGACTATTTTGTAACTACACACTTGTGCTTCTTAATCCCTCCATCTTTTTCATCCAGCCCTCCAACTTCCCTCCCATCTGGCAACTATCAGTTTGTTCTCTGTATTTATCAGTTTGTTTCTGTTTTGTTTGTTCATTTTCCTTGTTTTTTAAATTCCATATATAAGTGAAATCATATATTTGTCTTTCTCTGTCTGACTTATTTTACTTAGCATAATATATTCTAGGTCCATCCATGTTGTCGCAAATGGTAGTTTTATGGCAAGAAATAGTCCATTGTATATATGTACCATCTCTTCTTCATCCAATTGTCTATTGATGAACATTTAAGTTGTTTCCATATCTTGGCTATTATAAATAGAGCTGCAATGAACATAGGGATACACATATCTTTTTGAATTAGTGTTTTGGACTTCTTCAGATAAATACCCAGAAGTGGAATTGCTGTGTCGTATGACAGCTCTATTGTTAACTTTTTGAGGAACCTCCATACTGTTTTCCATGGTGGCTGCACCAATTGGCAATCCCACCAATAGTGCACAAGGGTTCCCTTTCTCCACATCCTCACCAACAGTTGTTGTTTGTTGATTTATTGATGATGGCCATTCTGACAGGTGTAGGCTGATATCTCATTTTGGTTTTAATTTGCATTTTCTTGATGATTAGTGATGTTGAGCATCTTTTCATATGTTTATTGACCATCTGTATGTCCTTTTGGGAGAAAAGTCTATTCAGGTCTTCTGTCCATTTTTTAAATCAGATTGTTAATTTTTTTGGTGTTGAGTTGCACGAGTTCTTTATATATTTTGGATATTAACCCCTTACCAGATGTATCATAGGCAAATATCTTCCCCATTTAGTAGGTTGTCTTTGTGTTTGTTGATGGTTTCCTTCAGTGTGCAAAATCTTTTGGGTTTGTCTTTCCATTTCTTTGTGTCTTCTTCAATTTCTTTTAAAAATGCCTTATAGTTTTCAGTGTATAGGTCTGTTATATCCTTGGTTAAGTTTATTCCTAGGTATTTTATTCTTTTTGTTGCAATGTATCGGAAGAATCAACATAGAAAAAAAAGCCATATTACCCAAAACAATATATGGATTTAATGCAATACACATCAAAATCCCAATGGCATATTTTAAAGACATGGGACAAAAAAATCATCTGATTTGTATAGAACTACAAAAGACACCGAATAGCCAAAGCAATCCTAAGAAAAAAGAACGATGCTGGAGGTATCAAACTCCCTGTCTTCAGCTTGTACTACAGGGTAACAATAATCAAAACAGCATGGTATTGGCAGAAAAACAGACACACAGGTCAATGGAATAGAATTGAAAACCCAGAAATAAACCCACATATATATGGGCAGAAAATTTTTGACAAAGGAACCAAAGACATGCAATGGAGATAAGACAACCTCTTCAATAAATGGTGGTGGGAGAATTGGAAAACCACATGCAAAAGAATGAAACTAGACTACTATCTGTCACTGTGTACCAAAATTAACTCAAAATGGATCAAAGACCTAACATAAGACCTGAAACAATAAACTGCATAGAAAAAAAACATAGGTACTAAAACTTGGACCTTGGGTTCAGAGAGGATTTTACGAATTTGACCTCAAAGTCAAGGGAAATAAAAGTAAAATAAATGAATGGGACTATATCAAACTTTAAAGCCTCTGCACAGCAAAAGAAACCATCAACAAATTAAAGATGCAACCAATTGAAAGGGAGAAAATATTTGCAAACAATGCCTCTGATAAGGGACTAATATCCAAATTATATAAGGAACACATACAACTCAAAAACAAACAAACAAAAAAAACAATCCAATTAAAAAATGGGTGGAGGACCTGAATAGACATTTCTCCAAAGAGGACATACAGATGAACAATAGACATATGAAAAGATGCTCAACATCACTAATCATCAGAGAAATGCAAATATAAACCACAATGAGATATTACCTCACACCAGTTAGAATGGCTATCATCAACAAGACAAAGAGCAACAAGTGTTGGAGAGGCTGTGGAGAAAAAGGAACCCTCATACACTGTTGGTGGGAATGCAGATTGGTGCAGCCGCTATGGAAGGCAGTATGGAGGTTCCTCAAAAAATTAAGAATGTAATTACCATATGATCCAGCAATCCCTCTCCTGGGTATATAACCAAAAATATCTGTAAACATTTATCCATAATGATATATGTGCTCCAATGTTCATTGCAGCTTTATTTACAGTGGCCAAGACATGGAAACAACCAAAGTGTCCTTTGATAGATGATTGATTAAAGAAGATGTGGTATATATACACAATGGAATACTATTCGGCGGTAAGAAAAGATGAAATAGGACCATTTGTGACATCATGGATGGAACTTGAGATTATTATGCTAAGTGAAAAAAGTCAGACAGAAAAAGTAGAGAACCATATGATTTCACTGATATGTGGTATATAAAACTGAAAACAACAAAAGAACAAGACAAACAAATGAAGAAAGAGAAACTCATAGACACAGACAATAGTTTAGTGGTTACCAGAGGGGAAGGGGGAAAGGGGGTGGTAGATGAGGATAAAGGGGATCAAATATAAGGCGATGGAAAGAGAACTGACTCTGGGTGGTGAACACACAATGTGATATATAGATGATGTAATACAGAATTGTATACTTGAAACCTATGTAACTTTACTAACCATTATCACCCCATAAACTTGAATTGAAAAAAAATCTTTTTGGTTTCATGTAGTCCCTGTTGTTTATTTTTTCATTTCTTTGTGTTAAATTGGTTTTATTGTAAAACACTGTACAGTACCTAGTCCACAGTAGGTATTCAAGGATGAAAGGCTACCATGTTGTTAAAATAAAGGAATTTTTGAAGCAAAAAATGAGATAAAACTGAAGTTTTGGTTATTTGTCTATAAATACAATGTATATTCTAAAAGCATTCATTTTATCATATGTTTGAGAAGACAAGGCCTTTCTGTTTTTGTTTTTGATGAACACAGAATACAAATGTAAAATAGTGACTTTTAAAATAGAATCATTCCGCTGGAATAAGAAAGTTATTTTGGCATAGCCCAGACCCCTAATATTTTCATATTCCTATCTCATATTTAGCAAGAGGATAAAAGTGTGTTACAGGACAAAAATAATATTTTTAAATGATGAAAGAAAGTGTAGGAAACGTGTTAAATGACACCAAAGGGACAGAACCAGCAAAAATTTAGACTATGGGAAACTTTATAGAATAAATGACCCGGTTCCTTAAATAAATAAATTTCACACACACACACACACACACACACACACACACACACACACACACAGAAGAGAGAGATGGAGGTGGAGCTATAAATTAAAAGAATCTTGAGAAATATATCAACCAATACCAAAGCATGGATATTATTTGGATCCTGATTGAACATATAAATATGTATTTATGACACAGTAATATATTTAACATTAAGAAATTAATGTTAATTTTAGGCCTTATTATAGTATGGTAATTCTGCTTATTAAGAAACTTTTACCTTTTAAAAACATATGCTCGGCCGGCCCAGTGGCTCAGGTGGTTAGAGCGCCATGCTCTTAACTCCGAAGGCTGCTGGTTCGATTCCCACATGGGCCAGTGGGCTCTCAACTACAAGGTTGCCAGTTCAATTCCTCGAGTCCTGCAAGGGATGGTGGGCTCCGCCCCCTGCAACTTTTGAACACAGCACCTTGAGCTGAGCTGCCTCTCGGATGGCTCAGTTGGTTGGAGCGTGTCCTCTCAACCACAAGGTTGCCGGTTCGACTCCTGCAAGGGTTGGTGGGCTGCGGCCCCTGCAACTAGAAACAGCAACTGGACCTGGAGCTGAGCTGCGCCCTCCACAAGTAAGATTGAAAGGACAACAACTTGACTTGGAAAAAAAAAACTCCTGGAAGTACACACTGTTCCCCAATAAAGTCCTGTTCCCCTTCCCCAATAAAATCTTTAAATATATATATATATATATATATATATATATATATATATGCTAAAGTTATTATAGATGAAATTCTATGGTATCTCACATTTACTTCCAAATGCCAGTGCTGGCAGGGGAGAAATAGATTGCTATATAGATCAAAGAAACTGGTAATAAATCACCAATGGTTGAAACTAGGTTATGAGAATATGCTCATTTAACATTTTTTTCTATTTTTATATATATATATATATATTTATATATATATAAATATATATGTAAATATATATATTTTATATATATATTATATATATATTATATATATATTTATATATATATATTATATATATATTATATATATATTTATATATATATTATATATATATTATATATATATTTATATATATATTATATATATTTATATATATAAATAGAAAAAAATGTTATATATATATAAATATATATATATGTTTTAAATTTTCTATGATAAATGCTGAAAACATATTAATAAATGTATTCCTCGGCTTTGGAGGCTTTGGAATCTAGTTACAATGTGTGTGAATATACCGGGAGTACCAAAAAAATGTATTCACATGACTTGTATTCATCTTTGGTTATGGATATATTGAGTATTATAATTTTAATACAGTTTTTTTCTTTCTTAAAATGTGTATACATTTTTTGGCACCCTGTATATAAAATTAATCACAGAAATGAAAATCAACTATCAATTAAATAATGCAAAACTCTAAGTGTTACACAAATTTAAACTGTGATCACTGGTCAAGCTGGTTAGGAATAGAGAGTATTTCTAACTGGCATGAAGAAGAATGGATAAGATGAAAATAGACAAAGGGGAAAAGAAGAGGGAATCAATTGGCATCGCAAACTATACTCTAGAGTATACTCCCTGGTTAGGGAAAAATTCTGTGCTTACTTTTACTCTCACACTGACTACTTCTGACACCACATGTGTGGGTTTTTCTCATACCGGGTGTCCTACAATGCAGTTCAGTTCTGACAGTATCTACCTGGACTTCAGGTCTGGTTAAGGGCTCAGTCCTACAAGACTGCCCCATACAGAGGTTAATCTCAAATCTCAGGATGTCACTTATACTTCTGGCTATAAATTGGGCTTCCCCAATGCTCTCTTTGGGTTCAACAATTTGCTAGACTGGCTCACAGAGCTCAGGGAAACACGTTTAGCAGTTTATCATAAAGGATATATTAAAAGATATAGATAAACAACTACCGTGTTTCCCCGAAAATAAGACCTAACTAGAAAATAAGCCCTAGCATGATTTTTCAGGATGACATCCCCTGAAGATAAGCCCTAATGCGTCTTTTGGAGCAAAAATTAATATAAGACCCGGTCTTGTTTTGGGAAAACACAGTAGAGTAAGAGATGCATAGGATGTGGTCCAAAACTTCTGTCCTTGTGGAGTAGGAATATTCCACCCTCCAGGCACATGGATGTGTTCACCAACGCAGAAGCTCTTCAAACCTGTACATTAGGGGGTTTTGTGAAGGGTTTATCACACAGACATGATAGAAGGTTAGCGCGTTTTCGAGCCCCTCCCAACTTTCTGAAGGATAGAAGGTAGAGCTGAAAGTTCCGAGCTTCTAATCATAGTTTATTCTTTCTAGTGACCAGTCCCTATCCAGCACCCACCAAGGGCTGTCTCATTAGAACAAAAGACACTCCTATCACTCAGGAAATTAGAAGGGTTTTAGGAGCTCTGTATCAGGAACAGGGGTCAAAGACAAAATATTAGCTGAAACTGAATTTGGAGACCAATATATTAATATATATTTCTTACTATTTCACATCCTCCAATCTTATACCTCCCCCAAGCTAGTATTTAGTCATACAACCTTTATTCAATTGCTTAGGCCAAAACCTAGGGGACATGATTTTTTTTTTTTTAATAATAAATAAGCTTCACATTCAATCAGTCATTAAGTCCGTTTGACTCCACTTACAAAGTATGTCTGGCATCTGACAATTTATCATGATCTTATCCCTTAATCCCCTAGCCAAAGCCACCATCACCTCTTATCTGGGCTACTATAACAGTCTTCTAGAGGGTTTCCTTGTGTTGTTGTAGGGTTTTAACCGGGGAAGGATGTAATTGAATTTAAGCTTTTAACACGCTCACCATAGCTGTTATGTGGAGATTACACTGGAACAGCGGTGACGGGTGGATCAAGAGAAGACACGAGGATTTACCAGGACCCAAATCCTTCAGTGTTTTATAGTGGTTGAGGCTATATCCTTACCTATGTAAAAGAAAAATTGTACTGGACCAGTAAAACAGGCAAGGAAGATTTATCGAAGACTATTCCAATAAGGTAGAGAAACTGAACTCAATTCCATTCACACAAAAGGCAGGAGAGATTGAGGCACTGAGAAGACCTAGGAGACTGTACTAGAGGATATCGGGGGGAAATTGGCCTATATGATTAGGTAATCTGTGTTTGCTAATTGGCACTTAATGAAGTTAGACTCCAACCTCCCATGGAGACTGGAAGATAGAGTGTTGCTTTTCTTGATTACATTTCAAAGGGATGGCTCCCAGGTCCTTTCATAAGACTTTCCTGGGTTGTAGAAGGTTTATAACTTGAAGGGGCACAGAAAGATTTATAATGCAAGTTTTCTAAAGTACGTGCTCTAAGAAAAGGGAGGTCAAAGGCCTATACTCAGGAAGAAATCCACTTAAGAATTTAGTCAAGCTGAGCGGAACATTAAGACCATCTTGGCCATCTACTATTTATTACTAATATTATAACAGTAGTTGATTAGTTTCCATTCTCAAGATGACCAAATTTAGAAGATAGCTTTGCACAATGCCAGAAAGAAAACACTATATCGTTACTTCTACATTTAAAAAAATGCAGTCATTCTGGTTCTTTGGAAGGCGGGAATCTAGACCACAGTAATGTGAGTAATGATAGGAGATTTGCAGGGCATGGAATGTAGAGTGAGGTTAAGGGAACATTATTTGCCCAAATCTGTTCAGAGAATAGACTGAACAGATGTTCATAACAGAGCATAGATACTTGGGAGGTGATACACCCAACTGGAAATGAATTCTTTAAAGCCATTTAGAGTAGTATAACGAGGTGCGACAAACTGAAACTAGACATTAGGAAAGTATTTCTAAATGTAGGGTTGATTAAATTTTGGAATAATTTGCTGGGTAAAGGTCACTAAGCTCCCGTCACTACGAACATTCAAGAATAGATTAGATGAATACAGATTGCTATTTATGGCCACAGTGACAAGGTCAAACTCACTGTAATACACAGAAGCAAACTCTGTGACCCTGATGATGTTTTTCCTTCTCTGTGGTAACATTCACTTGATTTTACAAAACAACAAAAACAAAAGCACCATAATTTATAATATTAACTTAGATCAAGTATTCCCACAACAAAATTGCATCTCTTTATCCTGTTTTCCTTTAAGCTACCTTTAAGACGGTAGATGTTTGTATCAGTAAAGTGAGCAAAAATGGTGCCCATTTTACATTATAAGGAATTAATTTGCAGCCAATGTGCTTATATTAACGAATTGTTATTTGGTTAGAAAATAGCCTGACGGTAGTTTATCTCCTTAATGGCGCTATTTAATAACCCAGTTAAGCTGTTTTTGCTTAAATTTCATGCTAATTTCAGGCTATTTCTATTCTTTTAAGTATTAACAGTATTTTAAATTTAACAGTGTATCGATGTTTGCATTTAATTTTTATTTGATTTAGTTTATTTTATTCACAATGGCTTGAATGGCACTTGATAGTTTTGTGAATAATGCAAAGGGCATTGGATGGAATTCCTACACATGGGATTGATTTCCTATTTTAAATTAAGGCCCTCTTTACTAGGATGTACATTCTCTGTAGTAAATCTGAATTTCTCAGAGTACCATCTGTCTTGTCCAAGCAGGGAAGGTTCTATAGATAGGTGTCGTGCGGGGTGTCAGGCGGGGTCTCTGCTCCCGCTCCCCACATAAGAACGCAGGACATGGTGAGGCCAAAAAGGAACACCCACGGAGCCATAGGTAGGGGAGTCACACCACTATACTCTCGCTGGCCGCTGGGTTGGAGAAACAGGAAATAGGAGCCACACAATTCTCAACCCTCACTGCGCCGCTTGCAGACTCAGCCACCATCTCCTTGCTAGCCCCACTTTTCTGCTAGCATAGCCACGACAGTTATATTAGTGCCCAATGGCTCACTGGTTACAGCTGACGGCCAACTAGCCACAGCTGATGGCCATTTGATCACAGTTGACGGCCATTTACTACCTGAGCCAGCAGCTTTCTATGTGAGGCCGAGAGCCTGGAAACTGCTTTTTGGGACTCTGTCCCCACAATAGGATTTATTACAAATTTTTGCCAGGGACATTGGTTCATCTTGCTGTCCCATCTCCTCTAGCTCCTTACATTTAGCCAGTTAACCAATGTTAAAGAGCACTCTTGTGTGCCAGGAATGTTCTAGATGTCCCACCACATAGCAGTGAACTAGCACAACAATGGCCATGCCTTCACTGAACAGAATCCAAGTGGGATGCATGAACAATAAATAAATAATCAAAAAAATAAGCACGTAAAACAGTGTCAGGAATGGACAAGGATTGCTGAGAAAAAATGAGATGGTGGTGTTTTAGGGAGGCATGGAGACCTCTCGGAGGAGGGGGCATTTGAGTAGAAAGCTGCGTCTGTAAGGGAGTGACCTATGAGCACATCTCGGGGAAGAAGATCCTAGGCAGAGGGAATAGCAGGTGTAAGGATAGGACATTGGCTGGAACGTTAGAGGAATGCAAGTAGGTCCAGCATTGCTGTGTGACGAGGACAGAGGAGCCCACTGTTGGAGGTTGTGGTTCACTGGGTATGAATTAGGCCCCACCAATCCCGGACAATGGAAACAGTTTTCTTTGTGTGAAAATCTTGCTTTTTGCTTAATTCATTCCAGGGAACAATTCGAACTATTCTAATCTATGGTATTTAAATAAAAGTCCACTAGTATAATTCATTCCACAAATATTCCACAAATATGTGCAAGGACTGCTTATGATACAACAAGCATTGTTTGAGATGCTTGTATAAAGTTTCTCTCAAAACCAGAGAATTCCTTCTTTGTAGGCAAATTTAATTCTATGCAATACAAATAACTTTCAAAATAAATTTAATAAATATATAGATCTACCTTATGAGAAACTACACTATGGTTATTGTTTCTTTCTAATAGAATGCTACTTAATCTCAATTGCCATTTGAAAAAAGTACCCAGTATGTTTTGTTTTTCAGTGGCTTATAATTGCTTCAGACATTACTAGAATTTTCCTTTTATCCTTTTTTAAATAAATTCATCTCATCTGAATTAGTGCAATTCCTTCTGACTAACAATTCAGACATTTCAATTATAAGTCTTTAGTTAAAGCAGAATTATTACCTATTTTAAATGTTCATCTCCTATTGCTTCTCCAAATACTGGCTTTGAGATTTTTTCACTTAAGGAATTAATGTGCTTTTCTGTATTTAAATTGTATGAATTTTGTAGGATGTAAGTTCTGTCAGATTGAATAAATTTTCAATAGTATATAAAATTTTGAATTTTATATACGAAGGGTGCCAAAAAAATGTATACACATGACTTGTAGTCATCTTTTGTTATCGGTATATACTGAGTATTGCAATTTTAATAGTTTTCTCCTTTCTTAAATTGTGTATACATTTTTTTGGCACCCTCTGTATTAACATGAGTTTCCCTTCATCTCTGAAATTTTATGAAATTTGGATTATCCACGTGAACTATTTCAAACGTGACCTCTTGATCCCAGGACACTAGAGATGCTTTTGCTGAAAATCCTGGTTTATGAGATACCTTCAGCCATGCAGGTGCCATTAGGGTAATTACAGTTGGGAAGCAGTGATGTTATCTTTTTATCTCTGATTTGAATTTGATATAGAGGGTCATAATTCAAGAATGGGACGCTGATTTGTTAATTAGATCAAAATGGTACTTATTTTGTGCCTAGGTGGTGTGAATCAGCTACTTTGACATACAAAAGCAAAGAAATGGACATCCCTAAGTTACTTAAAGGAAAGACTCTTTAATATTTGCATTAAAATATCAGGTAACTGTGAAGTATCGTAATCCATTTGATACAAGTGGCTAATTGTTGAAACAGCAGATGATATATGTTCTTTGCCTATTTCTATATGATATCAAGATAGTCAATTCAGGAAATAAATTTCATCATATCAGTCGTTGAAGAGTATGTAGTAAAGAATTTAAACTAGCCCCAAAATGGTCTTGGTCTCTAAACCCTTGGAAAATCATGCCCCCCCAAAAGTGTCTTTGTTCGTTTGGGATCCTTTGGACAGCTAGCGAGTAACAACGTGATTTAGGTTGAGGGCTTTGCATCATTTAGTATCAGTTGACTTCTGGAGGGGCTAAGACTGAAATCAGCCACATGGGCAATAGGTTATGCCTATGTGATGGAGCCCTAGTAAAATGGGCACTGACACTTGCTTGAGTTTCCCCAGGTGGCTGTACTCCATGTGTATTTTCACACATGGATTTTGGGAAATCAATATTGTCTACGACTTCATAGGGAAAGGACAATAAAAACTCCATGTTGATACTTCCCCAGGTTGTGCTGTATGTATTTCTTCCCTTGCCTGATATAAATCTGTATCCTTTCTCTGTAATAAACCATAACGGTTGGCATCAGAAGTAAAGGCAGTCTTGTGTGGACTGTGTTTACTCTGACTTCACAGTTCTCTAACCTTCTCAGATAACAAGTATTGATCATCCATATATGGTAGCCATTAGTCACACATGATCACTGAGCTCTTGAAAGATAGATAGTCCCACAAAGAAGTGAACTTCAACTTGTATTTAATTTTAATCAAATTAAATTTAAAAACAATAACAGTGTAAATTTTTTTTATATTGATTGTAGGTTGAAATAATACTATTCTGCATATATTGGTTAAATAAAATATATTATTAAATTTAAGTTCATTTGTTTTTTTGTGGTAAGCTGACTAATGGCCTTCAAAGATATCCAGGTCTTAACCCCAGAGACCTGTACAGAAATGGACTTTACCAATGTGATTAATTTAAGAATCTTAAAATAGGGATATAATCTTGGATTATCCCAGTGGGCCTGATATAATTAAAAGAGTCCTTTATAAGAAAGCTTCAGGAGATCGCAGTGAATAGCAGGAAATATGACCACAGAAGCAAGAAGTTGGACTGATGTGAGGAAGGAACCATGAGCCCACAGGGGCCTCTTGTAGCTGAAAAGGCAAAGAAACAGATTCTCCCCTCAGAGCTTCCAGAAGGATCCAGCCCTGTCTACACCTTGATCTTAGTTAACCCTGTAATACTGTAGAGATTTGACCTCAAGAACTGTAAAATAATGAATTTCTGTTGTTTTAAGCCACAAAGTTTGTTCTAATTTATTACAGCAGCAATAGGAAACTAATACAACTTCTTACTTTAAAAAATTTTGTTACTATAAAATTTAAAATTACATCTATGGCTCACATTATATTTCTATTGGACACTTCAGGCTTGTGTATTTACTTTTATTATGTTCTAATATTTTTATTCTCAAAAGATTAATCAAATATTTCAGTCAAAACCTTTCACTTATTGTTTCCATAGGAAAGTTTTCTTAATAGGTTTTAATCAATTGGTGATCCCCAAATGCTCAGAATTTTTCTGTTGTGTTAGGGATAAAGAAGTATTGGACATACTCAAGTTCCTGATATGACGGAGGCAGCCGTGTAGGAGTTCATAAAAGACAAATACAGACAGTGCCAAAAAATATATATATACACATTTTAAGAAAGGAAAACAGTATTAAAATTGTAATACTCAATGTATACTGATAACAAAAGATGAATACAAGTCACGTTTGACTTCCGCAATTACAAGATGTGATCAACGTTGTTACCATCCAGACACTTCTGATTACGGCGAACTACTGCTAGAGCAATGCTGACCAAAATGTCCACTTGTATACATTTTTTTTTGGCACCTCTGGTATAGAAAGGCTGGTATAGTCATAGGAGGCTTCATGGAGGAATACGGACTTGAGATGAGACTTCAATGATGGGCAAATCTTCAATGGTGGGTCCCAATTTTGAAGAAGAACAGAGCATGGAGAATGAAGAGAACACTGACTAGAAATGTAAAGGAGACTGAAAATTAAAACACTGCAGTTAAAATTGCAAAATGTATTTAATTTCCTTGTTTACTAAACTGACCTAAAGTTACTATCAAACCTATACTCTTTTGGGTAGGAGGGCTGTGCAGGGACGGGGGCATATAAAGAAATACAAACCGCTTAAATATTTTCTGTATCCTATTGACATTTTAAGGCAAAAATTAGGGAGGAAAAAAAGGAAACTAATGAGGAAATTTTGACTACAGTGGAGGAAGTGTATAAGAAGTTGAAATAGAAAATAAATTTGAAGGAATAGATGCTTAGTAATGACAGAGAGTTCTGAAATCCAAGATCAACAGAGTAGCTTGATGAGATTGAAAATAGGGAGGTAGTAAAAGGTTTTGAGGAAGGCAATGATACAATAAAAAGGTGTTTGGAAGATTGTTATCAAAATATTTTGCATACCGATTAGTGCATACCATTTTGCATACCATAAAGTGCATAAACAATGAACGAGGACATGTTAGCTATATACTACGTGGGAATTAAGAGGGTCTGGCTGAGGAGAAAGGATAAGGGTGCTGGATAACCTAATCTAGAGAATGCCAAAACACTAATATTTTTCGAACCCTGAGATTCTGTGGTTTGTTTGTTTGTTTGTTTGTTTTAAGGAGAACTTTGTTGTAGCATTCTAAAAATTATTCAAATGATCCAGTCAGGTTCAGCTCTATTATGAATATTACAATTATTGCCATACTTTAAATAGTTCCACATATTTCTAGGTGTGGGAAATAGTATAGTATAAAGGGCACCAGGTATGAAATCAGCATAGTTTGAATTCAAGCTCTGCCACTTACGCACAAATTACATTACTTCTCTAAGCCTCAGCTTCCTTATCTAAAAAATGGGGTCATTAATCTTTCACAAAATGTTACCTTGAAGATTAAAGGAGAAATAATAAACTTAAATATTCAGCATAGCATAGTAAGTTTCAGGAAAATGTCATAATATTCTAGTGATTTTAATTCCATGAATCCAATTATACAGTCTCTGTAAAAATAGAAAGAAAGAGGATTTTTCCTGTTTTAAATTAGAGTAATCTCCACTATCCCAGGGGAGGCATAACTAAAATGCAAAGGGAATCAGAAGGAAATAATTCTTGGCCTTTGACTTTATAAGGATCTAAACCCTAGAGGTGTAAGAGCAGCACAATGCCTTTCCACTGATAATTTTGACTGCCAAATTTTTGTCTTACTTGCTGACTTTAGAACCCAATCCCTGTTTTAATGTAACTTCACTGTAAATGTGTTGCACAAGTTTAATGTAAAGTCTTTCGTAGAGTGCCCACTCCAGAAAAAAGGCTAAATCATCTTATAGTCAGTATCGATGAATATGCCTAAATTTGACAATCAGCACACGGTATTGTAACATCCCCTGATGTTGGTGATGAAGACGTGACCTCAGTTTCCGTTGCTGCAGCATCTAATTAGAGAGAAGCCATCTTGCAGATGAGCATGGTAATGTTTTCCTCTGTTCTGTGCTGACACATTTGCAGCAGCCTGCTAGTTCTTTTGTTACAAAGGCTGTGATCATTAGGTGACTGATTATATTGAATTGTACTGGGAAGATTTGTTTTTTCCCAAAGGTGAATAAATACCTCACATTTGCCAGCAATTCTTTATGATTTGGAATAAAATAGGCCTTGTCTGGGCAGATACACTGCAATATTATCTGATGTAGTCATTTTATGTCTCTTCATATTTTTATTGTGTTCTATACTCAGATAATATATGTATCTCTTGATTTGCTTTGTTAGAGACTGTAAATGAAACTTCCCAAAACCATCTTGAAAATCATGTAGTGAAACAAGAGTTGGAAACATTTTTTTCTCCTTATCATCATTGTTGCTTTCAGTTGAATAAATGTACATTTCTGCTGACTGCAAAAAAAGCCATTAAAAAGCTGTTCCCAGCTAAAAGGTTTCAACACATAGGGAATTATATCACTTGCTTTATTTTCCCCCCTTAGCAGAGACAGACGTGGTTATAATAGCCAAATCAAAGGACATTCGTCTGAATGATCTGTAATCAGCACCGCTGTTGTCCATGGAAGTTGTGAACAGTTTTATACCCTTACAACCTTGTATCTGGAAAATTGAGTGTGTTGCTCTCAATGTAAGCACAATTATTATAATGTTAATATTAAAAAATAATGAATATCATATGAATAAATCTGTCAACTGTGAATACAATAGGATGATGAAAAATGCAATATGAATAACAAATATCAAATACAAATAGAAGAGAAACAAACAAAAAATCATTAAGTTCCGTGGTGAATTGGAACAACCTATGATGGTAAAGGTGGAAGAATACTAGAAATAAGTCACATAACCACATGATTCTTTCCCTTTGAACTGCACACTTTCCTGATAGAAAAGTCAGGTTAATGTCTCTTTACCATCTCATTTATAACACATTTTTTGAATTCTGTTATTAAAATAATGAAAGAATTTTAGAAACCTGTGTATGTTCTTCTAATTGTGATGAATTTACTCAGCTTAAGAAAACATTTAACTTGGGTTGTCAGGCAACTGGTCTATTTTTACACTGTTCCAGACATTGCCCCAATGTAAATTATTCAGGCAGAACAATAATATTTGCATGGCACTTTAGAATCTACAAAATGTTTTCACTTGAATTCTTATTTTATCTTCACAATAATCTTGTGAGGTAATGGGTGAGGTGGTCAGAGTCCTTGCTTTCCAGGGTTCAGTATATAATTAATTTATCATCATATACTCTTTCTCTGCCAAGTTGTTTCCTTTGAGCCATTCTTTTTTGTAACAGATAAAGACTTCCCTGGAAATGAACATTCATCCTATTGGGACAGTTTCCCCCTTAGGTTAGTTCTCAGTGTGCAGTAGCATTGATATATACATTTCTCTTAAAATACAATATAAGAAATAAAACCTGTAAGCGAGGTCTCCTGGAAGAGTTGAATAGCACAAGAAGAAATAGCCTAATTGTGTGGACTTGGCAAGAAGTAGGATAAGTTTCTATGCAAGGAAATTTCTAAGTTAACACCTAGTAGTTAGTTCTCAGATATTATGGTTCCATTGAATTTAGGAATGGTAAGGGGAGAAGAACACAATATCTTCACTCTTTTACAAAAAGTGTTTATTCTATTATTTAAAAGTGTTTTTAAAATTAAAGTGAATTTTACAGTAAGAAAATCAGCAGTAGTTTAGAGTTAGAGCTATATTGCTCTTGCTCATGCCTTTTTTTTTCCATGAAGTAGAATGCTGACCCCTCTAAGAAAATAAAATTGGAAGAATATTTAACTGACTGGGTTGCATAAAGATTAATGTGGCTGGAAATGAATGGTTTGAAATTGAGTTTGGTTTAGGTAAGCAAAATTGTTTATCTTAAATCTCAGGAGTCAGCAAAATTTGGTTTTCTTTACCTCCAACTCCATGTGGAATCAGGAAATGTAGAAATATAATCACAAACATACATGTATTTAAATTAATTACAAAATGGAGGCAATGTTTTCTGAATGTTAAAAGTGGGAATTAAAAGTTTCAGCCTCTTCTACTTTTATTCAAAACTGCTTCCATAGCAT
This sequence comes from Rhinolophus ferrumequinum, assembly GCF_004115265.2. Taxonomy (NCBI): domain Eukaryota; kingdom Metazoa; phylum Chordata; class Mammalia; order Chiroptera; family Rhinolophidae; genus Rhinolophus; species Rhinolophus ferrumequinum. The sequence goes on along the minus strand of NC_046285.1, from coordinate 7,412,067 downwards.
TATGGAGGTAAAAAAAAGAAGTGATTCAGGAAAAACAGTTTACAAGTAATCACATTTATCAAAATGCAAGTAGTATAGTTTTTCCTATTATAAAAATAATGTATTATTTTGTGAATATTTCAAGGAATATTAAATAAGTATAAAGAAGGTAAGTATATAGCAGTATGACAAGGAAAGTAAATCACGAATAATTCCACAACATAGGAATAACTTCTGGTAACATTTTATTAAAATTCTTCCAAAGTTTCTATGACTTCTACGTTTTGCGATTGTCTTGTTAAATTACAGGCTTTAGTATTCACAATGCAGTGCAGGGCAATAAGAAAGAGAAACTAAAGGAGCAGAAGGGAGGCCAGAAGTAGCAGCATTTAAAGCCAAGAAAAGTTTTGTGCTATAAATCAAGTAAGAGTTTAAAAGCAGTTGAAGGTATGGTACCATCTGCTCTTATTCCAGATGTACCCAAGTAAGAAACAGAAAGCTTTATCATGTGAATATAAAGTGTCTGAGTGCATGTAAAGCTTAAGTCAAAGAAATGCACAGAATCTCACAACATTTTAAAGAGATATGTAAGGGGGACATAGTATTCTATTACTGAGTATTTTTAAATTTACAAACTACAGGCCTAGTAAATTTTGACCTAATTTTACTTCCCAACAAAATGCCTAAGTTAGACTTTATCAATTTATGTAGGTGAAAGCACATCTCACGTTTAAATAGATGGTTTTATTCTCCGCTATTTCGTTTCTGTATGGTAGTCATCTAGTTCTTTGTTATGTGTATGGGGTTCTACCCTGTTCTGAGTTTCAGGACTGGCATTGTCTCATTTGCCAATCCTGAATCCCCAAAGTGCCCCCAAGAGGAATCGGCTCACGCAATTAGAGTTCCAGTTGCCTTCACCCACTCCTCCTTCAGTCATATTAGCAAGTGAACTAACTCTTCCCACTGAAGAGGGTACATGAATTATGTGAGTTGAAAAAGTTGATTAGCTCTCTCCTTCAACTTCTACAAATTGAAGGATTTTGTGTATACTGAAATAGAATAATAACACACTGTGGTCACATAGCTTTTCCCATCTTTGATATCACAACTGGACAGATCACGAACTGATATAGAGTAGGAAATGTGATCAAAAAATACGGTGAATGTTTCAATTAAAAAAAATTATCATAGTAAAAGACACATTGCTATTAATCCCCTCAAAATACTCCCCCTCGCTTTGAACACACTTATCCCATCGTTCTTGCCACTTTCTGAAGCGGTTCTGGAGGTCCTCTTTCGTGAGTGTCTTTAGTTGTACTGTTCTGGATGCCTCGATGTTCTGAATCCATTCAAAATGTTTTCCTTTCATGGTCATTTTGACTTTGGAGAAGAGCCAGAAGTCTCATGGTGCCAGATCCGGTGAATAAGTTGGATAAGGACACACTGTAATGTTCTTATTTGACAGAAATTGCCATGCCAGAAGCGATGTGTGACACAGCGTTGGCATGATGGAGGATAAAGTACAGGCACTCATGAAAGAGGACTTCCAGAACTGCTTCAGAAAGTGGCAAGAACAATGGGATAAGTGTGTTTAAAGTGAGGGGGAGTATTTTGAGGAGGATTAATGGCAATAGGTCTGTTTTTCTGGGATACATTTTTTTTTTAATTTAAACATTCACTATATTTTTCGATCATACCAGTATGAGGTCAAATATTGATCCTTCAGGATTACAGATTACAACAAAGGATGGAAGGACTACCACAAAAGAAAGAGCCTCAGGGAACAGTAGGATGTGGTGGCTAGTTTTATAATCAGAGGCAATTTATAATGTAGGAAGTCACAGAACTCTATCAGTCAATGGTCAGCGCCTGCCATAAAGCCTTTTGGACTTGGCTTATAACCCGGAATTGTGAAAGGAGATACCCTGAATTATTCACTAGCAATCCCCTGATTCAAATATGTAGCAAAATTAATAAATTATAAATTCAAATAGTACTAATAAAAGGAAAAATCACCATTCTACTATCAGGAAGGTATCTCTTTTGCCTTTGACACTTTTTAAAACTGCTGTTTACTGATATATCTGAAAGAAGGGTGGACGAATTGTAGGCATCTCCCAATCTTAAATTCTGCAGATTACAATTTATTTGATCTCTTTTAAACATTGAAAATACTGTTAGCCCTATTTGTGAAAGATGACTTACTCACAAAACATTTCTGCTCTAAATAAATGTTTCCCCTCCTCCTTTCTGAAATTAATCCTTCCCTTGCTCCTTTATCCCAATACTACCTACACCTTTAAAGGCTTTGTTTGATTAATTATGCTTTTTCTTTTGTGTCTTTAACATTTTCCTCTTCACATTTTCCACTTACTCTACCTATAAACACGTCAGGTTTCCCTTTTCCTAACAAACTTTTCTCTGTGTATTTTCTCCACCACATTACAGGATAGAACGCCTGACAGTCCTTGCTTGCTCTTTCTTATTGCTGATGGATTCCTTCTGGCAGTAACACCTGGCACTGTACTGGACTCGCTCCTCTGAAGGTCACTGATACCCATTAAACCCCAGGTCCACGTCCATGATTGGTCCTCACCTTCCATGAACTGTTTGTGGCATTTAAACTTCTTCATCAAACACTGCTTCTATTCTCCCTTGGCTTTCATGGTGCCATACTTCTGAGTTCTTTTCCTGCCTCTTTGGTGGGTCCTCTTTTTCTTTACTGACTCCTCTGCCAATGCAGCACTTGCAAAGCTGTAAGAAATTACTACCTTAACTCTCTTTTATCTACTTGCTCTCTTCTATCTCTGGGAGATTGGTCAAAGAAGTTTCATCTTCAGTTTTATGCAGATGATTCTCAAATCATATTTTTAGTTCCATTCTGAACTACACGCGCGCACACACACACACACACACACACACACACACACACTCTTCCGTTTCTGGCAACACATCAAACATTATTTTTCCAGCTCAACAGACCAGATCACTCTTTTTCTAGGTTTCTAACCCATTTGTGTTCCCTGGTTCAGTGCCTCATTGCCCCCAACCTTATCTAAATATTTTGTCAATCACCTGATCAGTCTTTAGGCTACTTTTTAGACCTTCCCCAATCCAAGCTAAATACTACCAGCAGGTCAAGATCTCTTAAATGAGTGACTGGGATCACTTCATTTTTACCTACCCCAAATTTTCAACTGTCCTCCACTACTCATTGAGTTGTTTAAAATTCTCTCATTTCATTGTCCAACATCCCATACAATTTATTCACGAAACTCCTATGACAAATATCACTTTCTACCGTCAGTTATAACTATTTATGTCTGTCTCTTATTTTTCCTACTAGAATGGAAGTTTCTTAAGAACAAGGATTGTGATTTTTAAGCTTGTTGATCCCTGGTTGTACCTAGCATTATGCCTTATACAAAACAGACATTTAGTAAATTGAAGATATGGATGAAGAATATCTTCATCCTTATGCATTTAGAGTATGGAAAATTGACCATAAGCATGAATTTTCAAAAACATTGTTATTAAATATCTTAATAAAATTTTGACAAATGGAAAGCAAATGTATTTTTTGATCTAGCTCATTGCACTCATTCTATACCTGATCCCTGTAAAGAAATTCAACCTTTTTAAAAAATTTGTTGAGATAACAATTGTTGATAACATTATGTAAGCTTCAGGCATACAATTCTATAACACATCATCTGTATATTCCATTGTGCACTCACCACCCAAAGTCTAGTCTTCTACTGTCACCATATATTTGACCTCCTTTACCCTCTTCATCTCCCCTGATGTCCCTTCTTCTCAAGTAACCACCATGCTGTTGTCTGTGTCTAGGAGTTTGTTTATTTTTTCATTTATTCCTTTTTGTTTTATATGCCATATGAGTGAAACCATATGATTTATGACATTTTTTATGACATCTAATTTATTAATATTTCACTTAGCATGATATTCTCAAGATCCATCCATGTTGTTGCAAATACTTTTTTAATAATAAAAAAGCAAAATAAAAGGTTATACTTTTAATATTTTCAAATTAGAAAAATTAAAAATAGGTAATCCCAGACATTGGTGAGGATTCCCAAATATGATCAGTTTATTTCACTGTTGATGGAACAATGTTTTGGTGTAAATTTATTATACAAATTATAGCAATGCCTTTTAAAAGCCTTAAAAAGAAACAAATTCTGTTTGACCAGAAAGTACACATCTATGAATGTACTGAATGGTAAAAAAAAATGAGATTGTGCTTCAGCATTTAGCTTTCAAGATGTTTATTATAGCAATGCCAGTAATATAAACTTGGAAAGAAAAAATGAGAGGCATAAGGATTGAAAGGAAAGAGATAAAACTGTCATTATTTGCTGGTAATATACTCAGCTATGTAGATCACCCAAGAGATCAACAGGGAAGCTATTAGTTTTAATGAGAAAATTGACCAAGCTTGTTGAATACAAGATCAGCTAAAAAAAATCAATAGCCTTCTTCTATTGCAATAATAATAACTAGCTAGAAAATATAGTAGACAATGACATGTTATTTATAATAGCAAAGTAACTTACAATAAAATGATGAGTCAAATTTTTGTAGAAGAATGATTTGAAGAAATGTAAATATATATGACTCACCCTCAGATAATAAAACATATAACAATTATAATATAGACAATATTGGACAGAACAGATTAAAAAAAAAAACAGAATCGAGGATTCAAAACTACACCTGTATATATGGGAATTTATGTGTAAAGGTGTCAACACAAATCAATGTGGAAAGAATAAATTATTTAGAAGTTATTGGAAAAATTGGTGTACTGTGTGGGAGAGAAAGTTTGAATCCTTTTCTTACATCTTTTATGAAGGTGTCCTCCATATGAATAAAAGACATAATGTGACAGAAGAAAATTATAAAATCAATAGCAGAAAATGTAGGAGAATACCCTAGCAATCTTAAAGTGAAGAAGGACTTTTTTAGAGATGATTGCAAAAGTACAAATCATAAAGAGAGAAAAAAAAAAGTTGATTTAACTATATCAGATTAGAGATCTCTGTTCAATGAAAGAAACCTTAAAAAAAGTTAACAGATGGTTGTAGATAAGGAAAAGGCATGAGTAATGTTTAAGAACAAGAGACAATTACATAAAATATACAAAGGATAGTCTGCAAATCAAAAAGACAGTAAACTTAGTCCAAAAATGGGCAAAGCATGGGAATTAGGCAATTCACAAAATGGGGAAACTAAATGATAACAAGAAAATGAATAGATGTTTCAATTCACCCGTAATCAAAACATACACATTACAATAATGGTGGTATACCACTTTGGACATATCACATTGTAAAACTTAAAAAATTGAATAACATTAAGGATTATTAAATATTTTGTGAAATAGGGACCTTTCTACACCATTGGCTCAGCTGTTCTTGAGTGCAGTCTCGTTAGATTTAGTCCTATTGCAACAACCTGTAATCTACAATCCTATTCATGGGTATATACTGAACCAGCATAAGGACTAGGGGGCCAAAGGAATGCTGTATGGTGAGGAGGAATGCCAGATAAGCTGACCACAAAAATGCCACCATCCCATCTCTCTACACAAAAGTGCAGAAGTAGCTGATTATTATCTCCCTTCTAACCATTTACTTCCTTACAGATGTTGAAACCATTGTTCCCCACACACAGCTGATCAAGGTTTGACCACTATAGTCCTTCCTGGGGTGGTGATATTGAGCAATCCGCCATCTTGTCCCCAGAGCATAGGCGTGAACATAGTTATCAGGTAATGTAGCCAATAAAGGAAGCCCACCTTTTCTAAAAAAAGGTGGGCCCCCTACCTGTTGGACATTCGTACCATATTTCCCCGAAAATAAGACCTAGCCCAACAATCAGCTTTAATGCGTCTTTTGGAGCAAAAATTAATATAAGACCCAGTCTTATTTTACTATAATATAAGAGCAGATATAATATAATGTAATGTAATATAATACAATACAATACAATACAATACAATACAATACAATACAATATAATATAATATAATATAATATAATACAATACCGAGTCTTATATTAATTTTTGCTCCAAAAGATGCATTAGAGCAGATTGTCCGGTTAGGTTTTATTTTAGGGGAAACACAGTATATCTTCTCTGGAAAAATGTCTATTTTTTGGCTCTATTTTTTCACAAGTCCATTTAACTCCCCCCACTTACAACTGTGAGGCAAAATCTGACCCGAGTCTCCAAAAGTGGGGCTACCACATATGTCAGCATGAAAGGAATAGTCAGGGGTGTGGAAATTCAGGCACACCTTGTGACATCATTCCAAGTGATGAGGTTTCCCCCGGGGAAGGGTGGGGTCAGAGGCCCACCTTGTTTGCTCTGCTGTTGATATATTATTCCCATTTACACAGTTTTACTCTGTAGAAATAAGAAAAAAAAAGCTAAAATTTAAGACATCAAGTATGGAGCCATTTTTTACTCCACACTTTTCACTTTAAAGATAAACTTGTCTCTTAAAGAATCATCCTCACACATAATCACATGTAAGCTAATTCTACTTTGTCAATATTTTCATTGTCTGACACGCTGATAAACTTTCACACAGTTTTTCAAATGGTGCTATTTTGTGGTCTTTAAAGTATCAGGTTTAAAATATTCTCCAGCAGGTAATTTTTTTTTTAATTGCAATATTGAAAAGGATTCCATAGGACTCCTATATATAGTTCTTATATTATTTAATTTAATAGGACAAATATATGCACCTCATTTTCTTATCTTTAAGATGCCACTTTTCAAAGAAATTATGTGAGAATACAAAGTTTAAAGGCATGAGCTGATGCTGTGATTGGGAATTCTAGACCCTATTTCTGGCCCTTGTTTGAACAAATTGCAGCAGGAATACAATTTTTTTAACAAGAAAATTATTTTGGTACAACTTTTTCCCTCTGCATTCTGCCCTTTGTTAGTTAATAGGCTATTAATGTTAACGGACACCGCACTCGGTGAGTGGGGAGTCACAAGAAAGAAAGTCTCATTGCCCACCCAGAAAGGGCAATGGTCATGGCTTAAATGCTGCCTGAGACAAAGAACCCCTCTTCTGTCTGCACAGGATGAACTATTTTAGTCTGGGTCCATGAGGACACAGCGACTCCTTTTAAAGGGAGATGTTTTTCCTTCTATGCTTCTTTCCTTTATGTGCCATCACCCCAAACTACTACCCCCACCCACATACATTTCCTTTCCTATTTAACTAACTCTGCTTCCGGAAGGGATGGACGAAAAAAAGATGGAGGTTTGAAGAAGATGAAGGAACACATGAGAAAGTGTACAAAGCTGTACGCTAATTTTTATTTCCCTAAATCAGTATTTGACTACAAATATTAACTTAATGTTATATATATAGATATAGATGATATTGTTTTCATTCTTTAATACCACTAGGACCTCAATCATTGACTCTACTACTGTTTCACTTATCCCTTTATCAACTCTGGATTCTATGGTTTACCATTAGAAACATTTCTTTGAATGGAATCCCTGTTAGTTTCTTCACAAACAGTATCTACCCAGCAAATCTTGTTAAATCCAATTCTTAAACTGATTACTGCTTCTGTGTACGTATGAGGTCTGACAATTAAGTTCGCGGATTTACCACTGTGCGCTTATATTGGCAGCACTGTACAAACAGCTCAGTAAGGTTTCATGACCTTTGTGTATCAGTGTCTCACAGCTGTGTTCGTGTCGACGTGTGGCGATATCTTGCTGAGTGGCGTTCATTATTGTTGTTGCATGTTTTTGTGTGCCGTCGTGAGAACATCTGAGCTTGCATTAGAGCAATGAACAAACATTAAATTTCTTGTTAAGCTTGGCAAGATTGTAAGTGAAATCAGGAACATGGTAATCCAAATTTATGGGGATATTGCCCTGAAGAAAATGGCAGTGTGCAAATGGATTAAAAGTTTTTCTGAGGGGAGAGAATGCGCCACTGATGAAGAGAGGTCAGGGCAGCCAGTAACGAGTACAACTGATGAAAACATTGCAAAAATTTGTGGAACTGTGTGTTCAAAATCATCGGCTGACTTTGAGAAGCATAGCAGACCAAATAAACATTGATACAGAAACAGTTAGGAGAATCTTAACTGAAAATCTTGGCATGAGAAAGGTGTGTGCAAAAATGGTCCCGAAGTACCTCACCGATGAACAAAGGCAATGGAGAGGCAGTTTGCCAAGACCTTTTGGAGAGGCAAGATGATGTTTTGGGTCATGTTATCACTGGTGATGAACTATGGGTGTACCAACACAACACTGAAACAAAGCGTCAAAGTGCATAATGGAAGTCAGCCAATTCTCCACAACCACAAAATTTCCATCAGTCCAAGTCAAGAGTCAAAATGATGTTGCTAACTTTTTCTGATACCAGAGGGATTATTCATTATGAATTTGTACCAACTGGACAGTTAACCAAGTTTACTATTTGGAAGTCCTGAAAAGGTTCAGTGAAAATGTTAGATGAAAATGACCTGAACTTTTCACCAACAATTCATGGCTCTTGCATCACAACAATTCACCAGCTCACACGGTACTGTCTGTGAGGGAGTTTTTAGCCAGTAAACTAATAACTATATTATAAAACCCTCCCTACTCACCTGATCTGGCCCCCAATGACTTCTTTCTTTACCCAAAGATAAAAGAAATATTGAAAGGAAGACATTTTAGTGACATTCAGGACATCAAGGGTAATACGACGACAGCTCTGATGGCCATTCCAGAAAGAGTTCCAAAATTGCTTTGAAGGGTGGACCAGGTGCTGGCATTGGTGCAGAGCTTCCCAAGGGAAGTACTTCAAAAGTGACCATAGTGATATTCAGCAATGAAGTATGTAGCACTCTTTCTAGGTTGAGTTTGCAAACTTAATTGTCAGAACTCATAGCTGAGTGTTGCTAGAGAAATACACATACAGGGACCATCTTACATTAAATTCTTGACCTCTAACTTCAAGTGGGCCCTTAGTGTTTGCTGCCTGATAAATAAACGTATTAGGCATTTACTTAGACATCTCTTTTTCCATTGTCCCTTAGAAAACAATTTCTTACCTTTCCTTTCTCTTCAGAACTTCCACACCTTCTACTTCTCTACAATACGAGACCATGACTTATTTCTTATTCCACTGAGAAAACAGAAGCAACCAGGAAAACCTTCTACTTGTTGCCATCATTTTGTTTACTAAGTGTCCAGCATCTATACTTATTAATTCTACCTTCTCTTTTATTATACGTATCGACTACTAGCCCTCTTATCGAAAGCCAATTCCACTGTGCTTCCCTCTTACTTACTTAAAGACTTCTTCTCTCCTGCATTGTTTCTTCTCTCCTAAGTCATTGATTCCCCTCTCACTACAGGATAATTCCCATCAGTTTGTAAGCATGTGGCAGTGTCTCCCATTGAACTCACATCTCTTTCCTACCATTATCCCATTTCTCTCCCCTCCTCCCTTTATTAAAAACCTTCTTGAGAAGATTACTTAAATTCTATGTCCTATACCTTCTATTCACATTAGAAGTCATTTTATTGTGAAATACAACATACATGTAAAACACTGCAGAAAATATAATGTAGATGAAAAATGTATATGGACAGTTATAAGAGGACCACTCCTATAATCATCATCTAAGATAAGAAATAGAACATTGTCAACATCCCAGGAATTCCATGTATCTTTTCTTGGTCACATTCTTTTTCCTCCTCCCAAGAGAGAACCATTATTTTGACTTTTATGGCAATCATTTTCTTGTTTTTATTTATGGCTTGACTGCCAATGTAGGTGTCATGCAGGGTGTCATGCGGGGTCTCTTCTGGGGTCTCCAGTCCCGCTCCATGCATAAGAACGCAGGATATGGCGAGGCCAAAAAGGAACACCCACGGAGCCATAGGTAGGGGAGTCATACCACTATAGTCTCGCTGGCGGCTGGGTTGGAGACACAGGAAGCAGAAGCCACACTATCCACAACCTGCCATCCACCCTTGCTCTCTGCCAACCAACCTCACTTGCTAACTGCAATCCGCTCTTGCTAGCTCAGCCACCATCTTCTTGCTGGCCCCCATTTTCTGCTAGTGTAGCCACCGCAGTTACATTAGTGGCCAATGGCTCACTGGTTACAGCTGACGGCCAACTAGCCACAGCTGATGGCCATCCAATCACAGTTGATGGCCATTTACTACCTGAGCCAGCACCTTTCCACATGAGGCCGAAAGCCTGGAAACTGCACTCCTGGCTCTGTCCCCACAGTAGGCATTCATAAATAGTATTTTGTTCTGCTTAGTTTTGAACACTTAATACATGAAATCAAATGATAGATGCTCTTAGGTCCTATTTTTTGTTCAATATTATATTTAGAGATCCACCTATGTTCTTGTTTTACCTCTAGTTTGTTCATTTGTATTCCTGTGTGTATGACTATACCCCAATTTATTCATTTTGCAATTCATGCTTTTATTATTTGTTTTTCCCTTTATGACACTGTATCCATCTGGCTTTTGTTTTCATTATGGCCCCAAACTGCTCCATTCAAGGTTTCAGGTTGCCAAAGCTAATGTTCAATCTCTGTCTTCATTATATTGGATATTATTGGCTTCACTTGACATAATTTATCAACTCCCTTTTTGGACAATATCCTCTCTTGGCTCCTGGTGTATCGCTCTATCAATTTTTCTTCTGCCCTTGGCGCTGCTCTTTATCAGTGCCCTTTGCTGGTTCCTTCTTAAATCTCTAAGTCTTGGACTGCCCCAGGAGTCAATTCTTGGACATTTTTTCCCCTCCTATTTACACTCATGCTTAAGCAATGTCATGCTTAATATATATATATATATATATATATATATATATATATTATATATAATATATATAACATATATATATTATATATATATAATATATATATAAAGTCTATGGCTTTATATATATAATGTGTATATATATGTTATATATATATATACATTATGTGTATATATATATAACATATATATGTGTGTGTGTGTGTGTGTGTATATATATATATATATATATATATATATATATATATATATAATCTCTCCCAAATATATTTCTCAGGCCTGAGTCTCTCACCTGAATATCTGACTCGCCTATGACTCCACTATAGAAAATACCTAAAATTAAACTCTGTTCTCACCCTCCTACCCCATCCTGCTCCACTGCCGTATTTTCCCAACTCAGAAAATAGTAACTAAATTCTTTTGAATGCTCAGACAATAACTATGGGGTCATCCTTGACTTTTATCTTTCTCTTACTCATGTTAAAGTATAATTTTCCAAAGTAAAAAACACAGCTCTAATGTAACTATAAAATGAATATATGTCAAAGACATATTGATGAGGGAACCAGTAAGATGTATTTATAAATACACTAAATAAGAAATGTTAGGAAAAGATTGCTGGGTTAGATACAAAACTCATTAATACGTCACAGAGCAGCATACTATAACTTTTGGGGTTACCTTTCCTAGTAGGAAAAGGTTATTTGCACCTCTACTGAACGTCAGTCTACAAATTAACATGTAAGTTCACTGAGCCCGGGGGGACAAAGGCCCCCCCAAAAAATTGAAAGCATATATAATCTACTTTTTGCCTTATTTCTAAGTTTTGCATAATTTTTCTTAACTCATAAAATACAATCCGTTAATAAATCCTGTTGGCTCTAACATAAAAATATTTTCAGGACTCAAATACTCCTTATCACTTTCTTAGCTACTAACATGATCCAAGTCATCTTCATCTTTTGCCTGGATTTTTGCAGTGGCTCCCTAACTGGTCTCTCTGCTTTTGCTTGTCCTTCCACCGTTTTTTCCCCCATGCCCAAGGCAGAGTGATCAAAGAAATCCAATGATTTTCCATCTCACTCAGAATAAAATTGAATGTCTTTACCTTGGTCTGCAAGACATGATGCTCTTTTTTCTCACTAACTCCCTGGTCTTAGCTTTAACAGCTTGTTTGAAGTACTCTGCTGGTTCCTCAACTGAATGAGAAGTCTGCATTAATTTGCCCACCATAATTATTTTTGCATTTTTCAGAAACTTCTTAAATATCATAACTGTTCATGAGTCTCCACCATTACTTATTTAAACAAGCCCCATGAATTATAGATCTTTTGTAACCTAATGATTTGAACTGTATAGAATTTCTGTGCGCCCATATATTTATATATCTCATTAATTAGTTACAAAGAGCAAAAAAAATTGATAATGTTAAGTCAAATTGTCTGTAAGTGACTTAAGGAATATGGTAATGATCTTGCTCCAAATGAATAATTATAAAGCAGGTGCACTTGAAATACGATCATTTAACTGACAGCAAACAGCTACTACTCTGGCTTTAATAACCAAGATGGTAGTGATATTAGAGAAGTCAGTTAAGCTCATTGTTCAAACCATCCATTTAATACACAAAACAACTTCAGCTGGGATCTCCCTGTAGACCCATGGCCCTGTTTATTTAAATAGCAGTTAATTTAAACACACGCACAAAAAGTTAAACTCTATTATTTCTAACATATCTTTTTTAATAAACTGTGTTCTCCTGTAATAAAACCCTGGCTGAAAGAAACACTTACATATATTTATATAGGTGTTGTCTTTTGCTGCTGAAATTTATCCTTCATATTTACAGTATCATTAGTGGTTAAAGGCACAGAGAATGTGGGAGAACGGAAGTACAAGTTTCTGTCCAAGTTCCTATGAGATGGCTGCCTCCATGTCCCCCAGGTTCCAAAAGGAAAAGAAATGGACATAGACAACAATATAGTGGTTACCAGAGGGTAAGGGGGGAGAGGGATTGTAGATGAGGGTAAAGGGGATCAAATATATGGTGATGGAAGGAGAAGTGACTCTAGGTGGTGAACACAGTGCAAAATACAGATGATGTATTATAGAATTGTACACTTGAAACCTATATAGTTTTATTAACCAATGTCACCCCAATAAATGTAATGAAAAAAGAAAAAAGAAGAAGCTAGTGGATATAAGCAAAGTTGAGAAAATTTTGATTTACTGTGTTTAGGACCCTTAGTTGAAATAACGTGACTCACACTTCTACAAACAAACTAAATCTAGAAGCAATGGTTACCAACATAAATAGAGGGGAAAAAATTGATGTTGGTTTCTAGCTCATTTCATTTGAACTTCAGACTTTCTCTACTCAGCAGGACCCTGCTACAAGTGAGAGGAATCAAACTCCAACTAGCTTGAGCATGAAAGAGAACTTACTGATTCAAGTATTTGAGAAGTCCAGGGTCACATCTGATTTCAGCCATGGCTAGACCATGGGCTCAACAGGTTCCTTGTCACTTGCTTTTCTTCCTGACAGGCTCTCTCATAAATGGAGCAAGATAGTCAAAGTGCATCCCACCCATCATCCCAAAGACCAACATCAAGCCAGCTTGACAACCTCAGCTGAGAAATGGCTTCTTCCCTGTTTGATTTGGCAAAGAATTCCTGGTGGAGAATCTGATTGGCCTAAATTGGGTCATGTGCCTGTCTCTATGCAAGAGTGTAGGAAAATTGGACAATCCCTTTTGAACCTCAAAATATAGTCAGAACCCACATGCAAACAGGGTTGTTTTTTTTAACCAGAATAAATAGAAAAGGGCACTGGGTTCCTCATAACAGATTCCTTTGCAGGTCCCTGTAGACTGTCCAACACGTGTGCATCCCCCAACATTTTTTCTTACAATATACACTTTAAAAAGCATAATATGTAGTAACTACCATATAAATTCTCAAATATACACATTCCTTATCTGGTGTTCAAAGTCTGCATCTAATTCCAAGTTGGGATTTCTCTAGTTTATCTGCATCTGTCCTCTGGTCAGGACATGGCTCCTTTTGGCATGGTCAACCATGGCTAATTATCCAAACTCCATTTTAGAGTCTATTACTTGCAGCACAACATTCACGACAGCGGGTTTCCTAACTGTCTTTGTTCTCAGGGAAGGTCATCAGAGCTCTCTCTCTTTGAGAGACTCTCCTCATATTTGAAAATGGAGTTGAGGATTAAATGAGATTATGCACATGAGGAACTATCACTGTATTCAGCATATAGATTCTCAATAAATGATGGCTTTTTATATTGCAACTCTTACTATTACTTAATCACCATCATCATTTTCTGATAGCTTCTGGTAGATAAATCTTAGATCATGTGATCACCTGTCATGCAGGGTGTCAGGCGGGGTCTCTGGTCCCACTCCCCACATAAGAATGCAGGACATGGTGAGGCCAAAAAGGAACACCCACGGAGCCATAGGTAGGGGAGTCACACCACTATACTCTCACTGGCGAATGGGTTGGAGACACAAGAACCAGGAGCAACACAATTCTCAACCCTCACTGTGCCGCTTGCAGACTCAGCCACCATCTTCTTGCTAGCTGCCCCTTTTTTTTGCTAGCGTAGCCACAGCAGTTATATTAGTGGCCAATTGCTCACTGGTTACAGCTGACGGCCAACTAGCCACAGCTGATGGCCATTTGATCACAGTCGACGGCCATTTACTACCTGAGCCAGCACCTTTCTATGTGAGGCCGAGAGCCTGGAAACTGCTTTTTGGGGCTCTGTCCCCACATCACCCTTGTGGTAGGAGGGAAGGGAGATGGAGTCACACCCCTTCCCTCTCAATCAAATCTAGAAAATGGTTTACCTCAGGCTCAATGGGCTCTATTTCCAGAAGAAGAAATAATGAATGTTAAGTAAGGACAACATATATTGACTACAGTTCCTTTATCAACTACCTGGCCCACTCCTTGAAAATGTTTCTATTTTATATATTCATTCACATAATTTTATATTTCAAAAAATTTAATAATTTGTTTATATTACACATATTTTTTTTGGCTAAAGACCCTTGTGCAAATTTGTAAAAGTTTACTGATGTTAAAGTTTGAAACTCTGGATTACTGACCTCTGTTGGGTTATTTTAAGACATGATTAAGGATATTAATGATATTCATAATACTATAAAATTATTAGATTCAGAGACTTGGTAGGATTAAAGTGTGTGTCTCCAAGTTTGCAAGCTTCAGCTAAATTATACAGTCATGTGCCACTTAATGAAGGGGATACATTCCAAGAAATGCATCGTTAGGTGATTTTGTATTGTACAAACGTCATAGATTGCACTTACACTAACCTAAATGGTGTAGCTCACTAAACACCTACTGGCATCATCACGAACACGTGAGTAATGCGTCACACTACAACATTATGACAGGTATGATGTCACTAGGAAATGGGAATTTTTCAGCTCCCTTGTATTCTATGGGGTCACCATTGCATGCAGTCTAATGTTGACCAAAATGTCATTATGAGGCACATGACTGTATATCAAATGATTGTTATGTAAAAGTTGCTTTAGAAGTCATTTTCAGAGAGGCATTGGTTTAACTTACTTAAAATGCAATACTATTTTTTACAAGTAAAATGAGTGTAGGTAATATGATCTATACATATATTCTACTGTTTCCAGTATTTTAAGAGTTACTTAAACTGTGATACTACAAGGAAGACGGAGGGGGAAAAAACAACAGTATTGTGTGAAGATATCTACTCTAAGCATAATAAAACAGGTGTACCTTAATAGGTCTACCAGGAATGTTTTAGCTGTTAGCATCTTTTAAGTGCTTCTGCTGAGAAACCATGTTTTCATAACAAGGTTGGTGAGTATTAAACCTGTGATAGTTCTTTCTGGGATTACTATAATTTACAAAAACAATAAAAACCTGCTAAAAACATTTATGTATTTTTAAATGTTGTAATGTAGGGATCCCACTGATATTTGTGGTGAAGGATTTGCCCAAGGCAACATAACCCTGCTTGTACATTGCCAGGACTGCAATCTGTTTTATGACAAAATAGATTCATTTATCTCCAAATAAATAAATTACTTTTGTGAACATTTAGAAACATTTGCATAATTAGGCTGTAAGAT
Organism: Rhinolophus ferrumequinum; assembly: GCF_004115265.2. Lineage (NCBI taxonomy): Eukaryota > Metazoa > Chordata > Mammalia > Chiroptera > Rhinolophidae > Rhinolophus > Rhinolophus ferrumequinum. The sequence continues at coordinate 7,396,081 of NC_046285.1, read as the reverse complement.
CTTAGCAGCCTTTTTCATAATAATTAAACTAATCTAATCTTGGACAGGGTAAACAGACTTACTAGGATGAGAGCAGCCTTCAGGCAAGAAACTTACCGCATTCTGCAGAAACTGTAAGGCTGATGATGTTTGTTAATTATGCAGAGCTTTTACTCCCCAGTAATAGCAGCGTTTGTATTGCCTGAAGCTTAGATAGCTACTCCCAGGCACATAAAATTAGACTCTGCTTTTTTGACATTCTCTTAAAAAACAAAACAAAAAAAAACAAAGAAGATACTTCAAAATGATTATATGCTTTCAACAAGGAGGGCATTAGCTTTCCGCTGATGGATCCTAGATCTGCATACAATTGGCCCATTCCTCAGTCATGTGATCTTGATTATCTTTAGATCTGGAGCCTTTTAGACTATACACAGATACACAGAGCTGAGGCTTAATAAAAGAGCGGCAAAATGAATGACTACGTTTCAGTTCTCAGAACTTCCTGGAACCCCAAATTTGGAGAAAAAAAAAAAAGGCACTTTAGTAAATGACCATTTTAGAGAAGTCTCATTTTACTTATAATCAACAAAAAGGGGTATTTAAAAAATAAATCAAGTGAAAATGAATGTTTGAAAAAAATTCAGTTCCTTTTCTAAACAGTCTATTGGACAGTTTGGCTAATGTAGTGATTTTAATGATGACTTAGCTGGAGGGAACCACTGTCTGTCTTTCTGGTTATAACTAGTACATTTGCCTTAAAAACACAAAGCTTAAAAATGATCTGTCAAACAGAAAAATAAATTTCACCAAATTAATTGATAAAACTTTTATATAATACTTAACATATCTCCCAGCGCAAAAGAAAACGACTCGTGTACAGGTTTTTCAAAAGAAATCTAGTAATTGATGTTTTCAAAACCAAGTCCAAGAACCTTAGTGAATTAAGAATTTATAAGTGGAATAAATATTCATTGGGGCCACAGGTGACATGGTAATATTTAATGCATTTGTTCATATGAAATGTTAAATAAAAATGGTTGTAATAATACTCGTCATCAGAAAAATGCCAGTATTATCTGTCCTTTTAATGTTATCGCTTATTTCTATCTGTAATTTATTCATTTATGCACAATATATTTTATTTGCACTTGTATTTAAATGGGCTTCTAGGATGATTATTGAAATGTTCAAACCTCACAGTGCATTTAATTAAGACATCACAAGTTGCTATCTCCATGGGAAGAGATTTGTGATGTCATAAGCATGAGGCAGAAACTAGAAATAAAAGATGAAAAAAAGAAATGTCATGCAAATTCTAATGTTTGGGGTGGAGAGTGGGAAAGATAAGGCAAGAGAAAGCAATTCATCAGTCTTTCTCAAAGAAACTTTCCTTTAATGATAGTGGAAACAATGGTTTCTGTTCAGTCTTTTGTAGTTACATTTTTGAGAAGTTGGAAGTTCATTAAATATTCATTAAAAATTTTGGATTATACTCACAATATTTAGCCATGAAACATCATTTTAATTAAAATATTCTTTTATTATGTTTAAACTTTAAAAAAATCTGTCATATATTTCAAGAAGTTTATATTTTCCCCTTGCCACTTTTAGAATTTCCCTTTTGCTACTTTTAAAAATCACAGGCATAACAGAGTATATGACTCTATTCTTTGTTTCTTTTAATTAAATTAGTATTAGATAAAATTAAGATTAAAATTGCAACTAATCTTGTTCTAATACTTTTATTAGAATTAAAATACTTTTATTGCAATTCTGTCTAGAATTGCAATTTTTGTTGTATCTTTAAAAACACTAATTTTATACTTTGTTTTAACAGGAGTAGCAGATGCTTTCCATTTTTTAAAAAATATTATATTTTTCCAGAAGTTAAGATAACCAAGGCATAGAGAAATTGGTTTGCCTGCCTTTGTTACAGAGGAGAACTGGGAATGGGACCCTGACTTACTTAATTCCAAAGCCTGGGTTCCCTGATTTACTATCCTTCTTATTGATGGGGACCTTAGTCATGTTCTTCTGAATTATTTTACGACCTAGTAGTTGGTTAAAATAATAGATATCTCCAAAGTTTTATCAATCTTATAGTTCTACTAGTAAAAGTGTTTTGCCCAGTGATAACATCCCTAACATGTGTATGTATATTTATTTTTAAATTAGGTGCATGTACTACTATTAGTAACTATGATTGATAATACGTAGTTAATTTTAAGAAATTGAATTTTAAGAATTCTTTGAACAAAAGGAGACAGAATGAATAAATAACCCTTTTGCTCTCACTTTCTCCATGCCCCAATTAGGTACTTATATATACGGGCTACTGAGCACTGGGGAGACAATTCTCCCTGGGTCTCCCATGACTTGCACGTTGTATGAGCAGAGGAACTGCCTGTCTTTTCAAGGATACTTTTATAGTGAATCACCTTGGAAGACAGAGGTAGTGCTTCTGGAGTAGAAGGCAAGTTTGTTGATGCCCAGGAAAAGAAAGATACTGTCTACTTCCAGGTCAAAGTTCAAGCAGTTTTGGTTATTGTCTGTTATAAAAGATTGGGGGTTCTTCAGCTGTGATACAAACCTATTGAGTATGCAACCCCTCCCTGGACTGCTCAGAATTGCCCCAGTGGGTCTTGGGGAGCAAGGGGGATCTGATGCAAACATGACTCTGTATCTTAAATAATAAAGTCCTTTTTCTCTGAGCCAGGAGTCTCACGTCTACTGCTAGTATCTAACGAACTTTGGTAGGGCAACTTCTTAGGTTGCAAGTAGGACAAAAATCTCACTCTTTGCTGTTTCTGACATTGACCCAAGAACCAATGAGCTTTGCATTGCTGATTAATTGAGCTTGAAGACTGACAGTTACAAGTTCACAGCAAATAACTAAACTTTGAAGTCCCAATGTCTATACAAAATCCTTATAAATAACACCAAAAGGCCATTAAATAAACATAAAAAATAACCTGATGGCATATGAGACACAATACAAGTGCAAATCTGAAACTGAGTCCTTATTTGAAAGGTGGGTCTGTATTTATTCATTTATTTATTTATTTATTTATTTATTTATTTATTTACAGAAATTTTTATTCTAATGTGTCCTGAAATATGGGTTTTCTTTTAAATCAAATATCTTGAAGTAAATCAGCCTTCAATTTCGTCATAAAAGCTGTTAAATTTCAGCAAATTTAAAAGTAAAGTTCTGAGTGACTTAACTTTATCATAAGAAAAAAAAAATCACTTTTCACAAATGCTATTAAACATAGGCTCACACTCTCATTCCAGCTAGGACTTATTAGCCAGTATGTGATGGTATGTATACTTTTAAGGATTTAGCAATCTAGCTTGGTTTACTGAATTATAGTTTGATTTACTTTATTTTATAGTTTATTATTTTGCCCCCTCTTCTTTGTGTCTTTCCCTCACTGACTGATTCAATTGCTCTGCTTTCCCAAGACTACATGCACACCTAGTTAATCTAGTTAATCAGCAGAATACTGACTTGCAAAAACCTGAGGCAGCGCTCAGCCATCCGGACACCGGCAACCAGGCCATGATTCTGGACTGCGATTTTCTGTCAGATGACATACAAATAGTCCATAATGCCAGGATTTGAGATAACCAACGCAGAACAAACTGGACCCCAGGAGATGTTCTCCCAGATGAGTCACATGACCAACTCCCCCTTTCCTTTGTTCTGCTTCTTGTGTACCTATAACACCTTCTGACTGTTCTAGGAATGAGAAGGTGGACTTTGGACAGGAGTTGCCATCCTCGGAATGCCAGCGTTCTAAGTAATCCTGTTTTTCTTTCCAGCAACGTTGGCTCTCAATTATTGGTGTATGAGTGGCAGGCAGTGGACTTTAACCTAGCAACAGTACTACAGTATATATATGATTATCAGAAATAAAATTCTAACAAAAAAGGGGATTATAATTTTTATACAGCAAAAATATAAGGGTTATGATATTTTGTCTTTATAATACCATAATTTGCTAATTTGCAATGTAATATATACATTTGGGCAAAATTTATTTTTATGAATAATTAAAGTTAATATATATTTCACATTGTCTCTTATATAATTTAGAAGTTTGGGGCAAATTTCTTACTTGTTCTGATTAAATCACCATTGTATACCTGGTAAAATGGCTGGTAAAGGCTTTTAGTACGTCTGCCATTTTCTATTTACCTATGCCTGCATTATTAGTATTATTGTTGATCTTTTTAATTCAATGTCCACCATCTGTGGGTATGTGTAGTCAAAATTAGCTCTTACAACTCTTAAATCCACGTACTCAGGGAAAACACCCTGCAGAATGGCGCAGTATGCTAAACGCACACAAAGGAGAAAGCCTGTTGCTCTGGGGGTCCTGTTTGCCTCCCACTCATTTATCACATTATGTAAAGGACAAGTGCCCATCTGACATAGAAACTGACAGTGTCAGGGCCAATCCAAATATTAAAAAACAATAAGGTTTAAGTTTTTTTTCTTTTCTTAAAGATGAATAATAAAAGAAGATCTCAAATGACTTCCTACGACCCAAAGTATTATCTTTTATTCACTTTGGTTCTGCACCTTATTTGGAAACCACTAAAATGTAAGTGTGCCAGTCATCAGTTTACTTATACTTAGATTCATTCCCTGCCCCTTCTTTCTTTTCTTTACCATGCTGAAATACATTTGCAAGGCTCCTTAGTCCTTCTGAGACTCCAAGACTTACAAGATAGTCTTGTCCATGGGAAGATTAAAAGAGTCAAGAGATCCCCACCTTTACATACCCCGATGTTCTTCCTTTAGTGTCTCTGCCAAGGCTAAGTTCTTTCTTTGCCATTAAATCCTGTTTTTACCTTCCTAGTTCTACCTCTTGGCAGAGAGTCTCTCCTACTTCCAGCCCTGCAATCATCCATTAGTCAGCGTCTGCATTCTGATAATGCCATTTCTTCAAAGCCATTGCCCTCCAGCACTAGAGGCTGTAGTGACTTTTGCTGTTGCTAATCTCTGGGTGCTTTTCAGCCCGTGTTAACAATGCTCCACATTAAAGTGCTTCTTTATAAAATTTAGAGTGGTTTCTGTTTTTCTGACTGATTCTGGAGTGACAGAACAAGGTTTATTAATTAAAGGTTACAGCACATCTAGCATGCCTGTTTATCTAACATGGTAAGTTCATGAAAACCAGCTGAGTTGAAGATGAAAAGGTTTAAGGATGTTGAAAGGATCATATAAAACAAATTGGTCACCACTTAGATGACCAAATTTGCTTCTATGCAGGAAGGCTTATCCATTAAGACATGATCTCACTCTGACACCAAGCCAAGAAGGGCTTCTGAAATTTCTCCATTATCAAACCATAGTTCCCTAAGATTGAGTGATGCCAAGATTTCACTTCTATTCCCCTAACCTAAGAAGTCTTAAACTGAGTGAAATACCAAGAGACTGGCCACTTCTGGAACAACATAAGCCACTAGTATTTTTGTGCAAAACACACTGACCATCTCATTTATCTGAATTAAAGAAAGCAAACCAGGAGTGAGGAAAACAAAATAATTGAGAAACAAGTCACCATGATACTGAACGAAAAATGAAGGGCATATTTATGGATAAATCATATAGCTGTGTCTTATTGTTTTAAAGGTAGTGCTGAGCATATTATCTGAGGCTCCCACAGATGTCTCTTTAAATGCAAAAAAAACAAAAAACAACAAAAAAACCCTATCTCAGTCAGATAACCACTGGACATGATAGATGTCATAAACATATCTCTGCTATTGATTCACCTCTGTGTAATTTCTTCCTAGGCACTTGGTCAGGGCAATATCGTACTGTCTATGGCTGTACGATAAATGTCCCTATGATTGTCATTAGAATCAGCATCAGGTAATGGCCTATCGAATGCATGAGGGACAACTTTGCTCTGACATCACGGTAATGCTCTTCAGTATACTCACCCTGACATTTTATTTGGGGTCTTCTATGTGCAAGGCAGTGTCCTGTGTGCTGGAAATAGGACTGCTATAACAGATGTGTTCTATTTCGTTCTCTTAAAAGGAATTTACCAGTGTAAATTACCTTATAGTTTGTCTTGATTTTGGATGAGTACCACCTCCGAAAAATGCCAATATTTTCACTGTTTCAAAGGTACATCACTGTATCTTGTAGCAATCTGACAAAGCACTATGGCTTTATGTACATTTCAATATTGATTTTGATTCTAGAGTCTTTTTAGAGAGACTGGAGATATTTTCAAATTACCCCTAGCTTTTACCAATATAAAAATGTTCCAAAAGAAACATTATTTTACTCCGATGCTTATTTTCTTAGAGAATATCCTAGCAAATTGGCAGTCTGGCCCAATGCTCTCTATTCCTTCTATAAAACATATTAACCAATGACTCCATTTCAATAGGTTATTTTAAGATGCACCTACATTTCTGCCCCTTTTCAGTGTCTGAGCCATATATGTTAGTTTCCAAGCCTGTATATGTTTGTTGTGCTTGAATAATAATTACAAATATTATAATTACAAATATTATATTACCAATAGTATAATTACAAAAATAATTAAACATTATATAAATTTGAAAAAAATATATATCAAAACAGTTGCTGTTTCTGTAAAACACAATTAGAATGCTCTGGAAAGACTTCATAAACATGAATTGCTAAAGATTTTACTTTGGAATAAGATATATTGAAGGCAAGAATATTTTGTTGAGGGGAGGGAATGGGGATTACAAAAAATTCTTACTTTAAAAGTGTTTCAAAGTTTTTAAAGAAAACATTATTCTGATCGCCAAATTTATACACTGAGGAAATACCTTGGTTCTAAATCAAGAGGTCAGTGATTAGAGGTTATCTGTAACTTTTTAGAATACAATAATATTAGTGCTGCAAAAACACACTTATCTAAGAAATTGTTTATATAAAATTCAAGTGTAATTTCATCTGTTCCAACATCTGCCACCGCCCTTCATGGATTCAGCAAATGAACTTTCTTTAAAGTATTGGTTTTTGCAAGGTTTCTACATACCAGTTCATTTAAAAGAAATGAAATCTTTGGAAAACAAGTCCATGGATACAGAATACTAATCAAAATGCACATGTTGGCACTTTTCCTATGATCACCCAAGGGAAGATATGTCTGCCACTCCACAGCAAGCATAAAATTTCATCCTGACTTTCAGGCAAAACACCAATGTAATTGACATGTACTACTAATCAGATGAGTATAACACATGATAATATCTTTTCCTCTGTGACTAAGAGTGATATGCTTCAGCAGTTATCGCAGCACGCATGAGGCTACCACCCTCTTTCTATGCACATAGGTGTTCATGTAACACATTCTGAAAACCAGCACGAAGCACTCATCCATATGTGGTTAAATAATTGAAGCAATTGCCATGTGAGTTTGCTGGCCACCACATCTGTACATTTCTCCAGGCTGCACTCAGTACCAGATGTTCCACCAGATGATGGTTTATGACACCACAAGGTATTTCTGATAATCCCAGTGGGGATGCAGACCCCGTGCTAACTTCATCCTGCAGCTGTAAGAACCAAGAAGAGACAGCATGGTGACCGAAAAGACGCTCACCTGAAGAGCTCCATGCATTCTTGCCACATTGATAGAGACTTAGGAATAAGAAATAAGTGCACCTTCCACCATGACCATAGAAATTGCGAGACATAATACAAGTCTCTAATATCATACCATTCTGAAAATTCTTTATAATTGAACTGCCCATTATCTTAGCCATTGATGAATATCCTAAAACTTTTGCTTAAACGTATTGTTTATTTTACTTAGGTGCTTTTAATTTTATAATGAATATTTGATTTACTGCAGAGGATCACTGTACTTTTCACGCAGAATACACTTCCATAATTTTATTAAATTCTTATGTCTATATTTTTTAAAGTAAATGTGTGCTACCTAGAGATACCATTCCAAGTAACTTCTTTTTGTAAAATAGTTTCTACTAATCATTCATTTTATAAATATTTATTGAGTAGTTCCATGCATCAGACACTGTTCTAGACCTTGAGGATATAACAATAAATAAAAAAGATAAAAATCTCTGTCCTCATACAGTTAAAATTGTAGCAAGGAAGATTATATTCTTCTGATAGAGCTTATATTCTATTGAGGAAACACATTTTAATGATCTATTATAAAATTAACACGTATGTGTTATAGAAGAGTACTGAAAAAGTGAGATTTGACGGCAGAGGGTGACAAGGGGTCCGCCCTGCCCAGGAGGATGACCTGGCTCTTCAAGGCAATGGCTTCAGAAGCCGGCATGAGATTGGCAGCCGTGTTTCTGGCCTGTTGGGTGACTGGCAGTGCTGATGGAAAGGCACAGCTACCATCATCGTGGAGACAGCCTCTGCTCTGGTACTTCTTTAAGGAGTTGATCTCTTCTAGAGGGGCCAGTGGCGTCGCTGGAGGCCAGACACACATGTGGGCCGTGGTAACTCAAGGATGAGCAGCCCCAGCCTGGGGTGAGTGACATGCCCCTGACAACCTCTTCAGTCTATAGCTAGAGCCAGGGACGCCCTCTCCTTAGAGCTCAAGTGACATTGATTAAACTGACTTAAATATTGAGTAGACATCCCAGTTCTCTCCTTGTCCAACTCCAGTCAGTTTCCTGGCTCCATTTCCCCCATGCCCACGATGAACTTTGCGCTCAAATCCCAGAATCGGGAAGCCTCTGGATGGCCAGATGCCTTAAGCTTTGCCCGGCTTTCAGTAAGTATCCAGGGACCCCAGGAATGGCTAGAGGGCAGTAGTGAGCTGGGCTTGAAATTCCTCAATGTCTGCAATGCAAGCCGTGTCCCAGGCTAGCTTGTTGGCAGTTAGATTTCAGTGATGAATCCTAGCAGGCCCTGCAGTGGTTCTCTTGAACATAAGCCATGAGACTGTTTGAATGCTCCTCTAGGTTATTGAACTATAGGATTTGACTAATTGAAAGAAGCCCATGGCTGGGAAGTGGCCAGAGCTGGGAAGTCTTCTTAAATAGGCGTTTCAAAGGGTGCTCGGTAGAGAATGGGTTAATGACTGGTGAAATGAGTCCAGTGGTTTTAGGGTTAAGCTGGAGAAGAGTCTCAACAGCTCAACCCCAACTACATCATGCAGAGCATGCAAAGGACCCCATTCCTAAGCTGTGGATGATTCCCAGGTCCTTCAAATTCTATGGTCCTCACTCTTAAGGGCAAGTCATGAGGAACAGATGACTTCCTAAACCCTTTACTCCTTTGGATTCCCCCTTTTCTGAAGCATTATCCCATTTATTTTTTACCTTGTTACTGCAAAGATGTGGCATAAAGAAGGGGATTCAAAAGATTGGGGGCTGCTTCCACCTGTGACAGAGGCTGAAGCCATGGGCTGTCCAAAGCCCGGGACCAACAGGTGGAGCAACTGTGTATCAGCCATCTGTGAAGCAGAGTGCAAGCTGGGGAGACAGGGGGCCTGCTCTGGGCTTGCATCTTATGGATGCAGACAATCTAAAGCTCAGTCAACAGTTACATGACCAAGGTCATGGTAGGACTCCCCTGGGTTAGCAAGGAGTTGCTCTTCCCTCTTCCTCGGTCTCCTCCATTAGACAGGAAAGTGCTAATGCTTTCTGGAACTCTAGTTTTACACTAGTGAAAAAATAAAAGGATCTTCATATTTATGGAGAAATAACAATATTATAGAATCTAGGGTTTTGGGAAATGTTCCCTAATCTTACTACCTAGAAGTAAATCTTAATATTTTGACATCCTTCCTCACTTTCTTCTCTGTGTATTTTTCATTGTTTAAACATTAATAAATACACAATTCCATAGTCTGCTTTTTCACATAAGTATTTCCCCATGTTACTAAAAGCATTCCATATTCAACATTGTAATTATTGTGTTATAGTCTATGTATTAAGATTTACTTACTAATTCACCCATTGTTGGAAATTTAAGTTGTTTCCAATTTTTTTCTACTCGGAATGATATTGCAATGAACATTCTTATATTTCAGATATGTCCAAGATATCTTGAATATATCAACGGAAGTGAATTAATATATGAAAGTTTCCCAATAGCATGTGATAATTTCTTTTTCAAAGAACTCTTTCAAACTCTACACATTATTATCATAACATAACTATGCCAGGTATTAAAATAAAGAAGCATCTTATTTCAGCATACGTTTATTTGGTTGCTAGTGAGGGTAAACTCTGAGGATTTCATTAGAAATTTGTACTTCCTATTTTGTTAATTACACTTTCTACTAAAGCTAGTAAGAGGATGGACTCTGAGACAAAACTGCTTGGATTTGCATCTTGGTTCTTCTACTTACGACCTGCATAGCCTCAGTCTCATCTTCAAAATGGGGATAATAATAATAAAACAACTGCTACTTTGTAGAACTGTTGTGAGTATTAAATGGGTTAACATCTACAAAGTGCTTAGAACAATCTGAGACACAGAGTCAGTTTGTTTGTTTCTTTTTTTTGGTGATTATTATTGTTACAGTGCTATTGTTTTTCTCTTTAATCATTTCATCCTTTAAATTTTTCCTCAGTTAATTTATTTATTTGCCTCATATCTCTCTTTCTGCTACTGGAAATAAAACTCCCTTTGTGATCTTAATCATATCATGATTTTAATCAATGCCTAAAAACACTTGCCTTTTCAATCTAAGACTCCGGTTCAGTTCTCTCCCTTGAGCTCAAGATTCATTTCTCTCTCCTCATTACGTCCCCAGTGAGGATCCCACAGGCACATTTGGCCACCATAGCCCAAAATTAATTCATCTCCCACGTAAGTCTGGCTCGTCTTCCTATGTTCGCTTCTGTTGGTGACTGTTATGCAGGGTGTCATGTGGGGTTTCTGGCTCTGCTCCCCACATAAGAACGCAGGACATGGTGAGGCCAAAAAGGAACACCCACGGAGCCATATATAGGAGAGTCACACCACTATATTCTCACTGGCGGCTTGTTGGAGACACAGGAAGCAGGAGCCACACTATCCACAACCTGCCGTCCACTTCTCTCTGCCAACCAACCTCACTTACTAGCTGCAATCCACTCTTGCTAGCTCAGCCACCATCTTCTTGCTAGCCCCCTTTGCTGCTAGCGTAGCCACAGCAGTTATATTAGTGGCCAATGGCTCACTGGTTACAGCTGACGGCCAACTAGCCACAGCTGATGGCCATCCAATCGCAGTTGATGGCCGTTTACTACCTGAGCCAGCACCTTTCCACGTGAGGCCGAGAGCATGGAAACTGCACTCCTGGCTCTGTCCCCACACTCCACCCCTACAGGTTTCGCCCCAGTCTATGTGACAAGCATCTTCCACCAGGGGTCCTATGTGAGGAGCCTAGAGATGAACGCAATATCCTGGACACAGCCAGGGTTTCTCAGGGCTCCTTTCTCAGTCCTTCTGGGTACAACCAGACTTCCTGGGCTTCTGAGGGTACCACCAGTCTCCCAAGGCACAACCAGGGCTCTCAGGGCACTGCCACTCTCTCTGGGCCTCTCAGGGTACCGTGCTGGAACAACAGTGGCTCACAGTCAATGTGCTTACATATTCTCGATAGTGGCCGGTCAAGACACAAAAGCAAACATCCGCCGGTTCCACTATGTGGTGGTATATGTTCCCAAGCAAACAGTCAAGCGGTCCATCAAATCAGGGATGGAATTCCCCACAGTCCACAGTTATTCGCCAGGGCTGCGCGTTGACCCCACAACGTGTGCCCTCTCCACAGGGCGAGGACTCCAAGTCCTCCACAACCTGGGGTTGAGGGCCTCAACAAGCACTTCCCAGCCCACAGGGCCGCAACGACCTTCGCTTTCTCCAGCCAATGCTGGTCAGAGAACCATCCACGTCTTCCCACCCCTCCACAGGGGTCCAGCTCTCTGGCAGCTGCTCCTCCTGGTCTTTCCCGAGACTGAGTGTTCCTATGCACAAACTGCTCCACTGCCCTTCGGAGAGCTTTGGCCGGCACTGTACCCTGCTCGTTGCCCCATGTGTCACGCAGGGTGTCAGGCGGGGTCTCTGGTTCCTCTCCCCACATAAGAACGCAGGACATGTTGAGGCCAAAAAGGAACACCCACGGAGCCATAGATAGGGGAGTCATACCACTATATTGTCGCTGGCAGCTGGGTAGGTGACACAGGAAGCAGTAGCCACACTATCCACAACGTGCCATACTCTTCTCTCTGCCTGCCAACCAACCTCACGGGCTAACTGCAATCTGCTCTTGCTAGCTCAGCCACCATCTTCTTGCTAGCCCCCATTTTCTGCTAGTGTAGCCACCGCAGTTACATTAGTGGCCAGTGGCTCACTGGTTACAGCTGACGGCCAACTAGCCACAACTGATGGCCATCCAATCACAGTTGATGGCCATTTACTACCTGAGCCAGCACCTTTCTATGTGAGGCTGAGAGCCTGGAAACTGCACTCTTGGCTCTGTCCCCACCATGACCTCACCATCTATAGGGCACAGGCAGGAGGAGTCTGGTGAAGCGGATCAGAATATGCTACTCTGTAATATGCCACATTGACATAAGAATTATTTTGAACTGAAAACAATTGAGAAATAGCAGACATAGGAAGTTTTCTCTGCCCTCCTCCTTTCAGCCTAGAAGCAGGGCATGAACTTCCTTTTGTAAAGTAAATTCCCATATGTAAAGTAAATTTCCATTTGTAAAGATTCCCCCACCCCCACCCCCACCAGTCTCTCATAACAGGAAGAGGAGAATGAGTTTTAATTATGGACTCTTAATCCTTGGAGTCAATTCATATCACCTGAGAAAGGTGAGTTTTTATGGTTAACATTACTAAACAACCTTGTCTATCATACATTTCCTAGTGACCTTCTCATAATTTACCCCCCTAGAAATCCAACCCCCTCTATCCTCTGTAATCACTTCACAATTTATAGCCCTTTGTTAAAATGATGTATAAGCCAGTGGGTCTAATATTTTCTGTGGAACTCCTGTACACATACAATTAAAAATAAAATTTGTATATCTTTTCTCCCATTGACTTGTATTTTGTAAATTTAATTTGCAGCCTCAGAGACAGAATTTAAGAGATTAGAGGAAATGTTTTACTTCCCCTACACTGGGAAGAATCTTGAATTTCTCTCCCCATTTTCCCCAACCAATGGATTACTAACTTCTTAATTGAATATGTTTCTTTTTCTGCCCCATTCTCTAGATTCCTACCAGCATGGTTTCGTCTATACTCCCTACTCTTCTGTAATCCTGGACATTGTTCCCATTGCCTAAATGAGTCCTAAGCTCAGTTTTTTTAACCAGGTGTACAAACCACATAACTCTGTCCCTGCTAGTATTTTCTTTTCTAGTCTTGTAAGAGACTGTTCGCATGTGAACTGCTATCTTTAGGTCAGGGTTAACAGCCCCTAGCCTGAAACAACATAATTATAAAATTCCAGGATGTGGGCAGTTGCAGCATGGAGACTAGAAGTTCTGTAGCTTATCTTATACTCCTGGTCTCCTTGTCCTGTAGTAAATCTTATACTCTGAAGCTATGCAAGTCCTGTAGCTTATCTTATACTCCTGGTCTCCTTGTCCTGTAGTAAATCTTATACTCTTTGAAGCTATGTAAGTCCTGTAAGTTTATCTAGTACTCTCAGAAGCTATGGAAAGCCTTGAAAATGCTATATAACCCCTTGGCTTTAAGTGTTTGGGGTCCTTGTTAAAACCCGCTGCATTGGGCAGAACTCGGACCCCAGCTGGCTGGAAATAAACCTCGCTGTGTGACTTGCATTATTGTGCGGGTTCTCTGTCTGTCTGAGGGGGACAATTCCGGACCTTAACAGTCTCATCTACAGCTTCTTACTTCCTTGAATTTGCTCTCCATTAATTCCAAATTATTTTTACTTCACCAGTGAACAGCTCCTGTTCTTCCCTCAGTTTGATGTGTCTTTATTCAGTCCCACCCCTACCTTCCTTGCCTGTTTAACCCTTAATCATCTTTTAAGACATAGCTATGATGTTGTCTCCTCTAAGAGACCGCCCCTTAATCCCTAAATTGTGTCAATGACTTTTTCTTTGGCTTTTATCATAAACTGTGCACATCCCCGTCAGGGACCCACTCCACTGGATTATATTTCTCTGTTTATGTGCCAGCGTTTTATAAAAGATTGTGAGCTCCTCAAATTTAAGGACTGTGTCAGGTTCCTCTTTTTATCCTCAGTACCTACCACAGTGTCTGTTTGATAGTGGTTTTCAGACACATTTGTTAAGTTGAAAAATGAAGTCAATCATATAAAGAAGGCTTTAAATATAAAAGAGACTGGGATCAGGTTTGTACTCATAGGATGTCATAATTGGGAGATGCATGAGCATCCAGAAACTGGTCCTCATGTTTGTGATACCAAAACGTTGATAGGTGAATGTAACAGATACTATTGATTGTCTTTTCAGCATCAAGTTTACCTTTCTTCCCTCCCTAATCAGGGTTCCATTCCTCATCTCTACATCCCAATGCCTGGTACTCCCAGATACATGGGTGGTCATAGCTATATTAATCCATCTCTTTTGCCACTGATTGATTCAGGAATGTTCAAAAGGCTCATTTGGGACCATTGAGATTGGAGAAGAGAGATTTTCTGCATTATTCAGGGTGGTTTCAAGAGCTCTCTCTCTCCCTCTGCATGCTGTCATGGGTGGATGCAAGGCTGTTCTTTTTGTTATAGCCATCTTATCCTGTTATGTTGGCCTAGGGATAAAGTTAATACACAGAGGAAAGATTAACATTGACAATCCTGAAGAAACGGAATTGAAATTGCATCCGACCTTTGTACTTCCAGATATACAATTACATGCCTTATTCTTTAAACCAATTACAGATAGTTTTTTATATTTGTAGTTGAAAACGTCACAATTACATGCATTAAGTAAGCATGAAATCACCAGGGGAGAAGACTCATCCACACCCTTGGTGGTAGAGGTCCTTGAAAAAGGGAGGGGTCCCAGCCTCACACCAGGATCCTCCGCCTAGGGGTCCTATGCCAGGAAGAGGAGTTCCCACAATATTTGGCAATGAAAATCAGTTTGCCCATCTGGGTGAGAAGGAAAGCAGCTAGAAACCCAGACTCCCTCTGAAAAGGCCTCCACACAGACTCACTTGTTTGCAAACACTCATCTGGTCTCCAGTGGAGGGGCGGCAACTTGAGAGGCACCAGAGACATACAGGGAAAGAAAAAGAAATACAAGGCATTCAAATGGTAAACATTTATGTGCCTAACATCGGAGCACCAAAATATATAGAGCAAATATTGACAGACATAAAGGCAGAGATCAACAGTAACACAATCATAATAAGAGACTTTAATACTCACTGACACCAACGGACAGATCTTCCAGACAGAAATTCAACACGGAAACAGTGGCCTTAAATGACACAGTAGGCCAGATGGATTTAATTGATATTTTTGGAGCATTTCACCCCATAACAGCAGAATATACATTGTTTTCAAGTGCACATGGACCAATTTCCAAGATACACCACATGTTAAACCATAAAACAAGTCTCAATAAATTTAAGAAGATTGAAATCATATCAAGTCATACCACGATAGTATGAAACTAGAAATCAATTACAAGAAAAAAACTGAAAAACACACAAACACATGGAGACTAAATAACATGCTGCTAAATAATGAATGGGTCAAAAATGAGATCAAGGAAGAAATCGAAAGATACCTTGAGACAAATGAAAATGAAAATATAATGACCCCAAATCAATGGGACACAGTCAAAGCAGTGCTAAGAGGGAAAATAACAGCAATGCAGGCCTTTTTAAAGGCTGAATCAAGAGGAAACAGAAAATCTCAACAGACTGATTACTACCAACAAAATTGAATCAGTAATTAACAAGCTCCCAACAAACAAAAGTCCTGGACCAGACGGTTTCACAGGTGAATTTTACCAAACATTCAAAAAAAGAACACCTATTCTTCTCAAGCTATTACAAAAATTCCAAGAGGATGGAAGGCTCCCAAGCTCATTTTACGAGGGCACCATTACCCTGATCCCACAATCAGACAAAGACATTACAAATAAAGAAAACTATAGGTCAATATCCCTAATAAACATAGATGCAAAAATCCTCAACAAAATATTAGCAAACCAAAATCAGCAATACATTAAAAAGATCATACACCACAATTAGTGGGATTCATTGCTGGTATGCAATATTGGTTCAATATCTGCAAATCAATTAATGAGATACAGCACATAAATAAAATGAAAAATAAAAATCATACGGTCATATCAATAGATACAGAGAAAACATTTGACAAAGTTCAACGTCCATTTGTGACATAAACTATCAGAAAAGTGGGAATAGAGAGAACATATATCAACATAATAAAGGCCATATCATATATGACAAACCCACAGCTAATATCATACTAAAAGGGGAAAAGCTAGAAGCACTCTCAAGATCAGGAACAAGACAAGAATGCCACTTTCACCACTTTTATTCAACACAGTTCTGGAAGTTGTAGCCTCAGCAAACAGACAATAAAAAGAAATAAAAGGCATCCAAATGGTAAAGGAAGAAGTAAAATTGTCATTATTTGCTGATGACATGATACTGAGAACAACAGAGATTCCATGAAAAAACTATTAGAACTGATAAACGAATTTAGTAAAGTAGCAGGATACAAAATTAATATTCAGAAATGAGTTGCATTTTTATACACCAATAATGAAATGTCAGAAAAAGAAATTAAGAAAACAATCCCATTTACAATTGTACCAAAAAATGTATAAATAAAATACTTAGAAATAAATTTAACCAAGGAAGTAATAGACCTGTACTCTGAAAATTATGCAACATTGAAGAGAGACATTAAAGAAGATACAAATATATGGAAACATATACCATGTTCATGGATAGGAAGAATTAATATAGCTAAAATGTCCATAGTACCCAAAGCAATCTATAGGGTCAATGCAATCCCTATCAAATTACCAATGGCATTTTTCACAGAACTAAAACAAACAGTCCTAAAATTTATATGGAACCATAAAAGACCTTGAATAGCCACAGCAATTCTGAAAAAGAAGAACAAAGCTGGAGGTATCATGCTACCTGAAATCAAATTATACTACAAGGCCATAGTAATTAAAACAACATGGTATTGGCATAAAAACAGACACAAATCAAAGGAAGAAAATGGAGAGCCCAGAAGTAAATCCATGCCTATATGGTCATTTAATCTATGACTAAGGAAGCAAAAATTTATATGGGGGTAAAGACAGTCTATTCAATGAATGGTGCTGGGAAAACTGGACAGATACATGCAATCAAAATGAAACTGGACCACCTTTTTATACCATATATAAGAATAAACTCAAAATGGATTAAAGGTTTAAATGTAAGACCTGAAAACACAAAACTCCTAGAAAGTACAGAAAGTTAACTCTCAGACATTACCTTTAGTAATATTTTTACTGATATATATCCTAGGGCAAGAGAAACAAAATGAAAAATAAACAAATGGGACTACATCAAACTGAAAACTTTTTTCACAGCAAAGGAAACCATCAACAAAACAAAAAGACATCCTACTGAATGGGAGAAGATATTTGCCAATGATACATCTGATAAGAGGTTAATATCTAAAAATTATTTTAAAAATCATACAACGGAACACCAAAAAAGCAAAACAATCTAATTAAAAAATGGGCAGAGGACCTGAATAGACATTCATCCCAAGAGGACATATAGATGGCCAATAGGCATATAAGAAGATGTTCAATGTCAATAATCATCAAAGAAATGCAAATTAAAACCACATTGAGATACCACCTCACTCCTGTCAGAATGTCTATTATCAATAAATCAACAGACAGTAGATGTTTGTGAAGATGTGGAAAAAAGGGGAACCCTTGTGCACTGTTGGTGGGATTGCAAATTGGTGCAGTGACCATGGAAAACAGTATGGAGTTTCCTCAAAAAATTAAAATAGAACTATCTTATGACCCAGCAATTCCACTCCTGTGTATTTATCCAAAGTAATCCAAAACACTAATTCAAAAAAATGTGCACACCTATGTTTATTGCAGTGCTATTCACAATAACCAAGATATGGAAAGAACTGAAATGTCCATCAATAAAGAATTGGATAAAGAAATTGTGGTACAATGAAGTATTACTCTGCTATAAAAAAAGAATGAACTCTTATAATTTGCAACAACATGGATGGACCTAGAGGATATTATGCTCAGTGAAATAAGTCAGACTGAGAAAGACAAATACCATATGATCTCACTTATATGTGGAATCTAAAGAACTGAATAAATGAACAAACTAATCGGAAATAGATTCAAAGATATAGAGAACAGACTAATGGTTGCTAGATGGGATGGGGTTGGGGAACGGGTGAGCAGGTGAAGGGAATAGAAAGTACAAATTTGTAGTCACTAAATAGCCATGGGGATGTGAAATACAATATAAGAAATACAGTCAGTTTTTAATGTTGTAAAAACTATGTAGGATGTCAGATGAATACTAGACTTATCAGGGGGATAACTTGTTAAATTATATAAACGCCTAATCATTGTGCTGTACACCTAAAACAACCCTGTTTCCCCGAAAATAAGACCTAGCTGGATAATCAGCTCTAATGTGTCTTTTGGAGCAAAAATTAATATAAGACTCGGTATTATATTATATTATATTATATTATATTATAAAGATCAGGTCTTATAGTAAAATAAGACGCATTAGAGCTGATTGTCCAGCTAGGTCTTATTTTTGGGGAAACACAGTAATATAAAATAATATTGCATGTCAACTATAATAAAAACTATATAGATAGATAGATAGATAGATAGATAGATAGATAGATAGATAGATAGTCATTTGATGTAAAGTACAGCACAGGGAATACAGTCAGTGTTATTGTAATAGCCATGTACAGTGTCAGATGAGTAGTGAAGTGTGTGTCTAATCATGTTTTTCTGTACACCTGAAACTATTAATAAAAAAAGAGGGGAAAAAAGATAGGAGCAGAGACTCTAGTGATAATCAAAGAGGTTTTTTCCCAGAACCTGGAATAGGCAAAAAAATGTGTCTTCCCCCGAGCATCCAGAGGAAGTACAGCCCTTACGACATCTTGCTTTTGAAGTTCTGGCCTCCAGAACTGTGAGAGGATAAGTCTGAGTTTTTTTACACCATGAAGTTTGTGACAGTCTGTTACACTAGTCACAGGAAACTAGTCCACTTGCCTTGTCAGCTAATATTACAAGTGGAATGAATTTACCTGTGTCACTTGATCAGAGACCTCTCACCTGGGAAGACACCGATGATAAAGTTTAATATATAAGTTAGACACAGTAACAGAGTAACAACAATAATTAATAATCAAATAGAACAATTATAAAAATACACTGTAATAAAAGTTATGTGAATGTGGTCTCGCTCTCAAAATATCTTATACTGTACATACAGCAAAGATAAGCTGGACAAAGGGATAGTTCATGCCCAGGGTGAGACAGAGTGAGACTGCATATGATTTCATTATGCTACTCAGGATGCTGTGCAATTTAAAACTTATGAGTTGTTTATTTCTGGAATTTTCCTTTTAATATTTTTGGACAACAGTTGCCCAAGGGTAACTAAAACCATGGAAAGCAAAACTGCAGGCGGGGGAGACTACAGCCATGTGCCATGTAACGATGTTCCAGTAAATGACAAACTGTACACAATGGTGGGCCCATAGGGTATATGGAAGCTGAAAAATTCCTATCACCTAGTGACGTCATATCAGTTGTAATGTTGTAAGGTATCGCATTGCTCATGTGTTGGTGGTGATGTTGGTGTGAACAAATCTACTGTGCTTCCAGTCGTACAAAAGTATAGCACATACACTTATGTAGAGTACATAGTACTTGACAATGATAATAAACAACTATGTTACTTGGTTTATGCATTTGCTATACTTTACTTATACTATAACTTACTATTTTAGAGTATACTTTTTCTACTTATAAAAAAAGGTGTGATGTAAAACAGCATGTCGTGTTATGCCAGCACCAGCTTCATATAACTCGTGTTTACCGAGTGTCTTGATTGCATCATTTTCTCTTGTGTTTGATTTAATCTCATATCGTTTTGTTCCTCGTGGCCCCGAAGCATCCAAAATCCTCTGCTAATCTTGCCAGTAAGACGCCACTGACCTAGAGACAAAATTAAGAGTGATTAGGGACGATGGAGATGGAAAATCAATGATGGTTATTGCTTTCCAGTCAGACCTGTCCCATTCCACCACAACTATAATGTTGAAGAACAGGAACAAAGTGATGTTAAAGAACTTGCTTCACTGAAGGCAATGAGACTAACAAAAATTCAAGGAGGTCTGCCTATATCAGACATAGAGAAAGTTCTAATGACTTACATTGAAAACTAGACACAGAATCATATCCCTCTCAGCACCATAGTAATCACAGCCAAAACAAAAATTAATTTGTGATGTTGAAAGAAAAGGCTAAACATGAGTACAATGTCAAGTTTACTGCTGGCTTTGGCTGGCTTAAACAATTCAAGAATTGTTATTGTATAATGTGAAAGTGAATGGTGAGTCTGGGAGTGCTGCTGAGGAATTTTTGGAAACTCTAGATAAGCTTATTGTGAAGGAAAATTACTTGCCAGAACAAATTTTCACTATGGTTAAAAACTCCCTGTTCTGGAAACAGAGGCCTGCAAGCATTTTTATCCATAAGCAGGCCAAGTCGTTGACAGGTTTCAAGGCTTTTTAGGACAGGAAAGCAGTCTTGCTTGGGGGCAATGATGCAGACTACTACAAATTGAAACTCTTTGTGGTCTGGCACAGTGAGAACCCGGGGACTTCAAATATATGAATAAGCATTCACTGCATGTGCTGAAGGAGGAACAGGAAGCCATGGGTACCCCAGCTCTTCCTCTAAGCTGCCTTCCTGAGTTGGTATGCCGGTGAAATGGGACATACTGTTTAGAGTACAACGTACCTTTCAACATTTTGCTTATTGCTGGTAATGCTCCCGGACATCCTCTTTTTATTGGTGATCTTCATCCTTATATAGTAGTGGTGTGTCTCCTTCCAAACCCCACCTCTGATTCAACTAATGGATCAAGGAGCTAGAACAGCTTTTAAGGCCTACTACCTGACGAGGACCTTGCCCAGGTTATGGCTCCAACTGGAGAAGACACTGATGCAGTTCTGGAAAGATTAGCACATTTATGGTGGCATCAAGAACCCTGCTTAAGCTTGGGACAATGTCACCAAGGAGTGTATAAATGGAATCTGAAGGAAGACAGTTAAGAGTTTCATCCATGATTTTACAGGATTTGCCAAGGATGAAGAGGTTGCAAAAATCAACGGCTGTAGTTGAGATGGCAAACAACCTGAACCTGGGTGTGGATGGGGCGGCAAGGAGGAGCTCCTAGAGGGGGTTCCTGGAAACTGACTAATGAGGAATTGGTGGAACTGGAATAGGAATGAATAGCTGACGAAGAGGCAAGAGAAAGGAAACTGCAGGAGAAGAAAAAGAAGAACCTCCAAGAAAATTCACAGTGAAGGGTTTAGTAGAAAATTTTATAGACCTCAATAAGCTCCTTAAAAAGTCTGAAGATATGGACCCCAACACCAAAAGATTTTAATTATTGGAGAGGAATAATGGCACATTATTTGCTTATAAGCAAATCTGTGATGGAAAAAAAGAAACAAAGTAAGCAAACCACCATGGACATGTTTCTGAAAAGAGTGACACCTCCTCAAGAAGAGCCTCAGGCAGGTCCTACACGAGGTATTACAGAAGAAGGCATCATGATTGTAGGAGGTGAGAGCTCCATGCACGTCACTGGCCCTGAAGACCTTCCAGTGGGACAAGATGTGGAGGTGGGAGACAGTGATATTAATGATCCTGACCCTGTGCCTAGGCTAGTGTGTGTGTGTGTGTGTGTGTGTGTGTGTGTGTCTTAGTTTCTAACAAAAAAAGTTTAAAAAGTAACAAAATAATAATAATTTAATTTAAAAATAGGAGAAAAGCCTATAGAATAAAAATAAAAAGAAAGAAAATAGTCTCGTACAATGTGTTTGTGTTCAAAGATGAGTTGTATAAAAGACTCGAAAAGTTAAGAAAAATTAAAGGTTATAAAGTAAAACAGTCATAGTAAACTAAGGTGAATTTATTGTTGAAGAAAGAAAAGTATTTTTTTTAATTTAATATAGCCCAGTGGGCAGTGGTTATGAAGTCTGCGGTCGTGTACAGTACGTCCCAGGCCTTCACAACCACTCCGCACTCACTCACGGACTCACCCAGAGAAACTTCCGGTCCTGCAGGCTCCACCCATGGTAAGGGCCCTATACAAGGGCACCATTTTCATCCTGTATTTTTATACCTTTTATACTGTATTTTTACTGTGTGTTTTCTATGTTTAGATACACAGATATTTGTTATTATGTTACAGTTGCCTACAGAGTTCAGTACAGCACCGTGTTGTACAGGTTGATGGCCTGGGAGCAACAGGCTGCACCATCCAGCCCGGGTGAGTAGTGGGCTACGTTATCCGGGTTTGTGTCTCTGCGCCGCGATGTTTGCAGAATGGCAAATGTTGCCTAATGACACGTTTCTCAGAACAGATCCCTGCCTCTAAGCAATGCACGGCTGTACTGTTGTTTTTGCTGTAATAGCCAAGTACCCTACTACTAAGTTGTTAGAACAATAAAACGATTTCTCATGTTATTGAGGGTTGGCTGGGCATTTCTTGGGGTCTGGGCAGGCTCCATTGGAACAGGATGATCCAGGGCCTCAACCAGGATGGCTAGGATGCTGGGACTTTTCTCACCACAGCGTCTTTCATCCTCCAGTAGGCCTGCCTGGGCACATTCACATGGTGGCAGAAGGCTTCCTAGCGGCAAAAATGGGTAGTCCCCAAAAAGCAAATGCTATTCACGTGTCTCTTAATACTCCATTGACCAAAGCAAGTTACAAAGCCAAGCTCAGATGATACAAGAGGTAGAAAAAAAAAAGACTCTGCCTCCTTATAGGAGAAGCTACCCAATCACATCGCAAAGGGCATACATAAAAGAAGAGGAGGAATTGTGGTCATTTTTTTTTTCTTTTTTTAAATAATCTGCCACGAAAGCCAGTGCAAAAAGAAAGCTGATGGATATGAACTAACTCACCAATTTCAGGCACGACTAGCACAAAATCGTGAATATATATATATATATATATATATATATATATATATATATACACACACACACACACACACACACCAGGGGTGCCAAAAAAATGTATACAAGTGGACACTTTAGTCAACATTTCTCAAGTAGTAATTTGCTGTAATCAGAAGTGCCTGGACACTGATGGTAACCATTTTGAGCATTTGTAATTGCAGAAGTCAAACATGACTTGTATTTATCTTTATTGGTATATATTGGTATATATTTGAGTATTACAATTTTAAAACAGGTTTTTCCCTTTCTTAAAATGTGTATACATTTTTAGGCATTCTCTGCATATATATGTAATATATATACATATGTTCTTTACTTATATGAAATATAAATTTCATGTGATTATATCAAAATGTATAAGTCATTATCAGTAGTGCATTCAGAGAAAGACTGCGCATGAGTCCTCTTATTCATATAAATGTACACAGCTAATTCTAATGTTAATAGGACCCTTGTGTGTTCGTCCAAGAGCAGAATTTGGCCCACTGTGTATGCCACTCACTGCCTTTGTTTACATTATAAATTACCAATTTTATTATGTCTACTTCCATACCATTTCCATTACAGTCTATTGTTTTAACATATGTTAAAATTGACTTAGCAATTAAAACTACAACATTATTCATGCAACCTAAAGTGTTTGACCTCAATCTTTAGAAGCCGGGGGATTTGTAATTGACTAAATTTCTATCTATGTGTGTATGGACTCCTTTAATTGTACATGATATTTTTTTGGTGTTGATGTGGTCAGAAATTCATTTCTCATGAAGGGAACTAAGTTATATTTGGGACATCATTTGATTTCTTGTTTAAATGATCAGATTTGAAGATGTTTGCCCAATAAGGTCCCTGTACTTCATTTAAATTCAATTTTCTTAATTTGTTATTAATTTGTTAATGCATTTTCTTAATTTGTTATTTTATATAACTATTTATAATTTCTACCACATATTCATCAAAAAGGAATGTGTTCTTCATCACCCTCAAGTTAGTTCATGCCAAAAAAATGTATACACATTTTAAGAAAGGAAAAAGATGTTAAAATTATAATACTCGATATATACTGATAACAAAAGATGAATACAACTTATGTGTATACATTTTTTTGGCACCCCCTCACCTTCCATCCCCCGATATATTGGAAGCTCTTATGAGGCAAAGACCATACTTTTTATGTCATTGAATTTCTTTTAGTGTCAGTCAATCTAGTAAGTGCCTAGAACAGTGCCTGGTACTATGACTTCTTTAGGGCTACCATAATAAAGCATCAGAAACTGGGTGGCTTAAAACAATAGAAATGTATTGCTTTATTTTTCTGGAGGTGAGAAGTCCAAAGCCAAGGTGTTGGCAGGACCCAGCTCACTCTGAGACCTATTGGAGAATCCCTGCTCGCCTTTTCATTGCTTCTAGTGGTTTGCCAGCAGTCTTTGGTGTTCTTTGGTTTGCAGCTGCATCATTCCAATCTCTGCCTTCATCGTCATATGATGTTCTCTCCCTGTGTGGTTTTTTTTTTTTTTTTTTGTCTTTCCAAGGACACCAGTCATATTGTACACCAGTATGATTTTTTAATTGATTCTGTCTGAAATGGTCTCATTTCCAAACAAGGTCACATTCTGAGGTACTGGGGGTTAGGACTTCAACATATCTTTTTGGAGGGCACACAGTTCAACCCATAACTGTAGGTAAATAACAAATATTTGTGGAATAATAAACAAACATGGAATTTTGCTAGATAGTGTTCTTCATGCATTTCTACCGTGTTTTCCCGAAAGTTAGACCGAGTCTTAT
The DNA here is from genome assembly GCF_004115265.2 of Rhinolophus ferrumequinum. NCBI lineage: Eukaryota > Metazoa > Chordata > Mammalia > Chiroptera > Rhinolophidae > Rhinolophus > Rhinolophus ferrumequinum. Next base: position 7,371,053 of record NC_046285.1, on the reverse strand, counting down.
ATTAATTTTTGCTCCAAAAGACACATTAGGACTTATGTTCAGGGGATGGTGTCATCCTGAAAAATCATGCTAGGGCTTATTTTCCAGTTAGGTCTTATTTTTGGGGAAACAAGGTACTAAGTCTACAAAAGAAGTATTGGCCCAGGAAGATGAGTGAGAAAAGAACATTATTATAAAAATAAAATGATTTATGAGGTTCAACTCATTAAAAAAGTCTATAGGAAAATGTGCAACCTCAGTAGCAAAAAAAAATCTGTGAATTAATAGCAGTATCGTAGGGGTCAGAAATTGTACTCCATAGCACGGAGGATAAGAAAGAGCTCATTCCTCCATTTCCTTTGCCATTTCGGTTTCACTTCTTAGGGAAGTTTATGATCTCTCCTCACGGATCATATGCTCTACTATCATGGTTCATCAATCACTGTGTTCTTTTCTTTGACTAAAATCTTGCTACAATTGTGATTTTACCTTTTTTTGTGTGACTATCAATTATTGCTTTCACCAGTGGATCTTAAGGTCCAAGACCATTGTTTCTATTTTTATTTCATTTCATAGCTGCAGCATTTAGCATAGCATGTGACAGTAGGCGCTCAATAATTATTTGTTGATTAATTGACTGACTAAATGAATAAAGGAATTGTAGAGATAGGCTAACATTTTACCTTTTCAATCGTGTAGAAAATATTTGTTATTGTATTTGTTACAAATTGTTACATACTTACATATATGTTATTATAGTATAAATATATAAATTATATTTTAAAACTACTTATTTAATATTGTTAAATAAAACATAAGTAATGTTTATGTACTTAGATGGACTATTTTCAAGCAGTTTACTAGCACTCAGTTACATACAAACATTTAGTATGCTAATTACAATTAGTAATTATGTATTCATTGTATGAACTCTTTCTCTTGGAAGGACTGTAAGTAATCCCAATTTAAGTTACTAGATGCACTTGAATAGTATAATGCTAAATTTTGTATGCATATTTTATGTAAGTTTTAGATTTATGTTGGCTTGTCTGTTCCACATTCAGTCTAATTTAATGTTGCCTGTATATCCTGAAATTAAAATAGGATGTATTTTATACACACACACACACACACACACACACACACACTGGGGTGAGAGTGACACTAATTACTCCTATTCAGTTCCAAGTGAATCATATTCTCTTTAGGATTTATGGAATCATCTTCCTAATCCATGCTGTTAAAAATGAATTAACTTGCTCTGATATTTTAGAGAATGTCTAATTATTTAATTATCTCTGTTATGTGAATAAAGCTATGGTGAATTCCCTTCCTAGCGTCATCATATTCTTCCTTAGGGATAAGCCTCATTTGAATGTGCAGCAAGTACACACACACACACACACACACACACACACACATCATAGTGATATGATGTTACAAAGCAATTTTAATTAAAATTATTGAGACTATGTGGTTGTATTTTAAAATCATCTTCCTCTAAGAATAATTTAAAATGGTGATGTGTGTGCTCCAGTGGGAGACCCAGCAAACGTTAGCTTTTAGTCACTTTCCTGAGACCATGCAAGAGTTCATCTCCAGTTCCTGGTTGGGCTCTTTTAGGAATAGAAATACTACGCTCTTGGCTTGACATCACTGCTGTTTTCAAGTGTTACCATGGTGATCACCTATGCAGCACCACTAACCCTTCTCACAACAACTCACTTTGAGATTCAAGTTTCATGTTTTCATGATTATGGGAGGGTAATTATTTCATTACTCAAGGGAAGAAGATTTAGGAGGTAAATAGCTCTTCATTAAATCTTAAATGATTCTAGTCTTTTTAGGCCATAGAAATGCCAAATATTAAAGTGATGAAATTCAAAAGAGTAAAACATGGCTGGGAATTTAAAAAATTCAATCTCTGTGTAGTATAACCATAAATATTTTTTCTCTAGTGAAAACATCTTGCATAAAGTACAAGTATATTCTGTCAATAATTCATGATTTAAAATAATTCCCATGTAAAATAAATGTATAGAAATGTGTGTGTGTGTATACTTGACTAGAAATGCCTATATAAAAAAGAGCAACTGACCTGGCATGGGAGGAGGTATTATCATAGTTTATAAGGCATATTTTTTTCTATGCATCTAAATAAGATTTTTATTGTAAAAAAAGATTGCCATTGTACAGATGATTCTTTTGTAAAGAATCATTGTTTCTTTAATATACCATTGATGTTTGTAGATTATGCAGTTAAAAATAAATATTAATGTGCAATATTTCAAAGTATACTTGATTTTATGAAATGTCATGGGATAGTTTAAAATTAAAGATATTTAGAGAGTATTTAAATATAAAATTAGCTGTTTGTGCCATGCTGCCCAACTACAGCACAAGAGGGTACCTTGATGCAGTTTAAGTGTCCAAATCACAACTTTCCTGGAAAGGAACTGGAAATGCTATAAAAGTTTTAGGCCAAAAATACTTGGCTGATTTATATTGTACGTTACTTAGGTTATGTCTACTACAAGACAAACATTTTTAACCACACAGTGTTCTTTTTAAAGATTTTTTTACTTTTTCCTGTTCCCTTTTTTCTGGGTTGTCTCTGACAAAAAGTCCATTAAAGATTTTAAAAGAGAATTGAAGATACATGGAAGACTAACTCTTATATATGACAGAAGCTGTGCAGTTCAGTTTTAGTAATTTAATGTTGACATCTCTGAGATCCTGTCTTCGTCTGATGTACAGACTTAAAGATGACAAGGAGGAATCCAATCACGATCATTTTCCCAGAGGAAAGACAATCAGTTTTAAGTCCATTTTCCCTTTTCTTGGTCTTCAATATTTCCCACTGCTGTATAATTTGCCTGTAGTGGTGACAGGTTTTTTTTTTTTTTTCCCCTCAGTTTAGTGGAAGGAAAATTAGCCAGACTTGATTGTTGGAAGGCTCACTGATTGAGTAATTAATTAATTAAAAATTATTCATTCATAAACCTCTGGAGAGGTGAAATGGAGGAGGCTAGGAGGTTCAGAATGGCTACAGTCTTCAGTGCCTCTTTGCTTATTATTGATTTATAATGCATTAAAAATCACTCAAGGTATTCTAGCTTGCACACCTCTCAAAAATCAAAGAGTGGAAGGTGGACAAGCACAAATAATAACTGTCCACTACCAACAAAATCAGGTAAGTCATAGAAACACTAAATGGATTTTAGGGTTTTAAAAGCTAGGTCCTATGTCTTAATACAAAGAGAGTTCTCCCAAAGTTTGCAGGACTCCAAGGGGGATCATAGTCAAGCGTAAAAGAGGCAACAGCTTAAATGGAACATGTCCTTATGAACTGACTGTTCTGATGTTCCTCATACCTTGTTGCCACCTGGAATTTTTCATGGCCTGCAGTCTTCTCACCGAACCTATCTCTATGTCACTCACTGAAGTCTCTTTCCCCGCACTCCAGCTCCCCCAATTCCAGGGTCGTATTGAGGGGACAGTTAAAATTCTAATCAGTTTTTTAAGCAAAGTAATTTAGATATCTTCGATCCAAGGGCTGCAAGTTTATGTTACAAGATATGATCAAAGAATATAGTGAATGCTGCTGCCAAGTGCCAGCCGATGGAAAGGCAGGGATCTTTAACAGGGAAAGAGGAGTGTCAAACCTTAGTAACAGTAAGTGACAAGTTTCAACTTGTTCAGTGCAGCCAGTTGGGTATGAGCCACAGTTGACAGAAGGTGCGCTTTAAAGTGTGCAGTAAATAATTCTCCTTCATGACAACGCTCTGTGTCACACAAGGCTTCTGGTATACAGCAATTTCCGTCAAATAAAAACATCATCCACCTAATTCACTGTATCTGGCACCATGCGACTTCGGCTCTTCTCAAAGTCAAAATGACTATGAAAGGTAAACGTTTTGAATCAATTCAGGACATCGAGGCAGCTACTACAGCAACTAAAGACACACACGAAAGAGGACTTCTAGAACTGCTTCAGAAAGCGGCAAGAATGATGGGAAGAGTGTGTTTGAAGCGAGAGGGAGTATTTTGAAGGGGATTAATGACAATGTATCTTTTACTGAAATAATTTTTTTTTATTTAAACATTCAACGTATTTGTTGATCACATCTCGTATGTCTGTGTGAGAGATATTGGGGGTGGGGACTTGCCTTTCATAACAAAAAGGCCCATGAAGTTGTTTACTTTCAAATAAAATCTGTTTTCCTTCAAAAAATATGAAAATCCAGTTGGCACTCAATATTATATTAGTTTCAGGTGTACAACATAGTGATTCAACATTTATATATTAATACTTTACAATGTGATCATCAGGATATGTCTAGTAATCATCTGTCACTATGCAAAGTTATTTAAAAGAAATTTCCTTTACTTTATTGGTGCAACCAGGCCAATCTCCAGCCAGCTTTTTAAATAATGTGGTTTTTCTCAACTCTAAATTCACTATCAATAAATTTTTGTTAAAAATATTTGTTGCTAGTATAGCAAATCATCACAATGTACACATTAAATATCTAACAGTTTGGTCAATTATTCCTCAATAAAGCTGAAAAAATTCTGGTTGCATTTATCTGGATTGCAACAGACCTTTCTTTGAAGGCACATGCACAGCGTTGTGAGTGTTAGAAATATAAATGGATTAGAGGGTCGTGAGTAAATACGCCAAGAAAACACCAGTCTTAGAGCTTCTTTCTTCAAGTTCTTTTCAAGGTATATCAGCAGGGTAAGCTAATTTGTGCTACAATGTTAAATTACTTCAGTGGCTTAACATGGCAAAATTTATTTCTCACTAGGGCAAAGCCCTCTGTGAGTCTAGGGGGCACTTTGGGACAACTATCCTCGATGTGGTACCTCAGTGGACTTGTGGCTCTCCCAGGAGTGCCATGGCATGGGAGAGAGAGAGTGCAAAGCTGGGCAGGCGCTTTTCACTGGCTCAGCCTGAAAATCCATGTGTCACTTCCGCTCACATGTTGTATGGAACCGTTATCCTCAGGTCCCATCCAACAGCCATAGGCTGGGGTTGAGGAAGGACATAGAATGGATATTGGTAAGTCCTAGCTGAACATATGGAAAAAGGCAGGAGAATATCTAAGGAAGTGGAGAAATCCTAAGCCACAGAAAGGTACTTCTTTATTCTCATCAGCTACCATTGGAAGTTTTACTATGATATGATTCTGTAGGATACAGCCTGTAATGAAATGAAAGGAAGCTTCTTGAGAAAGAAAAACAGCCAGTGCACACTTGGTGTTCCATACCTTGAATAGGAAAGGGAAGAGGGACCCTTCCATGGTCATAGTTTGAAAGAAACCAGAATTTCACACTTGGAAATTAAAGAAAAAAATCTACCAAATAATACAGTGCCTACCAAATAAAGTACTGTGAGAGCAGCAACAGCAATATTCATTTAGTTAGTGTGGATTAATGGCTACTATCACATCTCCTGAGCAGGATTTACTAAAATAACCTCTTAGTTTCATTTTGTGCTAACAACTCTACCAACTACCCTAATTAATCGCCAAAAAAACTGTTAATAACTATGTCATCATACAGCATCATGTAAATGAGCTTTAAAAAGTAAAATCTGAAGAGCAATCTTGCCATTCATTTATCTGAACTAATTATAATGTAGGAATAATTCTCACAGCAGGTGAAAACTGAGAAAAAGCATGCTTTTGCAGGAAAGCAAAACATTTTAGAACTGACATTAAAATTTTGGAAGAAACAAAGGGCTTCCTTTTTTGAAAGGCAGAGTGTTTTAAATTTGTTCTTTTTGTTACAATCACATTTTTAATGAAGTATTTGTAAAAAAAAAAATCAAAAGGGTATGGAAGATTGTGCAAAGTTGTTTTTTTTGTCTTTTTTTTAACAGTGATGAAATGTATCAGATTCTCATTTTATTTTCATGAAGGAATTATTTCCAGATTCAACAAGGCAGAGAAGGTGTTGCACTTGAGAATCAATGGACATTCATAAATTGGTTGTTTTTAGTGCCACTATAATTTACAGCTATAAAATGTAGAATATACTATTTCTTAAGAAGGAGATTCACATCCTGTTCATATTTTTTAGCTTTGTGAGTTTGAGTTTGCTACTTTTTACCTCATGGAGTCACAGGATGTAAAATTAGTGTCATGACAAGCTATTTTCATATGTAATGGGCTTATCTCCATTGTTTGCATAGGGTATTTATTGTAGTTATTATTTTTTATTTTCTGTGGAATATTTTCTTGTTTTCACCATTGCAACATTGGTTATTCCCATTTTCTAGAGTTTTATTATCTTTGCTTTTGAGAGAAAATCCTGTATTTATAAACTGATTTGTCCTATTATGTTAAAAAGTGTTCAAGAAGACTCCAAAGGGGGAATATATTTGGAAACTTTGAAGAATAGTCTAAGAATGAACCTTAGAACTCTTTCTAGAAGCAGGTGGTAGTTTTAAATTATGTGTCTAGTTAAATCAATGTTTTTAAAATTTAATTTACCATGGGTGAAAAAAGTTGCACAGTCAACATAGATGGAAGAAAAGCTATATATTCTGATAATTTAGTTATCTATGGGAGTATATATAAAAGAAACTCATTGAAGTTATCTAGAAAAGGAAGAATTTCACGTACTTCACTTATGTTGCCCATTCTGACCTGAGGTAGACACGGAAGTAGAAGAGCATGAAGTTTCCTAAGTCACAGAAAGTCATTTCTTTTTTTTTTAAATAAAATATCAATGGAGGTTTTACTATGATATGCTTTGGTAGGATTTTGACTTCATTTTGATTTCAAGAAATGACAAATTTGGAGGATGGTATAGGCTTGCTAATAACCTCATGTGTCCATAAAGTGTTAATATCTTTTGTTAAGAAAATTATCTAAAACTTTTAAATAAAGCAGAGGAAGACTGAATGACTTTAATGTCATTGTTTATCAGACTCACCAGAGAATTATTTAATTTTACAGGAGAATGAACCTATATTGACTTAACTATTTACTACTTAATCTTTTTTTGTTTTTGTTGTTGTTGTTTTTACTATTTTACATTTACACATTAATGTGTGTTGTTTCTGGCTGGTAGAAGAGATGATGCCAAATGTTATAGTTTTATTTCTCTATAGGACATTAAGCATTAAGACATGTATCTATTAGCAAATCTGTTTCAACATTCTTTGACTGACTGATCATTGTTAAAATTATTCTGACACTTGTTAAAAAACAGTAAGGAAGAAAGAAAAAAACAGCAAGGAAGATTGTGTTCAAGAGACTACTGACACTGGGGTTTTGCAACAAGTGAGAGTGGGATTGGACTCAACTCTGAATACAAGAAAAGTGGGAATTTATAGCTAAGGAGCAGGGTGGAGGAGTCAGTAGATGGAAAATTACTACAAGGAAATACCAAGGCTGAGAGGATTCTTGCTAAACTGACCTAACAGGATTCTTACTGAAGGCAGGAAGGGGGATCATGTGTCACATGGAGGTTGTGAAAGATAAGGAATTTGATCAGATATCCAGGGTGATTAGATATTGGAGATACTAGTTCTTTCTAAGCTGACTTTGTGATATTCTTGCTACCCTTAGGTGATGCAGGCTGAAGAAGAATGGACACCAAAGCTCAAGGTCAAGGCCTAGAGGGCTTAAAGGACCCTGACTAGAATTGGACGAAAAGAGAGACTTTGCCATTATATAAGTCTGTTTCTCAAAACCTCCTTTGAAACGGGCTTTCCACCTTATATACTGGTTCCTTCACTAATTAAATAATAAAAATCTTTGATATGCATTATTTTATATTGCTATCAGAGTCATGGTTTAAACTTTTAAAATATGTATATATTTTAATTCCACAACGATAAACTCATTCTTATGTGAAGATTTTTGAAATACAACTTCCAGAGCTGGGGAGGAGCTAATGTCCCTCCATAGCAGGCTGTTACAACTCTATTCTATTAGTCAGTTTTGTTTTTTTAACTGAGTAGAGCACTTTTGTACTCATATAGTAAGAATATCAATACCTTCAATTAGGCAGTAACATATCGAAAAAGTTTCCCTTAAGAACATTTCCACATTTTAATAGTTTAGGATATGAGGGTTATCACAAAAGAGCTAAGTAAAACCATTTTATGTTCTCTGCAAATGTAAGATATGGCATGATACACAACGGATCAATTATTGCTTAGGTTGAATTGTATACTTTTATTATTATTATTATTGGGGAATATTGGGGAACAGTGTGTTTCTCCAGAGCTTATCAGCTCCAAGTCAAGTCGTTGTCCTTCAATCCAGTTGTGGAGGGCACAGCTCAGCTCCAAGTTCAGTCACTGTTTTCAAACTTAGTTGCAGGGGGTGCAGCCCACCATCCCATGTGGGAATTGAACCAGCAACCTTGTTTTTGAGAACTCGCACTCTAACCAACTGAGCCATCCAGCCACCCGAGTGGTATACGTTTAAAATAGCATTTTAATAAGTAGAACTTATTAAAGTGTACACATAATAAAGTTTCTATGCTTAGAGTTTGCATTGCCAGTAAACATAATTTTGGAAAATGAGTTAGTAATAAAGATGAGCTAGTAATGAGAAGACCAAACATTACTTTATTATTCCAGTGCTTTATATTTTAATCCTTCTTTTTCTTTCTTTCACATATTAGTCTGAGTTCAAACAAGAAAGAAAGTGTGTAGTTTTAGGAGAACTACTTATAAGGGATTGCTTATAAAGAATGATATAAGGAAACCACAAATGATAGTGAAGCCTATAACAGTGGGTGTCTGTTACCCAGTGAGAGGGCACCCGATAGGTGCTGTGACCTTGGGCTGAGTGAGTTGACCTTGCAGGGAAGGAACTGTGGGAATGAATATCGTGACTTTATTCTCCTCCTTTCTTGATCTCCTATAGGTGATCCCAATTGTCTAAATTCAACCAGAAACCAGAAGATAAAGTTGCACATCAATGCATTTCATATTGGTCATCTTCCTGGGGGGGACAGAGTAGGGTGGAGGTAGGTAGAAAATCGACCTACAAGAGAATGTGGGAGATGTCCTGCACACCTGGTAAATATACGACAGGGATGCTAGTTGGTAGAATAGAGGATAGGAGACACCAAGATCGCGAATCTTTTCTAGCTGGGATCAGAGGTTTGTGTAATCCACAGTTTCAGGCCAAGGGAACATTTAGTATAGAATGAGAGCATTGCTGGTCCAGTTAGGGAATCAGAACTGGAGGGTATAGTCAGTAAAGCTGGGGAGATACAGATAGGTTCCTGAACACAGGTGGATGAACTGCATTAACATTTTGGAAACAACAAACATGGTGGCAGTGGAACAGTCCCTTTAACTTGTTTAATTTTATATGTCTTCTTGTATAAAATTAGAGAGTTGTGTGGGGACAGAGCCAGGAGTGCAGTTTCCAGGCTCTTGGCCTCACTTGGAAAGGTGCTCACTTGGTTAGTAAAGTGGCCATCAGCTGTGATTGGATGGCCATCAGCTGTGGCTCATTGGCCATCAGCTGTAACCAGTGAGCCATTGACCACTAATATAACTGCTGTGGCTATGCTAGCAGAAAATGGGGGCTAGCAAGAAGATGGTGGCTGAGTTAGCAAGTGCGGATTGCAGTTAGCAAGTGAGGTTGGTTGGTAGGAAGAAGTGGATGGCAGGTTGCAGATAGTGTGGCTCCTGCTTCCTGTGTCTCCAACCCAGCGGCCAGAGAAACTATAGTGGTATGACTCCCCTACCTATGGCTCCGTGGGTGTTCCTTTTTGGCCTCACCATATCCTGCATTCTTATGTGGGGAGCGGGACCAGAGACCCCACATGCCACCCTGCATAACAGTTGTCAGGGAATGCATGGTTTATCCTCAAATCATTTTAAGTGGGAAAATAAAAACAGGAACCAACTTTTTCATTAGTTTTTATATTGCCTTACTTCTAAGTACTGTTTTTCAGAAGAGCAGCTAAAACAGCATCTTTTGTGTCTGTATGTTATTATTTATCAGTGAATTCTCCCTGAAGGAGGCAATCCACACCAGATTGTTGGGGTCACTTTAATCAGAATTGTAATGGTTTACCCTATGAAGTTGATATTTACTCTATCTATAATGAGGAAGCAAGAAGTGATAAAATGGTCAGCTGTAAGAATTAAACATTTATATCCAAAAGGAGGAGAAATTTTTATTCCTCTAGAGTATAAAGGAAAAAGGAAGTTAGTGTTTCCATTACAAAAGAAGCAACTCAAGGATAAGTAATTTGAACGTGTACTAATTGACCCAAGAAGAGAATGACAGGATTGGTATTTAACCTAAGTCTGTGTGCATTTCTAGCCGTGGAGCCTGGAAGGCTCTCTCTGAATTTCATTGTGGAGACTGCTGTCTAAAGCTTGATTGTCGCTGTCAAGTGTGTGCTTGGCTAGCTCTCCAGCTCGCATGTTTCTGCTGATTACTGCAGCTTGAAATGGTCCTGAAAGAGAATGAGGGCTCTTGATTAATCCCCATGCTCAGTATCAACATATTATTGATTCATTATCAGTACATCGTGTTTCATTTCCTGGCAACTGGGATGGGTTGAAGGCACCCACTTCTTCAAAACATGCAACCCAGTAAACAACCAAGTTTGGTAACTAATGTTCTTTTTATGGGTAAAGTCCTTCCACTGCATAAAACACTGGAAATGTTCCTTTTCTCTAGAGAAGAACTGTAATGCTCAACAGCTCCAGTTTAACAACAATGAAGTAATCTGGCTTATCTCATTATTTATGTGTTTAGTTATAAAAACAGTAGGTAAGTAAGTACTTTAAAGTGCATTCTATATTAAGCACTTTACTATATAGCTTTTATTTATACTATTCTTAAATATTTAGCTTTAAAGAGACCTGTAAACATTGATTTATTCATTTATCATTCATTTATTAATTGAGCAGTCCATTATTGAGACCTACTATATTCTATACTAGGCACCAGGAATACAAAGCTGAATAAGTCATAGTTTAGATTCAGAGTTCACAAACAGCAGAAGAGATAGGCATATAAGAAGTATGTATGCTAAGTAATAGAAATATATGCAAGGTAAATGAAGGGATACTTAATTCTTATGGTGGGATTTCAGAGAAAGTCATAAGAATGCCAGGGTTTGGGAACTGAGTAGGGGTTTGTCATGCGGGGCGGCCTGCGGGGTCTCTGCTCCTGCTCCCCATAACACAGGACATGGTGATCCCAAAAAGGAACACCCACGGAGCCATAGGTAGGGGAGTCATACCACTATAGTCTGGCAGCTGGGTTGGAGACACAGGAAGCAGGAGCCACACTGTCTGCAACCTGCTGTCCACTTCTCTGCAATCTGCAACCAGCACTCCGCTGTGCTAACTGCAATCCGTGCTTGCCAGCTCAGCCACCATCTTCTTGCTAGCCCCCATTTTCTGCTAGCGTAGCCACGTCAGTTATATTCGTGGCCAATGGCTCACTGGTTACAGCTGACGGCCAACTAGCCACAGCTGATGGCCGTCCAATCACAGTTGATGGCCATTTACTACCTGAGCCGGCACCTTTCCACGTGAGGACGAGAGCTTGGAAACTGCACTCCTGGCTCTCTCCCCACACTCCACCCCTACAGGGTCTTGCATCACAATCTACGCGACAAGCATCTTCCGCGAGGGTCCCTGTGCGAGGAGCCTGGAGGTGGATGCAGTATCCTGGACAGAGCCAGGGCCTTCAGGGCACTGCCACTCTCTCTGGGCTCAGCCAGACTTCCTGGGCTCAGCCAGGGCTCTCAGGGCACTGCCACTCTCTCTGGGCCTCTCAGGGTACTGTGCTGGAACAACAGCGGCTCACAGTCAAGGTGCTCACATATTCTCGATGGCGGCCGGTCAGGACACAAAAGCAAACATCCACCAGTTCCACTACATGGTGGTATGTTCCCAAACAGTCAAGTGGCCAATTAAATTAGGGATGGAAGGCAATTCCCCATAGTCCATAGTCATTTGCCAGGGATGTCCTGGGGGTGAAGGATGACCTTGACCTCCCTCAGCTCCCACGGAGGACTCAGCAAGCGTTTCCTCCTGGGACTACAAGTCCTGCATCCGGGCTGCCTCAGCAAGCACTTCCCAGCCCACGGGGCCGCAACGACCTTCGCTTTCTCCGGCCTCTGCTGGTTGGGGAACCGTCCACGTCTTCCCACCCCTCCACGGGGTTCTAGCTCTCCAGCAGCTGCTCTTCCTGGTCTTCCTGTGACGGAGTGTTGATACACACAAACTGTTCCACCGCCCTTCAGAGAGTTTTGGCCGACACCGTACCCTGCTCGCTGCGCCATGTGTCGTGCGGGGCGGCCTGCGGGGTCTCTGCTCCTGCTCCCCACATAAGAACGCAGGATATAGTGAGGCCAAAAAGAAACACCCATGGAGCCATAGGTAGGGGAGCCATACCACTATAATCTTGCTGGCAGCTGGGTTGGAGACACAGGAAGCAGGAGCCACAATATCCGCAACCGGCCGTCCACTTCTCTGCAATCTGAACCTGCACTCCGCTGTGCTAACTGCAATCCGCTTTTGCTAGCTCAGCCACCATCTTCTTGCTGGTCCCCATCTTCTACTAGCGTAGCCACAGCAGTTATATTAGTGTCCAATGGCTCACTGGTTACAGCTGACGGCCAACTAGCCACAGCTGATGGCCATCCAATCACAGTTGATGGCCATTTACTACCTGAGCCAGCACCTTTCCACGTGAGGCTGAGAGCCTGGAAACTGCACTCCTGGCTCTGTCCCCACAGGGTTCCACAGGAAGAAGAGGGTAAGAAGGGAATTTGGGGCAAAGGAAGTAATTTGTGAAAGGAAACTGCAAATTTCCTGTAGGGTACTGTAAGTAGCTGAGTGTTTCTGAAGTGTCCATTTCAAAAGGGAAGTGATGAGATAGAAAGTAGTAGCCTTTCTACTAGGCTAGAAAGGTAGGAAAGGAACAGATTTTGGGGAGTCTGTCTTCTTACAAGGCAAGCTGGACTTGAATTTAGCAGGCAACCGGGTTCTGAAGAGTGGAATCAGATCTGCATGCTCAAACATTACCCTGATACAGTTGAGTTTTATATAATTGGAGTTAAGGATCCTTATTACAGCCTGTCTATTAAAACAGGACAGTTGAAGAAATGCCTTGGAAGAGCAATGGGGATGAAGACAGAGAACTCAGCATATATCTGAGAGATATAACTGGAGAGACTTAATTCAAATTGGATGTTGGGAATAAAGGAGTTGTTGAGGATGACTCCGGGGATTCTGTCTTACACCTGTTCCCTACCAGCTGAGGTAGGAAAAAGCAATAGAGAAATACAGTTGCGGTGGTAGAAAGCAGGGGGAGAGGTGGTGTGGTGGAGTGATAGTTGTTGGAAGCATTCACCTTGCTGACTTCAAGGGAGGGGTGTCTAGTAGGCAATTAGATCTTTAAATCTGACACTCATGCACAGGAATTCAGCCAGGTAATGGAAATGCCCAAACCACAGGCAGAATTGCTAATAGTACATATTACTGTAGGGTATAGTAGTGAGGGCTCTGTCTCAACGACAAAACCGAAAATAGTTTAGGCAAAAACATAAGATAATCCTTTGGATTTCCACAGCTTAGCTATGTCCTCGGGAGTTGCTTCTTTTTATTAAGTTGTATTTCTCACCTCTTCATTAAAAAAAATAAGACTGCAAATATCTAATAACTAAAAATGAGACTTGCTAATGTGCTTACTAGTTCCTACTTTTTTAACTTTTTATTTTGAAAAAATTTAGGCTTTCATAGAAGTTGCAAAAATAGTACAGAGAATGTTTGTGCATCTTTCATTGGGTTTCTTCCAATGATATTATCTTAGATAATAGTAATAGAACTATCAAAATAAGAAAATTGATATCATTAAAACATTATTACCAAACTATAGACTTTAAAATTTCATCAATTTTTACATGCACTTATCGCTTTATTGCTTTGATGTGTATAGTCCTAGGAAATTTTAACACATGTATGGATTCATGTAACTACCACCACAGTCAGGATACAGGATAGTTTCATTACCCACAGACTCTGTCTTATCAATTGAGAGTCACTCCTCCTCCACTGCATCCACTAGCAAAGTGATCTTTACTGTATGTCTATAGTTTTATCTTTTTGAGAATGTCACAGAAATGCAATTATAGAGTAGGGAACCTTCTGAGGACTTTCTTCACTCAGCCTAATGCCTTCGAGAGTCATCCAAAATGTTATGGGTGTCAGTAGCAAACCCTTTTTAATTAAAAGTTAAACCCACTTCCAAAACCTGTCTCTGGCCTATAATTTCTTAGAGGTTTTGGTCACTCTATTTAGCCATAACTAATAAATGGTAATGGTTTACTTATCTAAGTTTGAAACATGACCGTAACATATTCACACGCAAAGAACCATGGGGTTCACCCCACGGAGATGGCCTCAATTGTACTAGCTAAATGCTTCCCCTGGAATCACACGGAAGCCAAAATAGGGAATGGGTGGAGCCAATTCTCAGATACCTCTGAGGTGGTGACAGCTCAGAATCTTAGTTTGCCATGGCTACATGAGGCAAGGGGAACATCTTGGCTAGAGCTAACCAAATAATGAGATCTGACTTACAGAGCCTGACAAGAAAGTGTGTACACGTGACAGGGCTTCTCTCCATGCGGACTGAGATTGGAGCTTCTGTGGTACCTCTGCAGATCCTGGTCTTCACTGAGAAACTGGCAAGAGCCTATGAATAGCACCTGTACTTGACCTGCAGCAGAAAATTTCCTTTGCAAGTATAAATAAACACTTGATCTCGCAACTGTGCAGCAAATGCTTCAGCAACTACTAGAAGTGCTGGGCAAGGTTTCTGACTGCCAAGTCATGTGGCTCTGGCTCGCAGACTCCATGTAGGAGAGAGAGGACTCCGTTTCTGTTTGCATGGTTGCCAACAAGGGTGAATGACAGGCTGCCTGCACTCCCAGTTTTGCTACATTTTAAAACTCTTAAAGCTAGAATTTGAATGCTTCTTCTTTGGATTAGTCATCCAAAATATGGTATTGATCTAGTTCTGCACAAAATGATCAAAATCTTGGTGAACAGGTAGAAGTTTACAAAGTATGCCAACCTGTTGGTGAAGAACATTAGAAATAAATGAGTGGAGGTGAGGCTATATAGGAACTGTGATTACTCCTCTTTTCTCATTTGGCTCTCAAGGGCTGGACTCCACAAGTGAAGGATGGCATTAAGACTAGAAGAACTGCCTGGTGGGGATGCCAAACATCTATGACCTTATAAGCTGAGGGGTGAAGGCTACAACCCACATTTGCACATCAATAGCCTCAAGGGATAAAAAACCTCCTCCAAAATTTGCATGGTTAGCTGTTCACTGGGGGATACAAAGCAATTATTACTACTTACCACCACTGTATACCTACTGTCAGCAAAATGCCAAGGCCATAGTAGAGCTCAATAAACATGCACTAAATAACAGGAAGGCTTCTTGATTTCTTATGTCAGGGTCAGGTGGCCCTGTAGACATGTGTCTCAGCTTCAGAGCAGTGATTACATCCAACTGCAATGGCCTCTTTGCACTTGCTATTTTACTAGACTGAAAGTAACTTGAAGGCAAGGACTGTGTTGTATTCATTAATATATTCGCATGGCAACCACAGTGACTGGGACATGACAGGTCATCCGTTAATATGGTTGAATTGATTAATGCATAGATGAAAAGCGCATGATCTATCCACTGAGTCCCTCTCTTCAGATTGTTCCTTGCATGTGACACTCTTTAAAATAAAAATAACTCATTTATTTAATACATTTACTTGTGAATGTACACTTAGTTTTATTCCTCCAGTTCTACTATTGATAGACTTTGTGATCCTTGTCAAGTGATTAATGCCTCCTAGCCTCAGTTTTCCTCATTTTGATGGGTTAACAATTTTTGCTCTGCCATAGAAATTTTGGGAGAGAAAAAATTAGATAATGAAATTGAAAAGAACATTTTTTTTTTGAGTTGTGTATGAGGACTTTATTTATATTTCATTTCAAGTAACTCATTTGTACTTTATTTTCCTGCTATTGATGCAATTGATGGTCGGTTAGTATACAATATATTATTTTCAACCATTTCCTACAGCCATACATACATTATCTCACATTTCTAATTAGATCATACTTGGCTCATAAATGGAGGATCATAAATCAATCTTCAAAGCCATTGAGATTCTCAAACAATTATTCAAAGTTCTTGACTTCATCTGATATATCAGGTCTTATAAGAATAGGTAAACTGTTTAATTTAGGAGGGAGGTGGTGGCGTTTTCAGAGAACATATCTGTAGGCTTGCAGAAGACCTCCCACTTTCAGAATTTGTACTCCTTCCACATATTTGACACAAATAAGAATTTTGAAATAAAAATGTGTTAATATTTAGTGGAAAATTAACATCCACCAAATATAACAAAGTTGCAAAAGAATTACAGAGGTAGTGGTTTATAAAGATGAGAACATTTGTTCTTGAGCATTTGCTAAACATTTAACCATCTGTAGTGACTGAAAATAGCCAGAGACAAAACATCACCACTCAGAAAAACTAAAATATTGAGGTCCAATATAGGACCATTCACACGCTGTTCAGAGAAGTGAGATATCAGTGCTATTAGAATTCATCAGAGAAAGTTTATTTCCAGAATTTCTGCAATATGGTAACATACTTTCACATGAAGAAAATTATTTAGAAGGACAAACTAAGGAAAGCAGTTGGGGATCAGTTTGACTGTGAACCCAAGACTCTAGACTCCGTGCCAGGTACAGTGTAAAGTCCCAGAAGGTATTAGGCTGTGGAGGGAATGACGAAAACAGGATTTTACGGAGATCATCTGGCAGTAAAGTTTTCAGTTGATGCAAGCTGGAGCCAGTGGTTCTGTCACGAGTGATCTATCCACACCACTGGTATGAGACCAAGATCAGATCTTGATCTAGATTGATAGCAGTCAAAAGTAGAGATAAATATATACTGTATAAGGAAGTATATGTTGCTAATTCTGAGAGTCTAATGGAATGCTTTGAATTTGTGCAAAATTGGGTTATATACTTTCTTATTTATGATGCTTCAAAGTGTGTTGGAAGCTATTTTGTAAAAGTGTGTATGTGTATGTGCTTCTACCAAGAATGAATTTGAGATTTTATTTGTATTCTCATGGATTCTTCCAGTCCTTAAATGACTCCTTACTTACATCAGTGTCTCAAGTGTGTGTGCAGAAATCATTTGACGCTATTTGAGGCTGTGCAGGTGCTGCCTGTGAACAAATTGAGTTCACCCTTCAGGTTCAGACACTGACTTGTGCTTAAGCCTAGCCATCAACAGTGAGGGAACACATCACTTACTCAATTTGAGCACCTATTTCAAAATGAACTGTATAGAAGTAATGCCACATTTTTATAAGACTGTTAAAAACCCTTATCAGTAGATGCAGATCACACTTCGGTAAAACCACACTTATTTGACAGTACCTCATAATAAAGGAAGAATTGAGAAATGGTGATAGAAAGGAGAGACTATTGCTTTTGCTCATGATGTTATTACAAATTCAAACATACGAGATGTGATCAAAAGATATGATGAATGTTTAAATAAAAAAATTACTACAATAAAAGACACATTGCTATTAATTCCCATCAAAATACTCCCCATCACTTGGAACACACTTTACCCTTGTTCTCACTTTCTGAGCAGATCTGGAAGTCCTCTTTCATGAGTGTCTTTATTTCATCCTCCATCATGACAGTGCTCCGTGTCACACATCGCTTCCGGTATGGCAATTTCTGTCAATAAAAACATTACAGTGTGTCCTCATCCACCTTATTCACTGGATCTGGCACCATGCGACTTCTGGTTCTTCCCCAAAGTCAAAATGACCATGAAAGGTAAACATTTTGAATCGACTCAGAACACTGAAGCAGCCAATGACAATGCAACTAAAGACACTCAGGACAGAGGACTTCCAGAGCTGCTTCAGAAAGTGGCAACAATGATGGGATAAGTGTGTTCAAAGCAAGGGGGAGTATTTGACAATGTGAGGGGGATTAATGGCAATGTGGCTTTTACCATATGTGGGGACAGAGCCAGGAGTGCAGTTTCCAGGCTCTCGGCCTCACGTGGAAAGGTGCTGGCTCAGGCAGTAAATGGCCATCAACTGTGATCGGATGGCCATCAGCTGTGGCTAGTTGGCCGTCAGCTGTAACCAGTGAGCCATTGGCCACTAATATAACCACTGTGGCTATGCTAGCTGCTAATGGGGGCTAGCAAGAAGATGGTGGCTGAGCTGGCAAGAGCGGATTGCAGTTAGCACGGAGGAGTGCGGGTTGTAGATTTCAGAGAAGTGGACAGCAGGTTGCAGACAGTGTGGCTCCTGCTTCCTGTGTCTCCAACCCAGCCGCCAGCAAGACTATAATGGTATGACTCTCCTACCTATGGCTCCGTGGGTGTTCCTTTTTGGCCTCACCATATCCTGTGTTCTTATGTGGGGAGTGGGAGCTGAGACCCTGCATGCCATCCTGCATGACACTGAATAATTTTTTTTTAATTTAAACATTCACTGTATTCTGTGATTACACCTTGTATATAAGAATCCATGTTGAGAATCTTATTCCTAATAGAGCAAATACTATTTAGCTGCCTGTAGTATCATATACGTACTACCAGTGAGCATAAACGCATTTGTTTAGGGAGGTAATAGTTTGCTTGTAATGACCACTATGGCACGCGCATATCTCTCTTGTCCTTGGATGTCCAGACCACAACTGCATTCAAAATAAAAATAACATGGCCACTCAGGATTACAAAAGAACTTTTTTTTTTTCTGATGGTTTTAACATAGGAAAAAAAAGCAGTAGAAATTATTTTAAAATTTGTCTCATGGATATTGAGTTAGTTTCTAATGGTATCAATGACAGAAATAAATAGACCAGTGATACTGGGAAAAAGTGTATGGGTATTTCAATAGGTAGCAAAGATACAAGAAATTTTAGTTAAAGGCAAGTTATTGAAACCAGAGGTTCTGAAGTGTGAGAAATTACAAGACAATGAAAGCTCACCTTACCTGTTGATGAGGTCTATATTACACAGGCTAATATATGGAATTAGACAACGTAGGGTGCCCAGCTTGTCCCAGCTTGCCGGACTTACTGTGACACTAGGGACCCCACATCCTGGGAAGACCTTCATTTCTTAGTAATGAATTCTACAATGACACAAGCATGAGTCTGTGTCCTCCTCCACTTCTCCTTCCTCCATTTTCCCCCTTGTGGAATTCACCTGCCTATAGGACCATCATGATAATCACTGATATCTCTGATTTAAAATGGCTGTTGATGGCTGAAAGCCTTCCAAGTCACAGAAACAAGAGGCAATTTTTGTACATAACCTTTCACATACATAGCATTTCTCAAGTTTCGTGGGCCTCAAGTTGATAGAAAAATTCCTTAACACTACTCTCAACCTTTAAACTAAAAAACACATCCAGTTGTGTTTAAGCTGATACTTAACAGCAAGCAGATTGTATTAGAAGCTCTGAGAGGTAAGGTAAGGAGAGAACATTCATTTGCCTAAAATTTATTTTAAATAATGATAGCAACTTGGTTATAAAATTTCATGTTTGAAAATCTATGTTGTTGGAAACATCTTCAGATGTGCCAGAAGCACTAAAATAGATACAATCTGGTACCCTGTCAGGAACGCAAACAAACAAACAGGAAAGCAAACAAACACAAAAAAAACTGCTGGGTCAGGAGTACAGCTGTTCGTTGAGTGCATTAAGTTTTTTTTTTTTTTCAGTCTTTCCCATAAGCCAATATGCTTTTATGCATTGATTTATATTTTAATAATGACAGACTCCACCGGCATGAACATTTTAGTTGCTCAGAAATTAGATAAAAATCACAATTTAGACTTAGGATAAACGGTGGAGGGCATTAGCATTTTGCAGCATTAATTAGCTTCCTTGCCCTCGTTTGTTTCTGATCACATGAAGGATGCTTAACGTAGCTTCAAACAGGGCTATGAGTATCCTTCGATTGTACGAGATGACATTGATGTTTCTGACACATGCAGATTCAATAGCTTTGCCTTGGTTTTAAAGTATGGTTTTAAAAACAGTGGTTAATTTTAGATCACAAGGGTAAGCAATGAACAAAGGAAGCTATTGGATATAAACTATAACACCTAAAGGACTCCTGTTGAAAGAATGCCCAAGCTTTGAAAACACTCCTAGAGAATGTACAGTTACGCAAGCTTTCTCCCTGTTCGGGGCTCCAGTTCCTTCCCTTGCATTTCAGCATCTTGCATCTTCATTACGATTCAAGGTTGCCGGAAGAAACTGACACCTTCAGCAGACAGGCATTTCATTTTTAAATAATTGTTTGTATTGTTTTCCAGAGCACACAGCTTCAATCTTACTCAACCAGCTCCTCCTCCCTGGCCTCATCCCTAGCCCTGTAGCTACTGCTCTATTCTGCTCAACCTGTGCATTTTCTCCACCAACGTCTCCTGACACACTACGTTTCTCACTTTCCCTTTCCACATGGCTGCTTGGTTTGCAGAAGACACCTTCTCGCAGATGTGTTCCCTCCCCTGACAAACAATTACTCCTGTTCCCCCCAGCGGGAGGCCATTAGGACATCATCACGGGTTCTGCTAAGTCATCTCACAATCACAGTTTTGTGCAATCACCTCTCCTCTGAGACTCTCTAGGCATATGCCATGCAGGGAAACTAGCAGTCACAAGCAGCAGCAGCTCCAGGCATCTTATTTGTTATTTTGGTCCAGAAGTGTAACAGATAATGGCTAATACGCTAATGTCTGAGTGTCTCATTGGATGCTTTGACTGGTATCATTTGCAGCAAACTTGTGAAAGACTGAATGGGTTATTGTATGTTGGTTGAGAGGAAAAAAAGCATTTTCACATTTCCATAGCAATTACGCACAATGGTTTAGAAGAGACACGACAACAGTGATTTTACAAAGTTATTCTATTTGTGCAGATTTCACTGCTCTAAGCTTTGAAAGAGTACATTGCCAGATATTAGTTATTTTCATGGAAAATGGTTAACCAGTTATGTTAATTTTTATTTGAATCTCGCTGACCCAGCTTATGTGAATACACACTGTAAAAACCTGTCTAATATAGTATTCCTTTTAAATCATTAAAATACACTGAATGCAACTGAACACTTGTGTTTTTTTTTTTTTTTTTTTAGGCTTCTCTGACAGCTCTACCTATTAAATCCTTTTGTTTTAATAGGTAAGCATCTCACAGGGATTTCAATAAGTCAAAGCTCAATATTTAATACATTATGAAATAAGTGGATTTTGGCATGATGCCACATTAACACTCAGATTGTTTTTTATTGATTCTTGGGTCTAGTTTACTGCTGCACTGGGGTGCAATGTGTCTTTGTGCAAAATCAAACAATGTGCTAACAAGCTAAGACTGCTACGCAGGCCCAGAAGGCGAATGAGGAACGGGACGCCATTCTCCCCGTCAGAAATCTCAACAGTTCATTTGTTTTTGTCACTGGTTAGCACAAGTTCCTTAACCCCACATTCTCAACGCTCCAAAATAAAATGTCTTCAATTTAGGTTCATTGAAGTGAAATCCAGTCAATATTAGTGTGAACATCTGAATGACAGGATCTTTGGAAGAAAGAGTTTTATTTTTGTCCAGCACACACATGTAATTGAACTAAGCAGTGAACACCGTCCCCGTCTGGCACAACATAGACACTCAATAAATACTTGTTTAATTGAACTGAATTGAATACAAGAGTTGTATAGAAGCCCTGCTTTAATGAGCAGGTGAAAATTGTTTGTAATTGGAAAAACAAAGTTTCAGCCACAATGATCCAAGACTCTTCTTAAATTTTAACTAGCTCCTTGCATTTAGCAAAGTGTTCCCAAAGTACTTGAATTGAGTGTGTTCCCTTAAATAGCCAGAGAAACATTCCTGTTCAACGTGGCTTGAGTTGTTCATTTGCTCAGTTACACGAGTCTTCCTGGCCTCACTTTTTCCCTTCTCTTGAGAGGAAAAAAGAAAAACTGTAGACCTAGTTTACCTCTCTCCCTGGATTTTCACAAATTCTAAATTAGGCTAAGAAAATTGGGGCTATTTATTCTCTGTTTTGTTCCCTTCCTTTGTTACCTCTACTCAAAAGATTTATAAAAATAAAGAAAAACAGAGTTACAATTGAATTGACCAAATGGTATCAGTGACATAAAAATGCAGGAGATCCAGTCCTGTCTTGGTGCATTTCATTTCAACTGTCAAATACATCCAGCTTCTAAATCCAGTGTCTTTGAAAGACAGAGCGAGAGAGAGAAAGAGAGAGAGAGAGAGAGGAGAATGAGAATGCACACTGTTTTGTTCATGTACCTAGAGAGAATAGACTCTGAAAACTCACTTTATTACATGAGTATGACCTGTTTGACCTGTTCCTTATGTCTCAAATAATTCATTGTAAATTATTCAATTCAATAAATTTTTTTGAAGTCCTACTATCTCAGGACATTCTATTAGCTGCAACAGATGGATACAAAATGGAGGACGGTAGGGTATGTGCCTTTATGAGGCCTCAAAATAAAGAAAGAGGTGAGATGATTATAGCACACAAATAACTACATAAAATAAAACATTCTGCAAATTACTGTACAGGAATTAAAAGTTAGATGGACCTAAGTTTGATCCTAGTATGAACTCAGTCTGACCCTAATCATGCCACTTAATTCATTAGACCCCAATATTCATATCTGAAGATATTAGTAATACCATTAGTAATACTTTCTCCCTGAAAGTTTAAAGTACATGGTATAGTTTTCTGAAACATAGTTAAAGCTAAAAAAAAAAAAAAAAAAAAAAAAGAAAAAAAAGGATTTATTAAATGGTCTGAATTAAGGGGTTTTCCAGAAAGACAGTAAATGAGATGGGCCTTGAACTATGACAGAATGCCAGCACACTTACCTAGCTGATGTGGGTAAAGGACATTTGTGCAGGTAACAAAAGTAACGTGCAGAGCTGTCATCATTAACCCCTAGCAGATTGTTGACATGAACCACCCACCTGGGTGGTACATTGAGAGCAAAGGGAAGACTGTTTTGGTAGAGAGAACCAAGAGAAAGTTAAGTCAAGTCAGAACTCCCTACTGAAAATTTGCACTATACAACTCAAAGGGACAGTTTATTCTCCATCTGAGTAACACATTAGTGGGCCATAGAGATTCACATCGGAGGAAGTGGGACAGAGTATGGGTTGGGAAGTATAAAGAAGAGACAATAGGATGTTGGAAGTGCTGAATCAGAGAAGGATAGAGGAAATCAAAAAGTCTCAGACTCGGGGAATGCGGAGCTGAGAGGAACAAGGTGTGTGTGGGAGGTGGGGGGCAACACACTTCTTATTCTTCCTGGACTTGGCCTTGGTCAGCAGTACTTGAATTCGAGGTGCTACAGCTAAAGGAAAGGAAAATTAGTCATCTCTGTAGCAGCTGCCTAGAATTGTGTTTGAACCCAGATTTAAAATCTCCCTCCACTATGAAGCTTTGATTTAGAGGAAGTACATTAGAGCCTGCAGTTTAGAAGCACACTGTATTCTACCCAGTTTGGAAGCACAGTATATTCTACACAGGTGGTGTAAGGCCAACGATAAAGAAAATAGAAAATATGATTAAAAACTCACAGGAAAAGCAAATACTTAGGTTTGGGAGATAAGTCTAAAAAGACATACAGAGGAAATAATGCTCAGAACGTTGAATGTTAGGCGGAGAAGATATGTTTAATTCAAAGTAAAAGGGAAGCTCTCGGATATTATTGAGGGGCATAGGGAAATAATCAGAGTCCTGCTTTTTAGAAATGGACCAGAAGGAAGAGAGTAAATAAAAGATTAGTGGTGGAGAAATCAGTTAGAAGGCTATTAAAAGTGAAGTCCTGAAGTAGTTCAGTGATGAAAAGACAGATACATGGACATAGAACAAACAGGAGTTTATAACTGGTTAGAGGGATGGGGAAGGGACAAGTCATGTGGTAAGTGACTATAGCAGTTATAAGCAGGCTTTGAAGTCACTTATTGCCTTATGAACTTGAAAAGTCATATAATTTTTCTGTGCCTCATTTATGCTCCTCTGTAAAATTGGTGTTAATATTATCTATCCAGTAGGATGGTTGAAGGGATTGAATGGGCAAATGCATGTAAAATGCTTTGAAAAGTACCTGATGTACAGTGAGTACCATATAGTAAGAGATATTTTGGGACTCTAGGCTTCTCTCTTGAGAAATTGGTGGATGTGGTGGTGACATAAACTGAGAAAAGGAATATGGGAAAAGGGCATATCTGGGGGGAGAGGAGAGGATGAGTCAGAAATCAAAGTTGTTCAGATTCCATCCTTAGTCATGCCAGGTGTTGTGCAGGTAATCCTGTCACTTATCCAAGCTGTGAGGAAAAGCTGATCACCAAATAGAATAAAATGGAATCATCCTAGGGTATGATGGTAGGATTAGACTGTGAACGTGGAAGGATCACTTCACTTCCAGAAAGAATACAGCTCTAGAGAGATGTTTTAAGGCCAGGAACCAGGAAGTTGAAGGCATTACTTTGAGTGATTTTAATAATGAGAGAAGTTTAGTTCTTTTAGAAACACGAAGGATCTGAGGCAGTGGCTAGCAACCTAAAGAGGGCAAGACATCGGAAATAATAGCTATAGGAATTGAAATGGTCACCTAGTGATAAACAAAAGAAATGCAAAGTCACCAGCCTGTGGAATCTTTTCGCAAAAATGTCTTTTCAGACTTCATTTTCCACATGGATAATAAATTCTAATATTCAGATATTTTATGTCAACCATGAAACCCGAAGCTTTTCCCAGATAAATGCTAGCAATGCCACTTAGCTGAGTATTGAAAATAATTTGGGGATTGTTGAAAGGTATGTGACGTAACAGTGTGGGAGCTAAAAGGTGTGCGTGTGTGTGTGTGTTGTGTTGGAGGTAGTAGTGTGATCTTATACAGTAACACTATTCTCAGAGTTTAATTAACTGAGTTATTTTGAGTTTCACTAGGTAATGTCTAGAAATTTCTTAAATAAATTATCAAATAATTTATAAATTAATTGACTTTTACAAATTATAAATTAATTAATTGACTTTTACAATAATCTATTGACTACTTCGAGGAATCTAGTGTCACAGATTTTTATCCTCTTGAACTATCTTTTCCTTATAATATAGGAAATAGAACAGGGAAGAGTGAGACATCTGGCTTTCCCTCAAGGCCCAAAAAGGAAATGTGGGATCAATTCCATGTCATGGGGGTTATTAGCACGTGGAATAACTGTTTGGATTTTAGTCTGATTCATATTCTAGGATGGCTTTCAGTATCCTGCAGAGTCAACACTGTTCATTTTGAGGTGTTTTCCATCTACTTTATACCCACAGTTGCTCAGCAACTGGTGGGTTTGTTTAGTTCAATATGAGCAGTCTTAAGGCAAAGAGGAAACACACAGGCACCAGACTATTTTCTTCAATTTCAGCCAATTTTGGTGGTATCGGAGCAGTCCTGGACTTATGACTGGCACTTTGCCTAGCAACATGCCAGATCTACTGGGTCCCCTGGTGGATTTTGAATGGTTCATTTTAGGGAGTTGATATTGTCCTATGGGAAGGTGGAGTGCCGGTTGATTTTTAAAATACTCTTCTTCAGCTTTCTGTGGCATCTCCAATATATCCATCATATGGAAGGGGAAAGCAAGGTTTATTAGAAGTAACTTAGACTCATTGAAATCCTGTAATATAATCCTTCTATTTAATCATACGACCTGGATACTATCGGTTAGGTGTATTGCTCAGCGGAGTAACACTGACCATCTGGAATAGTAACAGTAATCATTTATTGAGTACTACCTGTGTGCCTGAGTATCTTCTAACCCTCACACTAATCCTTCATGTTAGACATAATGATTCCCATTTTACAGTTGAGAAAACTGGGTCTC
Source organism: Rhinolophus ferrumequinum (assembly GCF_004115265.2). Taxonomy (NCBI): domain Eukaryota; kingdom Metazoa; phylum Chordata; class Mammalia; order Chiroptera; family Rhinolophidae; genus Rhinolophus; species Rhinolophus ferrumequinum. Next base: position 7,345,073 of record NC_046285.1, on the reverse strand, counting down.
TAAGAGATAATTCCCAGTAATCATACATCTAATAAGTGGCCAATTTAACATTTAAATTCATTTTCTCTCATTTTAATACATTAGTTTGCCTGTCAATAGGAAAAATGGGGAAAAAAATTATGCTGCTCCAGGTTTTAATGCTGGAGCCAATTTATACTTTATGGAAGATTGTTTCTTCCTTTTCATTATGCTTGGTGAGTGTAAGACCTCTGGTGGGGAACCTAAAAGTTTTGGAGATAGGAAATAGGAACATCAACATACACAAAAGCTTAACCTTAAGTAGATTTCTTTTTGACCATATCATTGGGATGTTCTTCAGAAATTAGAAGCACAAGAAATTTAGATTAAAAGACACTATTCTAGTTTTAGCCTAAGGTAAAATATTTTTACACTAGATTCTATCTACCCAACTGCCTTTACTTAAATCCAGGAGTCATGCTTTCTGCTGTTACTGAACTCATCATCCTGCCTAACAAGTGTCGTGCAGGGGACCCTGCTTGCTGCACCATTTGTCGTGCGGGGCGGCCTGCGGGGTCTCTGGTCCCGCTCCCCACATAAGAACGCAGGACATGGTGAGGTCAAAAAGGAACACCCACGAAGCCATAGGTAGGGGAGTCACACCACTATACCCTCGCTGGTGGCTGTGTTGGAGAAACAGGAAGCAGGAGCCACACAATTCTCAACCCTCACTGCGCCGCTTGCAGGCTCAGCCACCATCTCCTTGCTAGCCCCCATTTGCTGCTAGCGTAACCACAGCAGTTATATTAGTGCCCAGTGGCTCACTGGTTACAGCTGATGGCCATTTGATCACAGTCGATGGCCATTTACTACCTGAGCCAGCACCTGTCTATGTGAGGTCGAGAGCCTGGAAACTGCTTTTTGGGGCTCTGTCCCCACACTCCACCCCTACAGGGTCTCGCCTCACAATCTACACGACAAGCGTCTTCCGCGAGGGGCCCTGTGCGAGGAGCCTGGAGGTGAAGGTTATTTGCTGGACACAGCCAAGCTCTCTGGTCACAGCCAGGGTTTCTCAGGGCACCACCAGTACTTCTGGGCACAGCCAGACTTCCTGGACTCAGCCAGGGCTCTCAGGGCACTGCCACTCTCTCTGGGCACAGCCAGACTTCCTGGACACAGCCAGGGCCTCTCAGGGCATTGCCACTCTCCCCAGGCCTCTCAGGGTACCGTGCTGGAACAACAGCGGCTCACAGTCAAGGTGCTCACATATTCTCAATGGTGGCCGGTCAAGACACAAAAGCAAACATCCGCCAGTTCCACTACATGGTGGTATGTTCCCAAACAGTCAAGTGGTCCATTAAATTAGGGATGGAAGACAATTCCCCATAGTCCATAGTCATTCGCCAGGGCTGTGCTGGGGGTGAAGGATGACCTTGACCTCACCCTCAGCTCCCACGGAGGACTCAGCAAGCCATTCCTCCTGGGACTACAAGTCCTGCATCCGGGCTGCCTCAGCAAGCACTTCCCAGCTCACAGGTGTGCAAGGACCTTCGCTTTCTCCGGCCTCTGCTGGTTGGGGAACCGTCCACGTCTTCCCACCCCTGCACAGGGGTCCAGTTCTCAGGCAGCTGCTCCTCCTGGTCTTCCTGCAACTGAGTGCCCATATGCACAAACTGCTCCACCGCCCTTCGGAAAGTTTCAGCCAACACCGTACCCTGCTCGCTGCGCCATTTGTCATGCGGGGTCTGCGGGGTATCCTGCCGACTACTCCAAGTGTCATGCAGGAGACTCTGCTCGCTGCGCCATGTTTCGTGTAGGGCGGCCTGCAGGGTCTCATCCCGCTCCCCACATAAGAACGCAGGACATGGTGAGGCCAAAAAGGAACACCCACGGAGCCATAGGTAGGGGAGTCACACCACTATACTCTCACTGGCGGCTGGGTTGGAGACACAGGAAACAGGAGCCACACAATTCCCAACCCTCACTGTGCTGCTTGCAGGCTCAGCCACTATCCTCTTGCTAGCCCCCATTTTCTGCTAGCCTAGCCACGGTAGTTATATTAGTGCCCAATGGCTCACTGGTTACAGCTGACGGCCAACTAGCCACAGCTGATGGCCATTTGATCACAGTCGATGGCCATTTACTACCTGAGCCAGCACTTTTCTATGTGAGGCCGAGAGCCTGGAAACTGCTTTTGGGGCTCTGTCCCCACAACAAGAAGGGTTTTTTGGTAAATTTTAAGAATATCTGATTCCCTAACTCCAGTTCTTCCAATATTTACACTTGCAGGCTACTTACTAGAGACTTACACCTGCCCCATCTGTGGGATCAATCTAATTCTTTGTCAGATGGAATCTGCATGATTTAGGTGAATAATTTGATGCTTTCATAGCCATTCATACCTTTTGCTCTGGCTTTCCAGGTATGACCATGTACTTAGTTCTAGGAATCAGACTGTTGCCTTGTTGCTTTTGTACATATCCCTTTCTCATTGCTGACCTAGATATCACTGCCTTGTTCATCTTGTTTCTCCCTGACCGGGTCTTCAGATACCTGTAGCAGACCTTTGCAATGCTCAGGCCTCCTAGACATCCTGCCTAGACCTCCATAAATATCCTACACACACTTACCCCTGATTACAAACCCCATCTAAACACCTACTGTTGGCTCTGAGAGCACATCCTACTCTGGTGAATTTTTCTTCATCTCTGATTCTTGATCTATGATAAATCACCTGACCTGAGTTTTAATTTTGACATAATTTCTAACTGAAAGAAAACCTCTCATTTTAGAGGTTTGTTCATATGAGGACAGAGCCAGGAGTGCAGTTTCCAGGCTCTCAGCCTCACGTGGAAAGGTGCTCACGCCGGTAGTAAATGTCCATCAACTGTGATTGGATGGCCATCAGCTGTGGCTAGTTGGCCATCAGCTGTAACCAGTGAGCCATTGGCCATAATATAACTGCCGTGGCTAGGCTAGCAGCAAATGGGGGCTAGCAAGAAGATGGTGGCTGGCAAGGATGGAGCGTGGGTTACAGAGAAGTGGACAGCAGGTTGTGGATTGTGTGGCTCCTGCTTCCTGTGTCTCCAACCCAGCTGCCAGTAAGACTATAGTGGTGTGACTCCCCTATCTTTGGCTCCGTGGGTGTTCCTTTATTTCCTCACCATATCCTGCATTCTCATGTGGGGAGCAGGATCTGAGACCCACATGACACCCTGCATGACAGTTCATTAAGGCATTGAATTATGTTTTTCTTTGGAAAAGTTGAAGGCAGCTAACTGCCTTTCTATTCTCAATAGCCAAGTGGTAGAAAAGGATATGGCTACTCTTCCCCCACTTCTTGAAGAGAGGAGAGTAAGAAAGAGGCAGTCATGACTATTTCCGATTTCTCATGCATGAATATACACAATGAATACAGTCAGCATAAGAGTCTCCTTTAACAGGCTCTTAGATGACCTCTGGATGCTTGTCATAGGTGAGCCCAATGAGAAAATTACAATTATGCAAACTGCAACAGAAGGGAAGCCCTCAATAATCAATCCAAAAATCCATGAAGAAGCCCTTAAACAACCAAACAACCAGTATTTCTTGACCATTTTAAACAATACAGTTAAAATGCATTGAGCAGTTAAACAATACACTACAATGTTGGGGGGTATACAGATCTGTTCTTCATTATCAAGATATTCACCAACTCAAAGACCTGGTAGTTCGTGGGATACACATGACATTCTATCTTTTAGTGCCATGTCAGAAGGCAGAATGAGGAGAATAGCAAGGAATTATTCCTTTCTGAAGACAGGCCATTGAGGAAAGAGTCCCCTTAATTGCCACACCTGGACTTTATGGCTGACATCTAGTGGTCACTCTAGGAATTGCAGCACAGGATACGAGACAATGCTTGACCGTTGGTTAAAGGACACTCAAGATTTGAGGTAGTTAAGTGAAAATACATTTCCACTGGCTTCCTCTCTCACAATCCTGAATGTACCATATATATTCTTCATTACAACACATTTTCTAAATATGATTCTAAATAATCATTTAATTTTAGAGCTAGAAGTCCTCTCACACGACTTTCATTTAATTATAGTTTAATCACTGTATGAGGATAAAGAGAAAAGCAAAACTTTAAAATTTCTGACTTTAAAGAATGTTTCATGTAAAACCAACCCATTGAAAAGATGAATCCCTACCGGTTTACTTTGACTATTGTTTATTACTTTTACTTCTTGACAAAAAATGGATACTCATTTACTAACTTAGCTCCTAAGGGGGTGTATTTAACTGTAAACCAGTGAAAATAATTGTCACGTAACTCAGAATCTTTCTTTGAGTATAGAGGGATTTACATCATGTAAATAATTTTGTACAGGGCGTGAAATATAATAGGTAGTCAAGTGATATTTGTTATCATTATTTTTTATTTTAGGTTTCATGATAATAACTATTATATAGATTTTAATCCGTGCACATTAGCAACCTTATTACTTATGAGAAATATTCTTTCACCCAAATATTAAGGTCTACCTATTTAATAAATTCAAATGTTATATGTGATATTCAATGACCACAGGGATTTGAATCTAGTCCAGCCCTCGCATTTACATATAAGGAAACATTACTTGAGACGTTATGCAGCTTTGCAAGGTTATACAAATAGTTAGGGATGAGAGTAGAATCCGGGTTTTCCCATGCATCTCAATGCATGTAACAGCACCACAAGTGGCTCATGTACATCTTCAAACTGATGGTAACACATGCATTTTCTATCATCTACTGAAATATGAGATACATAGCTGTAGTTTTGTACTATACAGGTGTAATGAAGAAGTTAGATACATTTTCACATTTTGAAAAAAATATTAATAATGTTGACATTAATACAATTTTGACATTAATACAAGGAAATTTTTAGTCATTGTCGGAAAATTAGCGATACAGATAGACAAAACGGTAAAAAAGCCACCATAACTCCATTGCTCATAGATCCCTATAAACATACATGTTCATTATGTTCATTTTTGTTCATTTTTACTGTTCTAAAACAGTTGCACATATGTTTCAATTAAAAGGTAAGTTTAAACTGTACACACTGTTTTGTAATTTGGGGTGTTTATTTAGGTTATGAACACATTTCCACATTGATATTTATCTATGGAATCATTTGTATTGATTGCATTATATCTATTAGATGCTTCTACCAGAGTTAGTTTAATTAATTCCTCTTTGAGGTCAAATTGATGATCAACACAGAAAATTAGGCTGTTCGTTAATAGCAGGGAGGAAAGGAGAGTGACAGAAAAAATTGGTAGTGCTGTTGAAAGCCCTTTCCTCCCTCATTCTTTAGACTTAGGTCTTTATGTGCCATATAATGACAGGTAATGGAAGGAAGGCATACCTAGATGAGTACGTGATGATTTGGGTTCTGCTGGGAGAGAAGGGAGCGTGTTCACTTGAGGGAATATCAAGTAATAAACTTGGAAACGTGGTTCTACAAGTTGTGGAAAATGGAGCGCGTTTCAGAGTGCGAAGATCTGAGGGTAAACTACCAAAGAGAGAGTAAGCCTTCCTTTCCTCCCTGCCCACTCCCCCCCGAGTTTGGTCGTGGCTCTAAGTTTATATGTGCATCTATAAATTTAATAGTGGATTATAAATGTGCACATTTTAAATATGGATGCATATCTTTTTACATAACTGTTTTCTGAGAACCCAGCAGAGGGCTGAGCAGCATAGCACGTATTCACAGGTGCGGTGGGGATGGGCAGTGCTAACTGAACATGACCTAGGACAGTGACGAGCGGGGATCTCATGACAGAAAAGTCCACATAAAGTTGGAACTTTAATAATAAATGATCCACCCAATTTCCATATTGGGAGAAAAGAACAAAGCATAATGTAAAATTATATGTGAATATGGCAAGGGTCAGGGAAGAATCACACCCCTTCCTGTCTTTCTCTGACCTAATTTTTTTCATTTCCATCCATCACACCTTCACAGTTGAGCAAAAGCTGTCTGTCTGTATGAAGGGATCTGGAAGTTTCCCAGGTCGTGCTATTGCTTCCTTTCTTGCATGCTCTTCTATAGCTCTGTGTGACCCTTTGGAATCCAATATCAAAAATATATATTGTGTATATTTTCCTTATAAAATGTGTTTTTATCACTCAATGGTGCACTCCTGACTTTCTCTGCAATACTAATAGCAAATTATTGAGGACACTAGTAACGCTCCTTGGATCCTGCTGGGTGTACCCACAGGCGCTGTCTTTGATCCACGTATCTGTCTTACGTGCAGCCTGTCACTGTGCAAGAGAACAGGGTAGGCCAAGTGCTAAAGGCCCTGCGTGGGGACTGACACATCGCACATGTCCTGCCAAGCACTCCGGCCTTGCGGAATTAGAGCATGCGTGGACTGTCAGGTATGAACCTAGCATACTGACAGGTGGAAAGCACTGGAGAAAAATTGGCAGTTCATGTCTTCCAGGAGGCAAGAGCAGTAAATAGCTTATTCTCCCCCTTTGGAGGGGCGTTTCCGATTTCTAAAAGACAAAGGTGGGAATAGTAATAGTCACAAATAGAAAACAATAGTTTCCCCATCCCTAAGAATAAAATTTGATGGCCATTTCATAGAAAAATATAATAAAATAACAGGTAAGGATTAGCTATACTGGCTAATAAAGAGTGTTTACTTTAAAAAACAAACAAACAAACAAAAAACCTCTCTTGTCCTCCATTGTTTCCTATATCAGATAGAAAAAGGCCGACAGCTCTGCTAGTGTAGCATTATTGAAATAGCATTCACACTACATTCCAGTAGACGGTTCACACACTTTAATTCCTGTTAAAAACCTTAATTAAATTGCATGATTTATTAGCTTGTGTTAGATGTTGAGAAAAGCAGTCTGGAAAACCTATACATCCTGTTTAAGACTGAGCCAGCTGTCTCAGAGGAAAGACTTTTGGTCTTGTGTAAATTTTGCAAACTACTGAATTGCTAACAGGCTCTTTGTTGGGTGTTCTTATACTCTTAATAGACTCCACATCATTAAAAAAAAAAAGAAAGAAAGAAAAGCACTGTACTAAAGGAAGAAAAGGCAGTGTGTATTTTGTTAAACAAATCATCATAGTCAATAGATATTTTTCTTTGATGTCTAACCGATTCTGCTACATTTCTATAACTATTAGCCTATAAAGGTATTTTGTAACATAGTCCACCTCTAATTCCACTTTCTCTGAAGCCAACTGTCAACTATATTTATCCCCAGGCTTTCAAACCTTCTACAAACGCACATCCTTTTGTGATTGCTTTAAGAGCACAACCTTAATTCAGGCTTTCTATACTCCTTCTGGTTTATGGTGATGTTAAATTCGAGCAAATTCACTCATTGAAATCAATCTGGGGGTGATACCCACTGGCCTATAATTTAAGATTATTTAACTGTTCACTGGCAAACGATTAGATAGCATAATCATTTACTGAACCTCAATCTGTGGTTTTTGACACTCTTTTACGTACTATGTGGTGGATTAGACTAGAGAAAGGAGAGAAAAATATCAACCAGCACCAGACACCTGAGCCATTCTGCAATTCTAAATTAAAATGCCCTTGGAAAGATTGAGAGAAGACTGACTAACAGAATTGTCTAAGATGTTTCATATGTGTGTATAGACACACACAGATGTGTGTGCGTGCACACCCCCGACACAAACACACACACACACACACACACACACACACACACACACACTCATACACACATACACTTCTTGCAATGAACTCATCAGGGAGCTCCTCCTTCATTTAGGCCAAAGCTTGCAAAAAAGTCAGTTGCTTTTTCTTTTTCCTGACACTATTACATCAAAACAGTATCCAGGCATTAGACAGTATTTATTAGCTTGTAAGGCCAGAGATAATGATCCCATTCAATCAGAGCACATGAATAATTCAAGAGTCCCAACTTCACATAATGTCTGGCTCCACTTTTAAAACCAGTAAAAGAACCGTTTGTATCATTTATTTATTTTTGGTGACAATGTGTAAAAGACAAAAGAGGTTTTAGTGTGTGTGTGTGTGTGTGTGTGTGTGTGTGTGTGTGTGTGTGTGTGTGTTTCCAGCAAAGAGAGCCTCTTGGGTCTTTCATTTCAAACTGATCAAAGGTAGTGCCCCCCCCCCAAAAAAAATGTATACGTATGTAGATATGCAAAAGCATGATACTACAATGGAGATATACAATTGTGTCTCTGGGTTATTTCAATATAAATTTGTTGAAGCCGTTTTAATCACTGTGAATGGTTTAATATTTTACACACTACTGCTAGGAAACAATTATGATTTCAGGGGTCATTTCTGCAATATGCAATCCGAAAGTACATTTGAAAGAGGATAGAGTATTTTAAGCACTAAAGAGTAGCTGAAATAATTTAATCTTAAACGCTGTGTCTCGTTTTCCAACATTAACAATGAAGGTCGATGGGAAAAGGCACCATTTTCCCTCTAAATCATCTCTGACCTATAGGACTTTTTACAATGAAGGATATGTTCAATATTTACACTGCCCAATATGGCAACCATTAGCCACATGAGGCTACTGAGTACTTGCAATGTGGTGAGTGCAACCAACGAACTGAATTTTAAATCTTATTTACTTTTAATTAATTTAACTATACATAGGCACATGTGGCTAGTGGCTCCCTGTTGGACATTACAGCCCTGAGGTCCTCAAGAAGAATGGCCAGTGAATTATAAATAACAACAGGTATACGCTTATTATTAAGGTATTTTCATCTTTTTTTTTAAATTTAAACTTCTTTTGCGTTCTAAATTTGTTTATATTGAAATCCTCACTTTCTTACTACAGATTATCTAGATATTTGTGATTAATCTATTAAGTACTTTCTTTTGCAAATTTATTTGGCAAAATTGGAGTGAAATAGTGTTCCCATTGCTGCTTTTGGTAAGATGTATTATAATGATGTATGATACAATCATTAGAATGAATCAAGAGGAAGCAATATACCAATTATGTGAGCAGAAGCTGTTATTTGTATCTCAATGGCTCAACAATAAGCACAAATGTATTATTAATTTAAAAGACTTTGAGTAGAAACTTTATTTGGGATATAGTCCCTAAAAAAAAAAAATCTGGTCTTTAATCAGCTAATTAGCTTTTGAAAAAATATAAAATGACTATAGGAATTTTAGAAGTGATGATTGACACTCTTACTTATTGGACGCTTGGAGTAGGGTTTTGCTCACTCTCATGCAGAATATTCTGAAGAAGAAGAGAAATCAGTAAAGTAAAAATGAAAGGATAGGAGTCAAGAAGATGGATCAATATGCCGCTCAGGTTTATTTGAAGTTTATAAATCACTACTATATGCATTGTTTCAATCAGCTGTCCACAGAAGGAAGGTCATTATAAAATCCCAAGATACAGATGCATTTGTTAACTTCCAGAAACAGTCCAAGCGCATGCTTGTGCATTCACATTAGCCATTAATTAAGGGCCACTTGGGGGGACTTTATGCTCTTAAACTGGATTAGTGAGAGTGATCAAAGGACCAATTGAGTTTTGTAAATTGAGTTTTACAAGATAGGGAGTGGACTTTGAAAAGGATGTCCTAAATCAGACATCATTGATTTCTTCATCACGGCCTTAAAATGAAAGCTGTCGTTAAAAGGGTTTGAGAAGAAACATCAAGTGAATTGAATGTTGGCACTGTCGCCATAGGAGCTGAAATGTGATGTGTTATACCAACAACTAGCATCGAAATTCCAGAAGCAAAACCAAGTGGCACTTCATCATTAGAAATTAGGTTTGAGACAAAAGGTTCCTTTCCCAATCATAGTGGCTGGTTTACGAAGAATTCCATTACTATTCTCCAGAGACATTAATAAATATTTTTATAAACCTACATTAGTGGATTTCTGAGTTGGATAATTTGAGGATCGTTAGACACAAGCATAATGTTTATGTATACTGTCTACTATTGTTGTTTTGTTAAAAAGTGTCATTTTTTGAGTTTGAATTTCAATTTGAGGTTCAATACCTTATTTCTCTTCCTCACAAAACCTTGTAGGGTACATGTTCTTATTTTGAAAATGATTGAAAAAGATTTCAAAGAGATTAGTAAATATCTTTATGGTCTCATGGACAGCAGGTAATAAAAGAGAATAGTTCATCAATTTCTTTATGGTTATATGGGCAGCAGGTGCTAGAACTAAAAGTGAATTCAGAATTATCCAGATCCAAAGCCCTTTGTGTTGTGTATATACTGTACACAACATTTAAGTCTGTTTACAAAAGCATATTCATTTACAAAAATGAAAGTATGTGATCTGGGTCACCTGTTCGGGGAGAAATTTTGTCTAGGGTTAGGCTTTTTTCTGTCTTAGCTATGGAATTGGGCTATTGATCGTTACTCCTCATTTCCAGGAAGCACAGAGTTCTCCAAAGATTAGGCCCAAAGCAAGTCATATTTTTGTCAACATCTGTCTTCTGGCCATTCTGTGGTGTGCATTTTCTGATTCAAAACCAATGGTTCTGATATAGCTCGGAGGTCCCTTGGAGAATTGGATGCATGTTGACTGTTTTTTTGTTTTGTTTTGTTTTGTTTTTCAGAAAAACAATATATATGTATGACTTTACAGGGTGAAGGACCACCTGAAGTGCAGATTTGTCTAAAGTATGACTTTCAGTTTTCTACCAAGTAAGATAATATTATGAGTTTCTCATAGGAACAAAGGATAGTCAGTGTATTACCTTCCTAGAATTTTCATAACAAATTGTTGGGGGCTTGAAATGACAGAAATTTATTCTTGCGTCGTTTGGGAGGCCAGAAGTCTGAAATCAAAGTACCACCAGGTTTGGGAAACAATCCTTCCTAGCCTCTTCCAGCTCCTGGTGGCTGCAGGTGCTTCTTGGGGCTGCATCACGCCCATCTTTACCTCCATCTTCACATAGCTGGTTCCTCTATGTGACTGTCTTCTCTTCTGTCTTTTATAAAGACACTTGCTATTGCACTTATGGCCCATTGGTACTCCAGCATGATCTCAACTCAAAATCCTTCACTTAAGTACATTTGCAGAGACCTTTTTTCCAAATAAAATCACATTCACAGTTTCCAGGGGTTAAGATGTGGACATATTTTGGGGAGACCACCATTTAACTACAGGCCTTCTTTTATTATTATTTTTTAAAATCTCATTGCCCCACATAATTGGTCCAGAAAAGGCTTCAAAATACTACTACTTAGAATGTAGTTCACTCAAAACAATCGCTGGAAACCAAAAACAGAAAGGCAAACCAGAGACCGTAGCAGGAGGCAGTATGTGTAGTGGTTAAAGGTTCACACACAAACATCACACTCACTGCCCTGGTTACAACCTCACTCACATGCTCTGTCACTGAGGATGAGCTGTGAAACTCTGCAGCCTTCATTGTTGTCATCTGTGTAACAAGATGAGTGTCTTTCTGACGGGGTTCTTGTAACAATTAAATGTAAAAACCTATGTCAAGAATTTAGCATAGTGCCTGGTATGGGGTAAACACGATGTACCCTGTCCATCAGCATACACGCCCCTGAAGCATCCCTTGATGTTGCTTAGGCATAGTTATCTCTCTGTCTATCTATCTGTCTACCAACCTATGCATCCATCCGTCTGTCATTTATTTATTCATCTTATTTGTTTTACTAAAAGTGATTATAAATAAGAATGAATCAGACTCCCAGAAATATGGAGGCTTTCTTTCTGAGAAGTCATCTTCACGGGCAATAACAAGTATAATGATCATTCTTTTTATCTATAGAAACTCTAAAATATCCATTCATCCATTCACCATTTATTGAGCACTATTATATCAGGGCTTGTGATAGAAACCAGAGACCAAATGATGATGTGGACAATTTCAGCTGTCAAAAAATTCACATTCTATTCAGGGTGACAAGTTATACAATAATTGTAATTGAGCATAATTGGTGTTTTGAAGATCAGGAAACCATGGGAAGCAAAGGGAATGCAGGGAGTGTACAATTAGAAGGGCAGGGGGGGAGGTGGGTCAAAAGTCTTTTTCCCAAAAGACAGTATATTATCGTGAGAAGAGCACAGGTCCAAAAGTCATGGAGAAGTTAGAGGAATGAATCCTGTCTTTGTCACTAATAAGCTATTTCTTAGACTCTCAGTATCCTCATATGTAAAATGAGGCTAATATCTATACTATTGCATTATTTAGGAATTAATTATACAATGCACTTAGAACAATACCTGGCACCTAGCAAAGGGTATATAAATATTACCCATTTAGTTGTTTTTGCTGTTATAAACACTATTAATCAATTTCCTGGTGCATAGAAGTTTAAAAAGGCATGTTACCTTTTTCCCCTTGGATGGCAATTTCCATTTCAGAATCTCTCATCAAGGAAGTCATTTGTACCTGTACCACCCCTCCTTGCCCCATTTTCTATACTTTATGATAATAGCACATACGTGTCCAAATAATATGTTTCTTTTTCCTCTCCACAACACTGTAATCTTCTTGAAAACTGGAAAAATATTTTATTCATATATGTTCCACTAGCATATACATAATAAAATGTCTGGCAGTTAGTCAGTGAATGTTTCTTAAAGTGTTAAGATTTCAGGTACATACTTTCTTGAGCCCCAACTCTCCCAACCAAAAAAAAAAAAAAAAATTGGCTAGGCTATGAAGCTGTATGAACACCATCCAATAGAAATTCCATTTAGATAACATTAGGTCAGAAGTTTAGGACGAGGTCCGTTTAGTGTAATTATGTTAGTTTTCTACTGTTATGTAACAAATTACCACAAACGCAGTGATTTAAAAGAACATATATTTGTTACATCCCACAGTTAGGGTATGGCTAAGCTGGGTTCTCTTCTTCAGGGTTCTACGAGGTTGATCTGCAGTCTCATCAGAACAACTGGGAAAGGATTTACTTCCAAGCTCCTTCAGGTTGTTGGCAGAATTCACTTTCTTGCAGCTTTTGGATTCATGGCAGCTTGTTTCTTCAAAGCCAGCAAGGAAGATGACATCTCTAGAACAACTTTGTTAGCAAGGTGGTGTCTTCTATAAAGTAAGGTAATCACAGGAGTAATATCCCATGACCTTTCCCATATAATATAATAACATAATAATGGGAGTGACATCCAATCACCTCCACATTCTATTGGTTTGAAGCAAGTCCTGCCCACACACAACAGGAGGAGATTGTACAAAGGGTAAACACCAGGAAGTAGGGCTCACTGGGGCTCCCTTAAAATCTGCCTTTCACTGTAACGTTCAGGGTGCCCAAGCGTTCCGGACTTCAGACTTGCAACAAAACATTCTTAATCTTTTATTCATTGGTTTTTATTGAAGACTCAGGATTAGATAATAATCGTATCTAACAATGCTACATACATTAAGAAGAAAAAAAATAGAATGTGTAAAAGAATTCATTAAAATCTCTCCTGATACAATTCTCTGTAATAAAAATCATGTAATTCTGAGGTATGTTACTCTGTGAACTTTGAAGTATCTATTAGTTGATATGGTGTGGTAGAGCCATCATTAGGAAGATAATTCATCACACTAGAAGAGTTGTACTGTGCATTATAAATTACTATAATAATACACTGCACCTGGTAGTTATTAATTTTAGTCCTGTCTGAGTTATCATAATATGAAACCATTTTGTATTTGAAGAGAGACAAATAGAAGTTCATTTTCTTGGTGTTCTGAGATACGGTGAACACAAGATGCTCAAGAATAATAATTAGAAGTTGAGTTACTGTATTTTCTGGATCCGAGTCTGTTATTACATGGATATGGTAGTTAAATTTCTTAACTTAGTTATTTTTAAAAATAGTCTATGTTTTCCATTATGAAGGCGGTTGGGAAGCTAACCTGCCTAGGATATCACATTGCCGGGATTATTCCGCCAGTCGGGCTGCCCCAGTAAAGAGACTCGTTCTTCATCACTGCCCCCTGCAGGCCTCATTTAAACCTTCACATTAATGTAAGACCCTCTTCCCAACCTGAGGAGGACTTTGTCAGTAGTCGTGTTTTCCTCATGGAATCTCTGAATCAGGACTCAATTCAATGACTTCAGGAGTCAGGGAGATGGGTTACGGAGTGAAGAACTTGTGATGTCAAGTAATACTGTTAAGCAAAGGCTACAGCCCCACAGACAAATATTAACCATGCCCAGTGAATTGTTTTGACTAAAGAACAAGACTCTAATGATGTCCAACAAACCATGAAAAGGGAAACACCTATGACTTCTGTAGCTTAATTATCCATGAAGAGATTAATTTTGACAAACCTTGGAGTTCAAATATTTTCTTACATATTTTATATTTTGTTAATAAAATATTACTATGTGCTAAGTCCATCAATTCTGCATTCAATGATCATTTCCCAATTCATATTTAAAAATGCACGATGTTACTTTTTATATGAGAACTTACAAAATGATGCCAGGAGCTAATTAGTAGTCCCATCCTGGCAATCTGGGCCTTTTGGATAAGAAAGCTTTAAATGGAATGGCTTTTGGAAGCTGTTCATGTTATAGTGACCATATGAAGTGGTGAGAACATTCTGTGGCATCCTCCACTCTTCATTCATTCATTCATGAGTACCTACTGTACACATAGCACTGTTGTAGACGTGAGGTAAAACAATGTATAAGATAAAGTTCCTGTCTTCATCAAGCTTATTAGTAAAATGGGGAGTGATAGGTAGACAAAAACCAAATAGATATGTAACGTAATATTGAGTAATGAGGGGTGCTATGTTAAAAAAAATTAAGGTGTCTCAGTTACAGCTGCTATAACAAACTACCATTGACTAGGTGGCTTATAAATGGAAATTTATTTATCACAGTTTTGGAGGCTGGAAGTCCAAGGTTAGGGGGCCAGCATGATCCAGTTCTGGTGAAGGCCTCTTCCGGGTTACAGACTGCTGACTTCTCCTTGTGGCTTCATATGGAGGAAAGAGAGCAAAGTAGCTCTCCTGCCTCTTCTTCTCCATCCATGAGAGCTCCAGCCTCATGACCCAGTCACCTTCCAAAGGCCCCACTTCCAAGAACCATCACATTGAGGATTCAATTTGTTAAAGTAATTAAACGAGGCAGCCCTCAGATAGAGGTGGCTGTAATGTCTTGGTAGCCTATGTAAGGAAACGAAAACCTAAGCCAGAGTCAATGAGCTCAAATCAGAGAAAATAAAACTTAAGAACAACAATCACAAACAGCCAATTCGGTTTTCCCAGATAAAGCAACTGCTTAAGTCATAGCCAATCAAATAATTCCCTTGCTTCGATTCTGCGTCTTCTGTATACAAAACACCTCTCATTCAGTTCCTGTGGGTGAGCCACTCCTAACCACTTTTGGTTTGGAACTGCCTGATTCTAACTGAGGTATGCTCAAATAAAGTTTTGAAAATTTTAATGTGCCTCAGTTATTTTCTAACAGATTTCAACATATGAATTTTTAGAGGACACATAACATAAAAATATGAGGGTAAGAGGATAATCATGAAATAAGTTTGGAATTATGACAGTGCTTCTCAACTGGAGGCAATTTGGTCCCCCAGGTGACATTTAGCAATTTCTGTAGACATTTTTGGTTGTCACAACTGGGGAGGTATTCCTGATACCCAGTAGGTTGAGTTCAAGTATGCTGCCAAATATCTTACAATGCACAGGCAGCCCTGCCCTCCCAAAAAGGAATTATTTGGCACAAACTGTGCAAAAGTTAAGAAACTCTAATTTAGAGGCAGAGTGAAAGGACAATTGGTCAGTGCCCCAGAAATGTGAGGGAAGGGGACATTCAAACAGCATGGAGAAGAGCATGCAGGCAGAGAGAAAAGCAAGAGCAAAGACTCCCAGCTGAGTGTAACGGGTATGATGGATGAAAGGGTTCTCTTTTCAAGAGATATTAAATGATATCTTGCAGGTCTTTCCTAACACTTACAAGGCTAAAGGCAAGGAAGCAAGTGAAATTTACTACCGTACGTTATAGTAATTAAAAAGCATAAATTAAGCTAACAAAGTGTTAAATAAAATATGTTTTGTTCCCGTACCTTAAACTTCATAATGACAAAATTTGAAATGTATTTATGAAGCTGTGGTTTTCATAGCACTGATATTTAGCAAAATACAGACAACTGAATTCCATTATACACATATTAGAGTGGTTTGTTGATGGGTCTATGGTGTTCAGATGAGTAATAAAACGGAGATGTAAGTGATTGACAAATTGTTATGTATTTTTAAATCAGTTTTTTTTTTTACTTTTGGTTCAACAAAATCATTGATCATGTTCTTATAATAAATATTTTTACATAATTTGCATTCTATGGACATAGTTGTCCAATTACACAATCTTTCTTGAATGTGGATTTTATGTGGCCTTCAGTATGGATAAAGTTTATTCTACCGAGGAGATAAAAACTGTAATGGTTAATAAAATTATTAAAGCCTACTTTAGATTTGAAAATAAATCATGAATTTTACATGACAAATTCAAAATTGTAATGGGGGTTCATATAAATTATCATTGTCACAGAAATATTTCAAAAGAGTTTCACTTAACTATATGACATTATCCTTTATATCATGATTTTAAACATTTCTTAAAGCAGCATCTAGAGCCATACAGTATTTCTTAAATTTTTCTACTTGCAGATCTTTTATTGTTGCATACAATAAAAAAATAGCAGTATGTTCCTCCGTTGGATTTTAGCCTAGAGGGACCCATCTCAGACTTCTAACCCACGTAACTATAAAAGAATATTTGTATTGCTTTAAGCCACTAATTGTGTATGTATGATACATCTGGCATTTATTGTATATTAAACATGTAAATTACATATAAATACACAAGTTGCATCAGCAGTCACTTACAAGATGATATATGAGGACGTGGCTATTGGAAGGGTAGCTGGGTGGTTTGAGGCCATCATATACCTCTCATCAATTTTCTAGCCTTCTATGAGTGGCACACCTTAGGCAATTTTTGCCTAAAAATAAGGATCTAAATCTATGTAATTTTTGAGTCCATTTATATGACACTTTTTAGAAAAGCAATGTTACTAGCATCAGGTTCCCTTGCTGTTTTATTTGTGTATTTGTTTTTCCAGAACACATATTGATACCACACAAACCATAATCTGGGAAAAGCTGGTTTCATGTCTCTCTTTACTGCTTCTAGTCATGGCAGTAGGACTGAGGGTTTTGTATGTAGCTGCATTTATCTCTCTGGCTGCACTCCAAAATGAAACATAAACTATGTCTGCGTAATAATTTCCTTTGTTCCTTTCCACTGGCCTATATCATTGATAATGTTCTGTCGTCAGAGTCACAAATGACAGAATGATAACATCATGCCAATTTTTAGGCATTTATACACTAACTTTCTTTTAAAGATTTGTCACAGTTGGGCACACAAATACAGAGTGGATTCCCACATGCAAAACGAATAGAAGCAATTTCTTGGTAATGCAGAGCTTCTAAACAGAAAAGGGGAAAATTTAGATTTGGATAATTGAGCTCATCTTTCTCAATGAAATTTGCCTCAATACCCTTGTCTTCCTCTCTACCTGCCTAACATCTGCTTTCTTCTTTTCTTAGACTTTCTTTCTTGACGCCCAAGATCAAATTAGCTCTCTCCACTGTGCTCCCTAATACACTCCAAGTTCCTAATCACAACACTTTCTCCAAGTCTAATGTGATTTTGTCTTTATTTTTATGTGTGTTTCCTACTGGACTGTAAAATCTCTATGGACAGAGATTATTTATCTGGTTCACTGTTTTATTGCTGGTGCTTAGCATGATATCTGGTACATAGCACGTGCTCAATAAATATTTGTTAAATTAATGTGTTCTCTCCCCTTTACTTTGCATATATGCATATAGTATATATATATATATATATATATATATATATATACACACACACACACACACACAAAGAGGATACAGACCAAGAATTAACACTTATAAGGACATAATGTCTCATTATAATTCTGGTGTTGATCATTGATAGCATTGAAGAACACAATGTAATAATCTTCTGCTGTCTTTACTATATACATTGGCTGGGCATCCTGAATATTAGATTGGCTGAACATATCAAGAGTCAGTTTTCCTGGAATGAGTATTGAATAATGTCGGCTAAATTAGATTTCCGCTCTACACGTTTGTTGTGGAAGTATCCATTTTATCTTCATTTTCTTCTTTCTTTTCTTTCTTTCTTTCTTTCTTTCTTTCTTTCTTTCTTTCTTTCTTTCTTTCTTTCTTTCTTTCTTTCTTTCTTTCTTTTTTTCTTTCTTTTTTCTTTCTTTCTTTCTTTCTTTCTTTCTTCTTCTTTTTTTTCTTCTTCTTTTTTTGAGTTCTTATTTAAGAAATAATTTTGACTGTCAAACAGTTACATTCTGAGTAGTGCTGTTGACTTTGACTTCTGTGTGGTTGATGCTCTTATTATTAATTTTAAATAGACATGCTAGGAAACTACTGTTATGAAATACAATTGTAATTTTTTCCATTTTATTTTTTTTTAGAGTCAAAAATGGTGTAGCCTACAATGGAAATAATGGAAAAGACTTGATTAGTCAGGGTTCTCCAGAGAAACAGAACCAATAGCATGGATGGATAATTGATAGATGATAGATATGAGAGAGAGAGAGAGAGAGAGAGAGAGAGAGAGAGAGAGAGAGAGAGAGAGAGAGATTAAGGAATTGGTTCTTGGAATTGTGAAGACAGCAAGTCCATGATCTGCAGTGTAGCCCAGCAGGATGGAAACCAGAAAAGCGTTGCTGCTGCAGGTCAGATCTAAAGGCTGTCTGTTGGCAGAACTACCTCTTTCTTGAGGAAGGCCAGTCTTTTTCTATTTAGACCTTCAACTTATGCTGAGGCCCACTCCTATTTGGAGAGTAATCTGCTTTATTCAAAATCCACTGATTTAGATGGCTTTAGAAAGTATAAAAAAATACTTTCACAAAAACATTTAGAATAATATTTGAACAAATATCTACATACTGTGGCTTAGCTAAGCTGATACATAAAAGTAACCATCACAGTCCATAATGTATATATATCTATTTTCTTTCTTTATACCTAACAGACATAAATAGTTTAGAAGGGAAAAGCTGTTATGCCAGTCTTGGTTGGGATCTCTTCCACCAGAACAAGGAGTATTTAGGAATCGATAGTACATAAGATTAATAGTTTTTGCCATTTAATTTAGAATAGGCTATAGGCATCCATTTAAGTTGTTCTAAAACAGTGTGCATCAGTTTCCTCATTATCAAAATAACGATAAAGTCACACAGATGTGGTAAGTCAAATACACATAGAAGAATATAATCATTCATATTGCTTAGTTACTTCTACGATAAATGCAGAGAATCTGATACTGAATATTGGAAATGCAGCCCCAGTGGCTAGAAGCTGGCTCTAAATTTAAAGTATATGATCTGATTGGGTTCTAAATTTGACAAAATGATTGTTCCTTGTTCCCAATCAATGAAGTAGACTAGAAGAATCATAAACTACATACACGCTACATTTTCTTTTACATTCATATGTATACCAATGCTTTTTATCCATGTTTGAATTCTTCCACAAAGCACAACCAAGAATGCCTGTAAAAATATTTGTCTATATGGGAAAGAAAAGTCCCATGTTTTGGCCATGTGGAAAGACAGGTGGCCATCTGGAAGATGTCTACTTCTGTGTGTCGCAGATGAAAATGGCCTTACCTAACAATAAACAAAGTGCCCAATGAACTTGTCAAGGGGCTTGCCATAAGGTAGACCAGGTGCTCACAATACCACACAAGAAAGGTACTATGCAGTGGGATCTATACTTTCCTTGATGTATGCAAGCTCCATTATAGATAATGGCAATTGCACGTGTATTTTCAGAATGCACTATGCTGTGTGAACTGCAAAGGAAAAGAAAACACAGGCATGCGATTTAAAAAGAAGAAAAGAAAAGCAAGACAAAAAAGAAGCCCAAAACAGTTCACTTCTGTACTCCCATGGTGATAATAAAAACTGTAGATGCTGGAAATAAAAGCATTCACTTTTAAAAGAAACTAAATGTGGTTACATGCCTTCCCATCTATGTGTAATCTCAGATTCAAGAGTATATTTGGCAACTGGTACTTTAGCTATTCAGTTGCTTCCCTAAAACAGTAGGTATATTGCATGGGGGTGTAAACTTTATTTTTCTCTTTTTAGTTGTTTATTTTCAATGATTTAAAAATATTATAATTATAAATTCTGGAATTAATGTAACTGTATAAATATAACATGTTTTTTTTTCCTATGTAGAGACCAGAAAATATAGGCTATGGTAAGCATTTATGTATCAAAATATCCTTTAAATAAAAACAGTAGTCATAGATAGCATCAGAGTATATTCAAGACTACAGTTTTAGACAATAGTTGATAAGAACATAAATTAATTCCTACTAAAACAAGCAACATAAAAAACTCAAGTAAGGGGGTGCTTCTTTGATATACATAAAATCTTGGGAATGTGTAAATATTTTGAATTCTTGCCACATAGCTAGCATGGATCAAACTGTTGCAAAGAAATCCTGGCAAAACAATAAAACCAAACAAAATAAAAACCCAGAAAATATTACTGAGTTCCATAAACGGCGATAAATAAACTGCAAATAGAAATTGCTTTATTTCCATGTCAATTAATTTTGGCAAACTGCATGGTAATATAATGTCTTTTATATGGTGCTGAAAGAACACTTTTCAGTGTGTCATGAATAGACCCATTACTGATTAACATTTGCTTCATGGCAGTTAATAATCATAATAACATAGATATGGTTCCTGCAATATAATTTAATCAACTGCCATAAGAATTTTCTACTTTTTTCTTTTTTAACTGACCAACATCCAATTATCCCTGTATGTGGTTTCTGTGTACAAAGTGAAGATAGTTTTCCTTTCACATTACCACCATGACCCCTGGGGCTATAAGAACTATTAACATCACAACCATAGCTTAGATTTGCCTGAGCAATTAATAATTCTGGAACTTATGTAGTCTTCCTGGATGGCTTTCCAACATTTTAATAACAAAGTTGATAAAGAAAGCTATGATGATGGAGTTTATAAAGAATCTACTCTGTGCTCTAAATAAATCACTGTTTCTTCTCACAGTAATCCTGCTATGCACTCCCAGCAAAATGTCTATTACAGATGAGGAAACTGGGCCCAGTAAAGCTAACTAATGTTTCCAAGACTGCACAGTGAGAAAATGTCTAAATGATTAAGCCAAGTGTCTATGACCCTATAGTTTAGATTTTTCTCCATTTACCATGCTATCTTTATGCTAAATGCTTGTCTTATAATCAAGAATGAAGTGACTTTATATTACAGTGGCTCAAAAAAAAATTAATATGCCACAACAAATATATTTTTTATGTAAAAAGAAACAAATAATATTTCTTATATATTGTGACATAACTTCTTAATTTTAATATTGTCCAAATAAATTAAAACCACTCTTATAAATCACATCATCACTTAGTTATATTTTTAAATAAAATGTAATGATCAAAAATTTTACTGCAGATGAAAACTTCTTTAAAATGCACTTGACACCAAATATAGATGTGTTGTGCATATATGTTGATATAGAATGCTTCACTGTATTTCAAATTCTGGGATTGGAGGATAGTTATTAAATCAGGACATAAAAAAGCATCAAAGTACCGGGTTATTTTGCTCATCTCAGCCATTGTCTAAGTCCATCACCAGAAATAACAATATGCCAATATTGTCAAGGTTCTGGGACATCTATTTTCTGCACATTTTAGAGTTCTTTACAAGTGCATAAATACTAATAATTGTTGCTAGTAGAATGGATGGTAGGTGCTTAAATTCTTTTTTTCACAACATTTTTGAAATAGAAAAGAAAACTTCCTTCTGTTGGACACAAATTGAGTTTCCAGATGTCCAGGGTCAAAGGTTGGAAATAAAAGTATCAAGTTTTGGCCTGCTCTAACCAGACAGCATGCCGAAATGTCTAAGAGCTTTCCCAGAGGGTGTCCTTTTGTAGTTTTACTTTTTCTCTTGCCTGTCTTAGGGAAAGATACATATACACTCAGCCGAATTATGCCATTCTAATTCTACTTTGTAAGTGGTCTAGATCTCTTTTATTTATTCTTCAGTAATTGACTGCATTACAAAGCCTTAAAACGCTTGTTACAAGTGCATAAATTTGGAAAGTTGCTATTTCTCTTCTTCCTGAATTTGAGGTGCCATGTTCTACTTGGTAACATCTGATATTGTTTGATAACTAACTCTTTATATGAGACGAGAGAGAGGGTGAATTAATATAAGGGAAAGACATCATGAACTTGATTTTTGCTCCACTGAATTGTTGACCTTTAGCAATTATTAATACTTCAAATATATGTATGTGTATATATGTATATATATGTATGTATATATATATATGTATATATTTATTTATTTATTTATTTATTTATTTATTTATTTGCTGGCCATATTCATTCACAAACATTGTGATGACTGAAATTTTACCAGAAAACATATTGAAAGGATTCCTTCCAAAGACTTAATTAAGATGACAACTGGAAATATATATTATTGAAAACAAACCTCGGGCAACATCCATGACTTTTGTTCTTCTTAATTCTTCATGAAATGTACTAGTTTATGATGTTTCAGTTAGTAACAACAAATATATAATGAGCACGTATTAGAGAGGTGCCTAGCACACACCAGGAACAAAAAAAATTGGTCCTTCCCTTCGATTAAGTGAATTACTGTATTGCTCTTTTTTTCCCTACAACTTATTTTAGTGCACCGAGCCTTTTATATGGATTCTAAAACTATAGGACATCTCATGAAACAGTCTAAAGCTGTGTGTCTAACCAGTGCCTCTAAGCCCCGTGGTGAGGAAGCTAGAGAGAACGGAGTGAGAAAAGCAAAAAGTTAGGAGGGTAATAAAACAGAAGTACTAGAATTAATCCATGATCTGTTATCAATATGGGAGACCATAACATAAGAAACATTCTGTTACAACAGTAGGAACAGCCAGAGCACTTGGGTTCCATTCTCAAAACCTCAGGCCTTTCATTCCAACTTATACTAATATGTGCATATTCGAAACGAGAGTTTCCTGTATGTTTCCTTTTTAATGACCATCACTGAGTCATTGGACAGACTTCTTACAAGATATGCTCATATCTTTCTAAATATATAGTTAACCAAAGACGACGGTTCTTTGGTCTCTTAAGAGTTCGTTGGACCCATTAAGTGTTGTATCTGAGAAAAATAAAATTGTTAATTGCATTGCTCAGAAAGTATGTGAATAAATAATAAAATATGCTAATATTTTACTAATAATTATTAAGGTCTATATATGACCTTAATGTAGGGCTCAATTTTTTTAAAATGTTTGAACCTGAGCTTAGTTGCTTTGGGCAAAACATATCAAATCAACTAAATAAAAAACAACATACTGGTTGTAAAATCATTACACTTTAGGTACTATTGAATGCAGAGATTAACAGAGCAGTTATAGGAGTCAGATTACATGGTCTTCAAATCTTGACTGTTCCAACTAAACAAGTAAATTTACTTGTTTATGTTACTGTTTCCTTATCTGTAAATACCTCATAGGTTTATTGTGATGAATAAAAGAGGTGGCATATAGAGAGCACTTAGAGCAGGGCTTAACACCTGGCTACTATTAGGAGTTAGAATATAAATTCCATGGGGTCAGGGGATTTTTTTGTTTTATTTGTTCACTGATGTATTCCAAACACTTAGGAGAGTGGCTACATATAACAACCTCAAAAATATTTTGGAGTAAATAAATGAATCTCCCACTTTAAAGAATATTTTTGGTGTTAATCAGTTACACTTTTACGGTAAACTATGATCATGAATTTACATTCATAAATAACATCAGTAGAGGCAGAAGAAATCAGATCTTTTTCAAATGCACAAAAATATACAGAGAAAACAGGAATTAAATTCACTTATTAACAAGTATTCATAGATTCTAGTTTTAAGAATCTAAGTTTAGTATATTTCCAAGAGACACACCTCAGAGTAAATAATCACATAGAATAATAGAAAAAACATATTTGAAGAACATTTGGTCCTATTCAAAATGTCCATGGAAATATTTTGTCCACATAGTTAATCTAAATCCAGTCCTGCTGCAGGATTTGAACCCTGACCCACCAACCTAATCCACTGTACCATTACCAGCTAGGTTACTGGAACAAAAAGGGCTACTATTGGCAATAGAGCCACAACAGAGTTATTGGACCAATAAAAGATGATAGTATTTTTTTGTGTGTTAATCTGTAAACCAAAAGTAGAAATAAGTGTTATGGGTTATTTGAACCCAGGGATGTCTTCTAAGCATGGATATTTAAGACAGGACCAAATTTCATGGACCTTTTGGTGTGGACCAAATGTCTCCAGGGATGTTTTGGACAGGAGGATGTGTTTGTTAATCAACATAATAATAATAATAATAATAATAATAATAATAATAATAAGAAGAAGAAGAAGAAGAAGAAGAAGAAGAAGAAGAAGAAATAAAATACCAGAGTATATTAATAACCATCAAATAATTGAATTAGTGTCATAATCAATGTTTTACAGAAATGTTTTACAAGACTTTTAGGAAAAAGATAATCTCTCCCCCCAAAAAATTCTTTCTAATAGAAAGTAAAATGAAGGTGAACAAAATACAAGATCATTTGTTCAATGCTCTAAAGATATATATTTTTTCTTTTTCTTTCTGATGTTCAGTGCTTCAAAGCTTTAGGGAAAAAAATGGGACCCAGAAATATGCTAATAAAGTTACTCCCCACATCCACTATGAATTTTTTAAATAAGCCACCAACACAAACTGTGCCATACGGTCCAGATCTAAGAACCTGATCTTTCAATTTCTCAGCCTCCTTTTTTCAGAATGGAGATAATTGCCGTTTTACACAGGATGGATTTTCTTGAAAAAGGAAGGTGTCTGGCTCTGTAAAATTAGAGATCTGATACCCAAGGTCATTTCTCTGCCATTAGTTCCTAATCTGAATCTTACACTTCCGCCTCCTACTTGATAGAGAAAATGGGTACCACCAGGATTAATTCTCTGTGATCTCCCACCCTTCAAGTTCCAGGCTGATCCATGCCCGGGTCCACTGCATTACAATGTCCATTATATTTTCTCAACACCTTTAATCTCTCTTCTGAGACTTTTCCTCACTCTCCATGATAGATTAAAAATAAAGCTAACAAAAATTACCTGTGTTAATTTTCTATTGCTTTATAACAAATTACCATAAACTCAGTTGCTTAAAATAAACACAAATTCATTATCTTACAGTTGGTGTAGGTCGGGTGTCTTTTACCTCCTGGTGGGTTCTCTGCTCAGGGTCTCACATGACTGAAATCAGGTGATTGGTCAGAACTGCTCTCTCATCTGAGACTCAGGATTCTCTTCTGAGCTTATTCAGCCTCCTGACAACACTTATTAACAGTCCTTGAGGTTGTAAAATTCGGGTGCCAGTTTTCTTGCTGGCGGGCTGATGCTTAGGGGCTGTTCCTAGAGGCTGCCTCCAGTTCTCTGCTATTGACCCCGACCCCCATTTCCACCCCAATTGGCAGTTCACAAAATGGGTATTTGCTTTCTTCCAGGCCATTTGGAGCACACCTCTCTGACATCCTCTTCTGGGGTTAGCAGCTGAAGAAACTTTGCTTTCAAAAGATTTACCTGATTAGGTCAGACTCACCCAGTATAATCTCCCTTCTGCCATGTAAAATACCGTGATCATGAGAGTGGATTGGATCGACAAGTTATTTTCATTTATAAATGGGAGGGGATTATACAAGGGTGAGACTCATCAGGAGACACCTTAGAATTCTGCCTTCCACTACACCCAAAACAAAATGAAACAGAACAAAAAAGGATTGCTTTCTACCGCCCTTTCTTCGTTTTCTTTCTTATTAAACGTGAGCTAATACTTACATTTATTGCTTTCTCTACTGTCTCAACTCTCATTCCAAAATAGACTTTCCAAAAATAGTTTTTAAAAAAGCTATTCTAAGTCCATTCTCTTATTTCCCACTAGCCACCTCCATTCAGAATGTCTTCAAAAACATCATGTCCTAGTATGAACTTATCTCTTTCCTCCCTTCCATTTCCCATATTTTCCTAATGTAATTAATAACCCAGTCAAAGACCTTTTCTTCCAAAACAGAATCCTGAAATCTTACTTGACTCTACCCTCTTATTTCCCACATGTAGGTAGTCATTGGGTCCTGCCAGTCTTACTTGGAAGTATTGAATCTGGTCTCTTCCCTAGCAGTCCAGCCCTTATTTTAGTTCAGTTCGTCTTTCGCATGTGGGCAGCCTACTCTGCTTATCACATCAGCAGTCACTTCTGTCCACCCTCTAAACTGCTGTTTCTCACTGTCTCCCTAAGATGCAAATGTCCAGGAATGGTTTGAGGCCCCTTTTTAAAATTCAAAATCTTCAATAACTAACACTATCACTTGTATGATTGTGGGGACAGAGCCAGGAGTGTAGTTTCCAGGCTCTCAGCCTCACGTGGAAAGGTGCTCACTTGGGTAGTAAATGGCCATCAACTGTGATTGGATGGTCATCAGCTGTGGCTCATTGGCTGTCAGCTGTAACCAGTGAGCCATTGGCCAATAATATAACTGCCATGGCTACGCTAGCAGCAAATGGGGCCTAGCAAGAAGATGGTGGCTGGCAAGCGCGTAGTGTGGCAAGTGTGGATTGCGGATCGTGTGTCTCCAACCCAGCCGCCAACGAGACTATAGTGGTATGACTCCTCTACCTATGGCTCCATAGGAGTTCCTTTTTGGCCTAGCCACATCCTGCGTTCTTATGTGGGAAGTGGGAGCTGAGACCCCGCAGGCCACCCCGCACGACAATAATTGATAAAGGACGTGAAGTCATAATACCTCATTCCTTGATACCTCATTGGATCCATCTTTAAAATCACACCACTGTAACTCCTTCCGATCTTTTGATCTGCTTGTTTATACAATTCCTCTCTTTCAAAATATCAACAAGGATAGATTAATTAGATTAGACACACTTATTATCACAATTTCTTAATCCAATTCAACTCCCAATTTACCTCCTCACCCAAATATGTAATTTGAGAAAAAAAGATTGATTTTAATTACTTTTTGGTATCTCAGTTAAATCTTTACCATGGTAAGATTCGGCCCTGGATGTTTTTCAAAACATGTATCCACCCACCCCTAAGCCATATTTTGTTTCAAAAGTTCCTTTTACATCATCTTGTCTAATTTAGCTGTGCTGCTTCTTCACTGCTGCTCTGTGGCCATCCTCCCCCAACCCAATTCCTCTCCTTGATCTTGTAGCAATCATTATCATCTTGCTCCACATAATTAGATTTTTCTGTGAGAGGCAATGATTAATCCTCAGGGAACCAAGTATCTTCCTAAAGGTACGACTGAGGCTCACTCGGGTAAATTTCCTGGAACAAGAAAAAGACATTAAAGTCTATCATATATGTCGGATCTCAGTCTCAATAGGTATCTCCCAAACTCTAACTCTGTTTTTCAAGACTTAACCCTCATTAACTTTGAGACATATGGAAATGGACATTTGTATTTTCAAATCATATAATGGTTAGAGTTTGGGAATTTTAAAGTTATTAAAAAGTTAACCTAATCTTGTTTGTGTACAGCTATAGCACTCTTTTAGGCATGTCATTTGCACGGTATAAATATTTTTTAGATAAAAATCTCAGGTGTAACAAAGTACCAAACTTTGCTAGATTATGTTTTGAAAGCCCTCAGCCCACCAGCAGGCTTAAAATGGGTTTGTATTTCATATCTTTGTTTTCAAAGTCCTGCCGTGACTTTACAAATATTTTTCTGGTAATTTAGATATCATTGAGCTGGAGACTCCATAGTGAAAACCTTTAATGATTTTGAAGAAAAATAATAGTTTGGTACACTAGAAAAGCCCTTTTCTTTTGTTTTCCCTGCATAGTAAATCAAAAATTAACTTTAGTCATTGGCTAAAATAGAAGTTTGTATGTTTGCTTCTGGAATAAAACTGCAAAATGATCTGAAGTAATTTAAAAATGTTTGATGTTTCAAAGTTTCTAACATGACTCAATTTGATCCTCAAAGAAATAGTGATTTATTCAATATAATAGGTTGTGTGGTTTTGAACAATGGCTCAGAGGACCTTTGCCAATCCATGCTTTCCCTTAATCATGGAGGGCCTTAATCTCATTTGAGATCTTGAAAACTTTTTTCCCCCTTTTTGTAGACTTTAGTCATTTCAGATTTAATATTGTATTTCTTAAAAGGTTACTAAATGATTTTCTGAAAAATGGTCAATATATAGGCACTGATACATGATACGTAAAAGAATTGTCTATTGAAGTAGAGAAAATAGCCATAGTTTAACTGAAAATTGGAACTAGTTTGAAAGAAATATTTGAAACAATTTTCTAAATGGAAAGTATAACAGGAAAGAAAAAATAATCTGTGAGAACATAATTTTTCAAATGTTACAAAAATATTTTATTATATGTTGTATTGTGACTTAAATCAATTTCTTAGATTATTAGATTTAAATGATGATAATTTTCACCTAAAGCATCATTAAAATCATTTGCTAAGTGTTTTTTTATGCAAGGCACTTACTGAAACAATGCAAAGTTAGTTAAAATGATAATCTCTGAACAATTAGAAATAATGATTCATCAAAAATTTCCCAGGCTGATATCACTAAAATGTATTGAACACATACTATGTGGCAAGCACAGTTGTCTTTAAATATTTATAACTACATCTAGATAGATAGATAGATAGATAGATAGATAGATAGATAGATAGATAGATGATATCATTTTCAGAGGAGAAAAATTACGGATAGAGGGGAGTGCCTTGTCCAAATCTATTGTTTAAAGTCATGTAATTAATAAATGAAACAGTCAGGATTGGAATTCAATGTCTGTGATCTTAATCATTATGGTATACAGCCTTCAAAGAATCAAGTCCATTTGACTGAATACTGTTGATATTTTTAAGTATTAGCTTCAAAGAGTTCACCCAGTATTGGTATATATGGAAAAATAGACAGAAACTGGCAGCAGAAATCTTAAAAGAAGAAGGAATAACTACAAAGAGTGATAGAAAAATGTAGTGAGTGTTTAAATTTAAAAAAAGCATATATTACAGTAAAAAACACTGCCATTAATCCCTCTTAAAATACTCACCCTCGCTTTGAACACACTTCTCCCATCGTTTTTGCCACTTTCTGAAGCAGTTCTGGAAGTCCTCTTTTGTGAGTGTCTTTAGTTGCACTGTTATGGTTATCTTGATGGCCAGAATCATTTTGACTTTGGGGAAGAGCCGGAAGTCATGGTGCCAGATCTGGTGAATAAGGTGGATGAGAACACACCATAATGTTTTTATTTGACAGAAATTACTGTACCAGAAGCGATGTGTGACATGAAGCATTGTCATGATGGAGGACGATTTACAGCACACTTTAAAACACACCTTCTCTCAACCGTAGCTCACACCCGACTGACTTCACCAAACAAGTTGAAACTTGTCACACACTGTTACGAAGGTTCGGTGCACCGTTCCCTATATTGAAGATCCCTGCCGTTTCGCTGCATGGCACTTGGCAGCAGAATTCACTGTATTTTGTGACCAAACAGAAAGGCGCCAGGTCGCACATCACTTCTGGTATGGCATTTTCCGTCAAATAAAAAAACATTACGGTGTGTTTTTTTCTACCCTACTCACCAGATCTGGCACCATGCAACTTCTGTCTCTTCCCCAAAGTCAAAATGACCATGAAAGGTGAACATTGTAAATCTATTCAGAACATCAAGGCAACCACAATAGTGCAACTAAAAACATTCATGAAAGAGGACTTCCAGAACTGCTTCAGAAAGTGGCAAGAACAATGAGATAAGTGTATTCAAAGTGAGGGAGAATATTTTGAGGGGGATTAATGACAATGTGTCTTTTACTGTAATAATTTTTTTTTTTTTAATTTAAGCATTCACCGTATTTTTTGATCGTGCCTCGCATATGCTTTTTACTTCTTAAGGATACATGAGAGTCTGAAAAAGCAATTTAGTATTTTAGAACCCAAAACTTCTAATAAATGTATTTATTTTAATTTGACAGTGATATTTTCCTACCTATTTTAAATATATTCTTTGCATTTAATTCATACCAAATTTACTGTATAAATTTCCTCTAACTGATCTTTCTAAAATGAACCATTAATTACTTAATTCCTTTAAGAACAATTTTTAAAATTTATGTTAGTTTTTCTATTCTGTGAACAATAATAATATCAAAGTCTTGCAAAACCTTAATGGGATAAAAATAAAATTGAGCTGATAGTCAGAAAAAGCGCTTTTTAAATCTGTCACTATCACGCAAAGAAGATCAGAAAGCAATTTTCCCAGAACAAAAATTGCCCTCTTTCCTATAGCATGACTCAGACTCTGAACTATAAATTGAGACAGCAAGAGAGGATGAGAGAGATGGTAGTAACTGACAATATTGCTGGCTATGAATACTGAACTAAACTAATAACCATTGACTCGCAGCTTATAGGGTTTTAAAATTCTTTTAAAAAGACTTCCACAGGTTTTAGTCAAATTCATTCCTCATTTTGCCACAAGCCACAAAGTATTTCTGTGCATTTGTATATAAATATATGTGCAATCATTTGTTTTATGGCTATAGTATACCTATGTTTAGTTTTCGTTGACCACAAATCACCTTTGGAGGTAGGAGGAAGAGAAACAAGTAAGCATAGGTAGATAGATGATAGATAGATAGATAGATAGATAGATAGATAGATAGATAGATAGATAATTTTGGGACACCAAAATCATTCTCCTTGGCTGGTAACAGATTATGCAGAGATATTTTATTGGTTCTCTCAGTGATTAAATTACCTACTTAATTTCTCTCCTAAATGTCATTTACCCAAATCCTGTATATTTTTCTAGGACAGAAAAATTAGATTTATCAAGCATATTTTTATATATTCCTAAATAAATAATTCAAAAACATAACAAAACAGCTTAAATATTTGTACTCATATTATGATAATTCTGGGATATTTCTACAAGATGGATCTCCAAATATAAACTAGGTCTAAAGAGCAATTAGTGTTTTTTTAACATATATAATAATAAAATCAACTGCCCTAGTAATAGGAGCAGGGAGAATATGCATAATTACAACAAAAATGTCTCAGAAAACCTCAGATTTCTAATCTTTTCACTAACTCACTTTGTGAAATTTGTACTAGTGATGAATTGATTGTTGTGTCATTTCTGCTTTCTTTTTTCACTAAGAAATATTAACAGGCAATGAAATGTCCAATTTTTTTTTTGTATATGTGTTTGTCATGAGGCCTTCTCCTTATTATTTATATCTCTGCACATTATTCCACAAATTCTAGAATGACTTGATTTTTGCCAAATGATGCGGGACCGAAATAAATCCCAAATTTAACCAGTTCTAAATACAGCTGAAATGGCCTTCACTATTTATTCTTCCCTTTCCTGAAACTTCCCTAGCCCCCGTCCCCAACAAAATAACAATAACAACTCTCTTGCGATTTTTTTCCCTTAAATTTAAAGCAAGTGATTTCAAAATGGTCTTTAAAATTAATGTTACTGGTATGACCTTTTATTCTAGAGTAACTTTATTTATGTCTGCAAATTTAACCGAGGACGCCTACACTAGTGAGCCATTGACTGCAAAACTCCGTTTTCACCAGATGGGGATGTTGCATCGGGAAAGAGCACTCCTGTAAAGCAAAAAAAGGATTTTCCTACAGCTAGGGAAGTACAGAGAACAAAACCATCTGTTTTCAAGATTTGGACACGAAATTAGAGGCTCTTAAAAATATTTTGAAAATATTTCATTGTGGTGCTCGTGTAGATGATTTACATCAGTTAGATATTTGCAAGTTGCACTTGATTTATTGTTTTTTATTTGTATCTTGCGAGCAAAAATGATTTTGTTATCAGCTGCCTTTCCCCATCCAGGTAAAGAATTTCTGAACGTCTACATAAATGGTATTTTGAAGAGGAGGGTAAGATGCGGAGGATTTTTTTTCTTTTTAAGTCTCTTGCGATGGAACTGTAGGTCAGTTCTACTTCACGATTTCAGTTTGTTTTATTTCCATTTTATATTTCCTTATTTGTAGAGAGGATGCTGTGTTCTTAAGATCTCCACATGGATAGCTATTCATTAATATAATTAGTAACTATTGACACGTTTTTGGTTATATTACATTTTGACTACTATTCTTTTATCACATTTTTAAAGAAAACTAAGTGTGGCTGACAAAATAAGTTTTATTCATTTGATCATCAACATTTCAAATATGTATTGATTAAATTGTATAACATGCCTCATTGTGTGTGTGTCTGAGGTGAACTGTGAATATTTAGGGCTATAGAAAAGCAAATTTTCAAGAGACTTCAGTTTGAGGAATTCTTTCAGGTCATTAGCTTAAAAATACCAATGAATTCTGAGAATACTGATATACACATAAACAGGCAACTTTTCACCTAATTTTCTCCCTATTTTGTTTCAAGTGAGAAAAAAATATTGTAAGATACAAAGCTTACTCAGAAATTATTTATTAGGCATAAATGAGCTTTAAATATATGTTTATCATTCTGTATTGCAAATAAGAGAACTAAACAAATTCTTCAAATCTGAGTATAATGCCTTACTTCACTTCCAGGTCACTTTGTCATATCTCTACAAATACCATAAGTGGATCTGGGAAATAAAAATAATGACAATAAGATAATAATAAGAAGGTGGAGGAGGAGGTAGAGAAGAAGAAATGTATCCTACAAATTTATAAGTATGATGAACCCTCCAAGAACACCTCCCAAATACTACATAGGGCAGTTACTTCTAGGAATTTCAAAGGAGCTGCTCTACCAGCTTCCACCAACCTGTCCACCATGGTTAGCACACATTTTCCATCCTGGTATTTTCTCCTCTTATGGCTCTCACTTAACCAATTCTATGGCCTGAAAAACTGTCATGAACTCTTCATCATGAAACCAGAAATGAATGATCACCCAGAGGAAAATATGTTTTGTTTGGTTTCAACCTGATTTAAATGACTAAATTAAATATTATTTGGCAAATAAAATATTGGGAAATTTCACATTAAAAGGTAATGTATTTTCAGCACAATGAGTCGAGGGGAGCAGGAACACGGATGGCGTAAGGGTTTAATGAGATCACTGTTAACAACAACAGTAGCTAGCAGTCATTGTTTACTGTGTGTCCAGCACTGAGCACACATGAAGTCAAGTCTTAAAGTCTTGGCACAGTGCCTGACACATAATAAGCATTGAACAAATATTAGCCATTATTATCATTGCTAATTTTTCCAGGTTTATTGTTATCCCCACTTCTCAGATGAGAAACTTGAATCTCAGAGCAAGTAGCTAGCTCAATAAATACTAGCACTTTTTACTTAATAATGGCTAACCTTTCTAACTACCTCACTAAGTAGGTATTATTACCATTTTTTGTGAATGAAAACTCTGGTTCAATAAAGGTAGCTTGAGTGAATGACTGGCTCCAGAGTTCTAGTTGGCCCACCCTATCCCACCTCTGTTCTGTGTGCAGTCACTTCACCTGTGCTCTTTTATCCGTAAGTTATAGAAAAGCTCCTATAGAGGAGTGGTAAGGTGTATGTATGTTTTGGGGTGGGAGGCTAGTAGGGAAGGATTGGAGGAAAATTTGCTGTTGACACTCGTAGCAGCCAATTGACACACTTTTTCTTGTGCCAGCTACTGTGCTAAGCACTTCACATAAATTACCAATCTAATTTTTAGAATAACCCTATTAAGTCCATATCGTTATTGTCTCCAGCTATGGAAAGATATTGGCTCTTCTATGACTTAAGTCATTAGGTGACACAAGTCAGCGACAGAGTCGGACTGGAAGCAAGCAGCATGCGTCCATTCTGTTATTCAGCGTTTATTGAGTACCTCATTGGTGGAAATTCCTCAATTTTAGAATTTGAAGGGGTTATAAAAATAGTTCATAATTGGGGTGGCCAGATGTCTCATTTGGTTAGAGTGTGAGCTCTTAACAACAAGGTTTCCAGTTCAATACCCGCATTGGATGGTGGGCTGCACCCCCTGCAACTGAAGATTGAAAACGGCAACTGGACTTGGAGCTGAGCTGTGCCCTCCACAACTAGATTGAAGGACAACGACTTGGAGATGACGGGCCCTAGGGAAACGCACTGTTTCCCAATATTCTCCAATAAAAAATTAAAAAAAAAAAGTTTATAATTTAGAGTGGTTGGAACTCCTGCAATATCTGTTCTGATTTCGTTTTAAAAAATGGGTTAAATGAATTACATGAATCATCTTGGGACAATTAACCTGGCAGAAGGTGGAACACTGAATTGGAGTAAAGAGAGACTGGTGGGAAGGTCGGTAGGATGCTCCTGCAAAGGTTCAGGCATATGCTGATGAGGATCTCGCTAAGGATTTTATTTTCTAATCCAGGTGAAAAAGTTTAAGCTGGTTAGAATTTCAGTGTCAGTAATCGTTAAGGCGTTTTAAGTATATTTTATCCCACTGAGAATGTGCCATATTTCATATCTCAACTGTTTTTCAATCAATCGCACTGTTGTGATATCGTAAACATAAAACAATCTGAAAAAAAGTGATACATTGTGTTAAATTTGATTCATGGAATCTGATGCTTTCTCAAAAAATGCCTATGTCCTTTCATGTCTCTCCTTTGCTCAAAGTTGAAAATGATGAGGTATAATGACCACAGAAATAATGACTAGAACAGTTTGTTCTAGCATGAAAACTAAAGCAGAGACTCAAATCAGAGTCTTGTCATGACGAGGTGAGGAAATCAGGTTATGTCCAGCCTCAGATGCATGTGTATTTGCACACAGAGATGGTACATTCTTTGGCCACTCCTCAGGGAATGAGTTAGTGATGAACGCTCATTTAACTGTAGCAAGTCAGCCAGCTCTTTCTTGGGCAGCAAATAAACCCAGAAAGTTCTGCTAGGTCACAGCTATTTAACAATTTTAGAAAGGCCTTTGATATTTATATTTCACGTATAAAATACTAGCTTTATATAAATCTCTGATACCTAATGTTTGGGGATGCACATCCTAATTTTGAATGAAAAAAATATGAACCAGCTAGAGAAATATTATGATGTATAAATTAAGAGTAAAATATACTAATACAACATTAACTCTGTTCCCTATTTTTATTTTTGTCATCATTATGTAACATGTTAGAATATTAATAACAAACATATGTGAACATAAATTATTTATGCCATTGCTATGACTAGAAGGCTGGTTGATATTTAAATAAAGAAAAAATAATCAACAAATAAAGTAACCTGTTTTCTGTTTACACAGATATTATAAAACTGAGTTGCTCATGAATTAAGAGATTTGCAATTAATTACAGCCACTATTAACTGGAGTTGATTAAAGTCATCACATTCTCCCAAAGAATGACTTTCTACAAGCATATTTAAACATAAGATATTTTGCATTTTATATCAGGAATCTGAAATCTAAAAATTAAAGTGTACCGATGTCTTAATAAATATATAAATACATATATGCCATTTCTCTTAAGCTAAAACATTTTTACCCTAACCATTTACATATGTGATAAACATTATTTTCACTATCTTATGGGTGTCATTTTTATTATTGCTATTGATCTTTAATTGATTTGTAGCCAAAATGCAGCCATGATAGCTATGGTGTGAAAGTGTGGAGTTACTTCTAAGAGATTAAAGGGAGGTCGACTATTCAGGTGGACTTTAGAAGACGTGAACTAGAGGATTAATAAACACTTTGCAGGAAGGTCAAGGAAAGGGACATGGACTTAGCGACCATGTTTTGGGGGAGATGTTTCTCATGGATGCAATGGTGAGCCCATGTTGACTAACAACAGAGTTAAGTTGTTGATGGAAGGGATTGGGAGGTCATGTAACATGATCTACTTCAAAAGCTGAACGGGAGAGTTACTTAAAGGAAAGTTATGATCCAGTGAAATCTGGAATGGAGAGGGGAAACCGGAGGAAATCTCTTAAAATATTGTTTCTGAGTTCCAACTTGCCGTAGTTTTGTCCTTACAGCCTCTAACGTACATTTGCATACTGTTTAAGAGTAATACAGCTATGAAAAAGATGTTATGTGTTGCCAGCAGACAGAGCAGGAGAACTAATAGCACGGGGTTCACATGGTGGAAGGTCAGAGTGCTTCCCTGGGAGTCAGGATTGGGCCCCAGCCTGGGTCTGTGACTATGTAGCTGCATGATGCAACACAGGTCACTTAACCCTCTGGGATTCGGTGTCTAACTTTGTTAAACGAACATGGTGCACGAAAATATTTCTAAGAGAAGATGATATTCCACGTTATGGACTTGACCAAGTCTGGGATTTAGAGGAACTTTTTAGAAACTAAGTCAGAGAGCATACTTTCGTTTTTCTCAACTAGAGTGAGAATTATCTCCACCCTCATCCTGCTGAGAACAGCTCTGGGTGCCAGCTGAAGTGGCATGTGAACTATGAGGCATTCGGACTTGGACTTTTTCAGGGGTGTTATCAGTTAGCACCCATGACACTCATCTTAGCAACAAGCACTGAGCTTTAATTTGCTGCAGCAAGTCATCCAGGGACGTTTTTTTCCTGTATGCAGAATTTATCATTAATAATAGAGCTATATTAGCAAATGTGTTTTAAAGGACATGAACTTGGCAGAAAGTACTGTTTGGGGCACACTGTAATTCCGAAAGAGGTGAAGGGTTAAGGTGTAGTCTTTTTTTCCTTTTTGTTTTTTTTTTGCCAAATGAAATGTAATTATAAATATATAAACATAAATATCTGAGTGAATGAGCAAATAGTGAGAGCTACAAAAGATGCTACTGCACTTTTTAATGAAGAAAAAAGATCACAAATCATATATACATTATATATAAAATCATATATATAATGTATATATATATAATATATATATATGCGTGGGTGATGAGTTTGCTGTGTGAGCTACATTGAAGTGGTATTAATGCAGAAAAATGCAGTGGGTATCAGGATTGAGGTAATCATTGGTCTGATTATGGATATTTAAAATAATGAGTGATCATAGAAAGGCTGGGTCAACTCAAGGGAAGATAGTAAATGATGCTCTTTGAATCAATAATGCTGTATATTTTGCAGTCGAAGAACCACATCCCTCACCCACAATTTGATTTTCCCTCAGAGTAAATCTAATCAAGACCAAGCCATTGCATTATACTAATTAGTCACAACATGATTACTGCTTATGTGTTCTGTAGCTCATACACCTTATTTATTTATGGATATTGCAATGTAGTCTTTCATGACTCTCTTTGGCTTTTGGGAATGTCAGCTAACAGTGAGTTGATTTGATAAACAGCAGGAAATGCAAGAGACTGTTACGACATGGTTCATGACATACAGCTTAGAGTGGTGTTTCTCAAAGTATGCCAGCCGCATCAGCATCACCCGGGCACTTGTTAGAAATACAAGAAATTCTTAGGCTCTCCCCAGACCTACTGAATTAGAAATACTGGGGGTAGGGACCAGCAGTTCATGTATCTGTATTTTAACAAGTTCTCTATGTGAATCTGATGTGTGCTCCAGTTTGAGAACCATAGCTCTGTGGGTCTCCAGTTTTGGTATTCATAAAAATCATCTGAAGAGCTTATTTAAAATGCATAAAGCAACATAATCCCAATCAAGATCACAACAGTATTTTCTTTGTAAGTTGATCAATTGACTAAATTTATGTGGAAATTCAGAGGGCCACCAACAGCGATGGCAAACTTGACTAAAACCACAAATGAAGCTGGTTGTCTTGCGCTACAAGAAACAAACACTTAATTAAAGCTATAGAAATTAAGCCAGTTTGGTGGGGCACGGACAAATAGGACAGAAGAGAGAATCCAGAAATGGGCATACACTATGTGCTCATCTAATTTATGATAAAATTGATACAAATACAGGAGCAAAATAAATTGGGCTGGGTGTGGGGACAGTCAGGAGTGCAGTTTCCAGGCTCTTGGCCTCACGTGGAAAGGTGCTCACTTGGGTAGTAAATGGCCATCAACTGTGATTGGATGGCCATCAGCTGTAACCAGTGAGCCATTGGGCACTAATATAACTGCTGTGGCTACACTAGCAGCAAATGGGGGCTAGCAAGAAGATGGGGGCTGAGCTAGCAAGAGCGGATTGCAGCTAGCAAGTGGGGTTGGTTGGCAGAGAGAAGTGGACGGCAGGTTATGGATAGTGTGGCTCCTGCTTCCTGTGTCTCCGACCCAGCCGCCAGTGAGAACGTAGTGACTCCCCTGTCTATGGCTCCGTGGGTGTTCCTATTTGGCCTCACCATGTCCTGCATTCTCATGTGGGGAGTGGGAGCTGAGACCCCTGCATGCCACCCCGCATGGCACTGGGTTAATTGGATGTACATGTGGGGAAAAAGTGAATTGTAACTCTTACCTCATTCTAGGCACAAAAGTCAGTTTCAGATGGATTATAAATATAAACATAAAAGATGAAACAATAAACTTTAAGATGAAAATAGGAAAATATTTCATGAATTTAATGTAGGCACAGCTCTCTTAAATAAAGAATGCTGTCTAAGGGAAAAACTTGACGTTAAAATTAAGAACTTCTTTTATCAAGACACCAAGAGAATGAAAAGGCAAGCTTACATGGTGGTAGAAGAGATTCATAATACATATAGCTGAGCAAAGACTTGTATCCAGAAAGTTTAAGAACTCTTGCCACACAAGGGAACAAGACAAGCAAATAAAGAAACACAAACTCATAGACACAGACAACAGTTTAGTGGTTACCAGAGGGAAAAAGGGGAGGAGGGATGGTAGAAGAGGGTAAAGGAGGTCAAATATATGGTGATGGAAGGAGAAGTGACTCTGGGTGGTGAGCACACGATGTGGTATGTAGACGATGTATTATTAGAATTGTGCACCTGAAACCCGTGTAGTTTTGTTCACCGTTGCCAACCCACTCAATTTGAATTAAAAACGAAAACAGAACTCTTGCCTCATTGTCAAATTGATATGCAAAAAAATAGACAACTTTTAACAAATGGGAAAGAAACTTTTACAAACACTTCACAAAAGATCATGTTCAATTGTGTAATAAATATTTGAAAGAAAAGGTACTTAACTTTCTTGGACATTAGTGAAATGCAAATAAGACCATAATGTGATGCCACTATACACTCACATCTGAATATGATCAAAATAAAAAGACAGAAAGTACCAAGTGTTGACTTAGGATGTGGAACAACCAAAACTCTTTTAAAATGCTGTCAGTTCTACTCCTAGACGTATATCCAATAGAAATGGAAACTCTTGGTCACCAGATGTATTCCAGAATTGCCATAACAGCAGTATTTGTAATACCACCAAAGGAGAAACGACCCATCAGTAATATAATGGATAAACACATTTTGGTATATTCATTCACCAGAATACTATATTACAATAAGAAATTAAAAAAACAAACTACATTTACACACAACACATAGATGAATTTCACAAACATTATGTCAAATTAAAAAAAAAAAAAAAGCGCACAGTGCATGTGATTCCATGCCTAAAATTTCAACCCCACGAAAACTAATCTATGGGAATCAGAGTTCGGGGTGGGGGATAGTGAGAGGGCACAGAAGGATGTCTTTGAGGGAAGATATTAATGTTCTTTTTTGACCTGAGTACTACTTACCTGAGTATATTCAACTCGTAAATTTTAATCAGCGGCATAGTATTGACAAGTAAACTTTTCTGTTTGTAGGTAATACTTCAAAAAAAAAAAAGTTTCCTAAAATAAATCACAGAGCATAGTGAAAGCTGCATTTTAAAAACTCCAGCCAGGGAGGGGTATGGGGAGAGGTGGAGCTAGGTTACAGAAGCCATGGGGGAGAGAGGTTAGGAGACTATTGCTTTAGGTGAGGACAGATACAATAGTAGTTTGGGCTAAGGTAGAAGTGGGGGAGAGAGAGAAAGCAGATGACATTAAAGGTAAAATATGAAGTAGATCTGGCAAATCCTCGTGATGGTATGAAAGGTGAAGAGAGCAAAATACAGGTAGTTGTGCCGATTACCTTATAAGAAACTCTTGTTATAGAGGCGGATGCACCTCTATAACACCTCTATAGAGGTGGAAGCAGTCAGAATAAGAAAAGTCCTAAAGCTGTTTGGGAGAGAATGGGGAGGTGCTGCGTAGCAGGCAGAACTTGAGTGGAGACGGGTAAGCAGACTTTTCAGATGAAGTATTTGCCGTGCCGATTGTCCCCTCCTTTTTAGTTGACTTTCTTCACTGACTACTTCCGGTCTAACACATTCTCCAGATTTTCCTCTTACCCCTCCTGGATTTGTCTTTCTCATTCTTAGGTGCTGGTTCCTCCTCTGAAATGCCCCGGTCTCTGTGCTAAGTCCGTTTTTCTTCTCTATTTATGTGATCAGTCAGGCTCAGGTCATGACCTTAAACATTACCTTTACCGGAAATCTCTCCTACAGACTCATACACGCAATTGGTTACTTGACATGCCCACTTGCATTATTCAAACATATCTCTGTCTGCAATTCCTCATAACAGAAATTGAACTAATTATTCTATCTCCAAATCTAATCCCTTTCTAGAGTTCCCTCCTTATGAATGGCCCCACCAAAAGTGCAGAAATAGGGACGTTACCCTTGACCCCTCCCCTCCCCCTTTCCTATCCACACTTTCCAGCAATGAATCTCTCCAACTTTATACCTGAAATGTCTCTCAAATCTTCACAGTCGTCTCCATCACATCACTGACCCCACCCGAGTCCCAGCTACCATCATCTCTACCTCGACCATGCAGTGGTCTTCTCCCTACTTTCCTCTCTGACACACTTGCTCCTTCCCCTCTCTCACTTTACTCTTCAAGCAAAAATGATCTATTCAATCTACAAGTCTGATTCTATCAGATGCTTAAATTTCTTCAAAGGTTTTTGATTGATTTTAGGATTTAGACCAAAGGCCTTAACAGGGTCTGCGTCATCTGGCTCTTCCCTACCTAGCCTACTCCTTGTCCATAAGTGCCACTCATCTTGTCCTTCTGTCACATGCTTTCTGCACTTGCTGCACCTGGCACATGCCCCTGATGCACCCATCCAACCTCCAGTTCTCTTGGTCAATGGCTACTCACCGTTAGCTCTCAGCCCAACTTTCAGTTCCTCAGGGAGGCATACAGGACTCTTCCAAAATGCCAGGGCCTTTTCCGTACATTTGCATTAAAGCCCTCAGCACCGTTTAATGTATATTTTTCTGCTTAGTTAGTTAATGCCTGTGTCTCTCCCTAGATTGTAATCTCTATGAAGACAGGGAGTGTCTGAGCAAGTGCATAGAACAGAGCCAAGAACATTTTATGCTCAATAAATATTTTATGCGTGAAAGAACCATTTGGGGAAAGCAGACTTCATAACGAATGTCTCAAGAAGCAAAAGAATGTCATTAGCTCACTGTGCCCCAGGGATGTCAGGCAAAATAAGGCGAAAAAGCAACCTAATGAAGGGAATGCAACGTTAAATTGACCTCTTACAGCTTTACCTAGATTGGCTTTGACACACAGTTTACTGTTAATCCTTTGGATTATGCCATCAAAAAGGTCTTCAGCTGAGTTCTGGAAATTAGATACCAAATCATTGGCTCAGAATAGTTTGGCCTCAATTTAAACAACTGTTAAATCATTGCTTATCATCATTCTTCACCCTTTAGAGCATCGTCTGACATGTAACAACTACATGAACAAAGATTTCAGGCTCATAAGTTTGGGAATAAGGGACCTAAAGAAGCTGATTCTGAGACTGTTTCACACTTATGGAACACTTGTTTGCAGAAAGCTGAGTGTTGATAGCAGCTTAGTAGATCAGGTAGCTACACAAGAACCCAGCACAGGCGGTATGTATTAAGATCTGTTTTAGGGGTGCTGAGAGGTTGTTGTTTTTTTTCTTTTTTGAAATGTGAGATCTGAAATAATTTGGTTTCTCGCCTCTTGCCACTGTTCTCACTCCACACTTGCCATTTTACATACGATTATTGAGTTGACCCAAAAAGCTTTCGGGTTGGGAGGTGCAAGGTCAGTGTCCCTGCCACCTCCCAATGTCTGTCTGTACCTACCTCAGACATGTCTTTGTACTGTCCCTGCTGGACACTGCACCTTTCCATAATTATAAATGTCTGTTTTCAGTCACTTCAAAGGTTTCCCAGCACTGGGAGTCCTCCTTCAAAGCCTCTGCATTGCTGAGGAACTTCTGTCATTGACAGGAGGTCCTGCTTTGAAGTTTTTCATGCCATTTATTGATTTTCCCCCTTTAAAGATGTTCAGATTAGGAAATGCTTCACCCCCTTTGAAAATGTGCATATTTTCATGATGTTGAAGGGTTAATCCTTTGAAGATATTTGCATTTTATAGCAATGTCCTTGTATGAAGAAATTTTACATCAGTTATGCCACACGCTTTATGGCACTTTCCTTTTTTTTCTGCTGGATCCTTCAAGATCAAGATCCCTCCGATTTAGTGTGTTATTGTTGGTCTTTAGATTATGTTTTTGTTCCTTTATTTTATGCAATGCCAAAGGAACTCCATAAACGTGCTAAAATGAAAGAGCTTGTAAAATTTGGAAATGACCTTTATTCCAATTGTTTAAAGATTTCTACTTAAAGTTGGGGTGCTTTTAATATTTGGGAGTGTTTACCAAGTTCCTTGATCTCATGTCTGCAGTGTCCCAGTATACATAACCACCAACAAAGATTAGCTTTGAAAATTAGCTCTGTCTTAGTTATAAAAATGCATATTTCATATATATTTTCTTTTCTGTGTATGTGCTCAAGCTTCAATTTCCTAATCTCTTAAAGAAGAGAATAGGGACGCCATGAGGATTAAAGTTAAAATTTGCACTTTAGGACACCACGCCTTGCCAACGGCAATGAAATGGTCAATTCCAATTAACACATTACTGGATAACAGCCTATATAAGGTTTTAGAGGTGAGCTTCAGGACTATCCCTGCTGATCAGAAATACACTGCCCTTCCTTCTAATTAAATGTTTTCAGCAATTCTGTCACTTGGCATTTCTGTCATTTATCTTAAGACTTTGATTACTGTTACAAAAAACTACTATTGGGAGAGATAATATTTTACGTCTTTAGTGTATATTAAGATGCTAAAAGGCATGTTGTGGTGATGCAAAGGATGAGAAAAGAAGGAAATTATGCTGAAGAGGAGAAAGGAGATGGGAAAACTGAGGCATGATGGGGTAAAGGAGGACTCCAAATGTTAACTTTTACAAAATTCTTTGAGAGATTAAAAGTAAACTTAGCATGCGAACAACACACACGCAACACTCATAAACCAAATTTACAAATAAATATAATATGTAGTGGTATAATATACTAAATTACAGGTGCTAAATCTAGAATGCCACACACAAAAGGAAAGTAAATATATTAATAACTGGGATGAGTTTTGATACCTAGTAGGTTTGTAATATCATATAAAATGTAGTCCAGTTTTTAAACAGGAATTACATATGACCTTTATGTGCATAGTAGAAATAAAGTAGCACTATTTAATGTCTGTGTTCAGTATAATATGATTCTAAACATAATGCCAGGTAAACATTTTGATTTTCCTGGACCTCAGTGATTAACTTTGATTTCTCTAGAACTCTAAATGTATTACTTCATTCAGCAATTTAATCATTCATTTACTTAACATTTATACAGTGTCAAGGAAGTACAAAGGGCCAATAAACATGAAAAGATACTCAGCTTTACTATTCATGAGGACAGTAAATGTGAGAACGAGGTACGTATTTTATTCATTTGGTGCTCAACAATATGGAGTGTTGTTAGGTGCGGGGGGGAAATTGGTATTCTTATATGTTGCTTGGTGGAGGTATAATTCAATATAGATTTTGAGGGTAATTAGGAAATATCTATGAAAATGTGAATATGTATATCCTTTAACCCAGAAACTTTTTATTCAGCTCTATTATGGAGAGACATTACGGTAACAGAAAAATAAGAAATAAAAAAAGAGGAGAAGGAAGAGTGAAGAAAGGAAAAAGAAAAGCATTATCTAAATATCTAAATATTTATCAATAGGAGAGCATTTAAATGAACTATAAATAACCCGTTGCATACAATACTCCCTAGCAGTTGAGCAAAAATGCATAAGCTGCATCTGTATGCCCTGACATGAAAAGATTTTTGAACTATGTGGAAAAAGAAAAAAACAAGTTGAAAAACGGTAAGTACTGAGTGATATCAATCATATAAAATACACAAGCTATATATTTTATATAAATTCTGTATGTGTGCAAAAACTGATACCAATGTTTCCTGCGGCCCTACGGCTGCCTTTATGGTATTAATCAAAGTGAGCTCTTTATTGATTACATACTACACAGAGAACATATTCATATTTTCTTTGCGTAATTAAAAGTAAATAAGTAAAATCAAGTAAGTTTGCATTTTATAGATCATTCTCTAAACAAATTAATACGCTAGATTCTATACCAAATATACATTGAACTTCCCTGTTAGTCATTAAAGGTCCACTTAATTTTGTGCAAGTCCTCTACTAGTCAAAGAACCTAATGTGCTACTTGTTACTAATTTCTTGGGAGCACAAAAGGAACATACCTTTATGCTTCTGGATAGGGTATATCCAAATTATCCAAATTACT
Source organism: Rhinolophus ferrumequinum (assembly GCF_004115265.2). Taxonomy (NCBI): domain Eukaryota; kingdom Metazoa; phylum Chordata; class Mammalia; order Chiroptera; family Rhinolophidae; genus Rhinolophus; species Rhinolophus ferrumequinum. Next base: position 7,300,217 of record NC_046285.1, on the reverse strand, counting down.
GATCCAGAGATACCCTGGCCACCAGGATCTGCCTTAGAATACAGAATCAGTGGGAACAGCCAAGGAATGTGTATGACAAGCAAAGTCCCATATGTGTCTTTGTACCCACCGAATCACCCAACAACTCCCTTAACTCCACAATTGCCTACAAGTCCACTGGTGCCAGGGCACTAAAGGACAAAGAAGTCTTGTAAGATGGGCTACTTGAGCACATCTTTGTAAATTATCTTCCAAACTCTTCCCCATTTCCTCAAAAGGAAATTTTGGAGAACAGAACAATATATGTTCTGAATTGTATGTGTAACATCAAAATGTTCAGATTTCAAAGAAATTTCATGTCAGAGCCCCCGTCCCCGTTTTTCTCAATCTTTCTTATAAGAAAAAGATTTTTTTCCTTCTTTTAAAAGAAACTCAAACCTTATACTTTCAGTTTCACTACAAAATCAGAACCCTGAAGTTCAAGTTGATTTTGAACATAGAACAATGCATTCCAATATATTGATTCTCTTCTGGAGTCTTGAAACTGTAAAGAAAAAATATATCCCTTGTTAATGAAAGAATAGACTAGCTGTTACAACATACTTGGCTTTAACATTTATTGCATAATATGTATGTGTGTTTTGTTTGTTTTTTTTCATTAAGGTATAGTTTCTTTCAAAATTGCTCAATTTTTGACCTCTGTAGGACTTTCTTTTAAATTTAAATTTACTTCTATCACCTGAGTCCTGGCCTGTACTGTTAACCTATCTCGCTGATGTCTAGACCTTTTATTTTGAAGATTTAATGTAATTTTCATCTGGCCTGTCCTAGATTGTGTCTTTTTGGACAATTTCACCTTACTGTTTTCTCATTGGTGAATATTGCAAAGGAAGATTCTCAATAGCAGTTTCTTTTTCCAAGTCATGGACGTACACTATTTTTCAGTGAATACATAGTGGAGTGTATTATCCTTTCTGTTCAATCTTCCATTGCTTCATAGAATTATTTGATTCAAAGAAAAAAACATTAAGATATTCTGAGGGAAAACTGAGATTGTTCATGGATATCTATCTTCAATTATGAGCATAAAAGCAACACAAGTGAATTGAATTTTCCAGAATAAAATGCCCCATTAATATTTAGAGGAAAATAATTGAAGACGTGGTAGAACATGTGCCTATAGATTTTTATCCACTACGTACTTTCTAACATATCTAAGATTTTAATTTCTATAAAAACTGCACACAAGTGAGTTTTGCTTTCTCTCCTAAAACTGATTATCCACACAGGTGAATCTCATGTGGTCTGTGTTCACCTTAGCTTCACAATAGTCACAGTCATGTGGGGAGCACACTGGGTAGCCTCACACCTGCAGCACAATGAAATAAGCACCGATCACCGGAGCATCAGTGACGCAGGCAGCCTCCCTGGATTTGGGACGAGTGAGCACAAAGGAATGGTTTGAGTAAATTTTCTAGAGGAGGTAATATGTGAAATGGAAAGAAGAAAGGGGATTCCAAATGAAAGTAATGACCATATAACAATGCTAAGACCTGAGACCGAATGGCATTGCCGAAGAATCTCAAGGATGAATGAATGATTCAAAAGTCTCAAGGAAGTGTGGGGCTAGGGGTAGACACTAAGACATAGGCCACATGCCAAGGCATGGTGGATGGGAGAATGCTTGGTGGCCCTATTGAGGAGACTGGGCTGGACACAGTGGAGACGTGTTCAGTGATTCTCATCACAAGTGAGATTTAGTCAGATATGTAGTTTAGAAAAAACATCTTATCATCCAGGACAAATCAATTCTTTCAGTTGCCTGGAGAAAATTAGATGGAGTCCTGCTTTACTTCACATGTTCCATCGCACCTCAATTCCAGTCCAGTAAATCTTATTGTCCTTAATCTTATGTCCAGCATCTGAGCAGTTCTTACTATATGCACCACTTCCACATTGGTCAAAATTGCCATGATTCCACCTAAGGATTACTACAATTACTCTCCTTGCTCTGTCCTCGTCTAGTCTGCAGGAGCCAGCATGATGCTTTTAAGACCAGTCAGACCATTGTATCACTCTGTTAAAAACCTTCCCAAAACTCCGTTTATCATGGAATATAAGTCAAAATCCTTACAATGGCCTGCAAAAGACCTACACTGTTCTTCTCACTACCTCTCTGACTCAGTGTTCTGGTTTGTCTCCCACAGTCACCTTCATGCTGCTCTGGCCACACTGGCCTCCTTGGCTCACAGTCCTTGCACGGTCATTGCTCCTTTCCTGGAGGTTCATTTCCAGATCTGCACTTGACTCTTATCTTCACTGTATTTAAAGTTTACTCAGACATTACTGTCTTGGTAGAAACACTTCTTACTACCTTATTTAAAAATGCAAGTTAAAGTTTAAAGTTTAGAAAGTCAGGTAAAGGACTTCTGATTTCAACTCCCACATGCCAGAGTTTGGAAGTCATCCCTCCCATATTTACAATAAGAAAAAGCTGAACAAATTAACTTCTGATAGAAATTTGAACCTATGAGAGAACGGAGGCTGCGGGGCAAACCATTACTTTACATTTTGGAGAGAAATTCATCCCGAGAGACACAGCTGAGGTCTGCTTACCTGAAGCAAAAGATGCAGGAGCCACAAACCGTTCATGATACTGCAGTTTTGCCAAACTGCTACAGGCTGAGTAGGAACTAGCATGTGGATGAGAAACTCCTGACCGGCACAGTCTTAGAGGAACCCCTATAATTTCTTGGTCTTTATCTCTAGGAAATTGTAAGCATCTGAAAATCATCCCCTTGTGGCTTTGGCAGGATGCTAGCAAGTGTAATCCTTGTGCAATGTGCCCAGAGCTTTCTCCCTGCCAACGGCCTCCTTTCCAAGAACAAAGACTTTCTCAGAGCCCTATTCCAGTTTAGGGAAGGACAGTCCTTCAACTCTTTCCCCTCTTAGCTTTTCTATCTACCTAAGGGAAGAAAAAAAACATGAAAAAGTTGGGTTAGGTCCTCAAGAAAATAGAATGGCAACTCTGCAGCCATGGAAAGAAGTAGGGCGCAGAATGACAAAAACGCTATACCATGGGAGAAACACTTGTAATGATTCCAGCCCAAAACACAGGTCCTCTAAGAGACTGAGACTTAATCAGAAGAGTATAAAACTTTCTCTCCTCACCTCTCACATTGTACCATCATATCAGCAGGGCTCCAGTATAAAAACAATGGATCACAGTTGAAAGAGCTATAGGACATACTCTCTCACTTAGGCAGGCTCAAAGGAGGGCAGAGATAAACAACTAGGTAAGAAGAGGAATTTAAAGTCTCTATAGCAAATATGAAACTAGATCGGGAGAGATTTGAAAAAATAAAAATTAAATTAAAAAACGAATGAACACCCCACTTGCACAAAAGTAATTGAAACAATGTTTATAGACTGTTAACACTTCCTCATTCCTCACACACTCTCCAGCCACCACTAATCTTGTTATTCCCCATCCGTACTCTTTTGCCTACTCCTTTCTTACTACATCACCATGTCTTGCAATACCTAGCCATCACGCTAAGTCCTTTCTCAGTAAATTGGATCCTATAATCTATAAACTCTCAGCCCTTGATTTAAATGCAAATCGCATGTGTCATTTCCTGTTCTAAATGGATTTTGCATCTATCTCTGCTAAACTGGAAGCTGCCCAAAGGCAGAAAAATTTGTTATTTTATTATTTTATCCTCTATTGTAATTCAATAGACTACATATTGCTCAAAAAAGGTCTCTAATATATTTTTGTTCATTTGAATTGAATTAATGCTTACTTTAGGAAAAAAAGGTATTGAATTTAGTTTAAATAGTTCCCTAATGACAAAGGCATAGACTACACCAAATCTTCTCGTTCTAATATTCACACTGATTACTTTATTTGGGTGCATAGTATCATTCATTATATAATTAATACAGTCAGGTATGCGGGAATGCGTTGTATCTTGTTGGCTTCTTATAGTTTTGTATTAATTTCCTACTGTTTTTGCAACAAATTACCACCAAATTTGTGGTTTCCTCACCAATCAATACAAATTTATTACCATGTACTTCTGTAAATCAGAAGCCAAATCCGTTTCACTGAGCTAAAATCCAAGGTATTGGCTAAGGCTGCATTTTTTCTGGAGACTCTATGGGATTATCAGTCTTGCCATTCCCAGCTTCTGGAGGTTGCTCATAGTCCTTGGATCCTTGTCCCAAATGTGTCACCTTTCCTACCTCTGCTTCCATCATTGCATGGCCTGGTCTCTGGCTTTGATTGACCTTCCCGACTCACTCTTAGAAGGACGCTTGTGACTACATTGCGCACCACTCAGGTATTCCAGGATAATCTCCACATTTGACGACTCTTAAATAAATCACATCTGCAAAATTCCTTTTTCCATATAAGTAACACATTCATAGGTTCCAGGATTAGGATGTGGGCATTGGGAGGAGGAGGAGTGCATTATCCTACCTGCCACAGTCTCCAAGTGTATTTTGTGGTTGTTAGTTTGTGGCGGTTTTTCCCCACCAAGAATTATACATAAAAATCATGAAATCATCCATTTACTGAAACCAGTACCACCAAGTAAGGATAATACCAACTTTATCAATGAAATAAAGTGAGTCAAAGCAACATTAATTTCGTATAACATAGATTACAAAAATGGAAGTGAAAACTATTTAAGTGATATGTGAAATTTAAGCACTCTTGTTTCCTAAGATTACCCAAAAAAGGGTACATGGTGTTTATTTTCCCCCACATACGTTTTAAGTACCTATTTATCTTTTCTCTGCCTCTTATTGTTTCATAATTTTAGATGGGATTGTCCATCTTCTGCAAAGACTGAGATGTAAGAAGTCTAATGCTGTTAGAATGGAAAGAGAATAAGGGTTACAATCTTCTTTCTATGACCTTTTGTAATTTATAAGTCCAAATGGACTGAACAACACTGAATAATTAATTCATGCTGTGTTTAAACCCCTATGCATGCATGTTTTACACCCTAATTATTACGAATTCCATCCTCGTGCAAATCTTTGATTCCCCAACCTAAATCAGGTTAATACAGACTCACATGCTCTAATTATGGTGATATCTTTCTCTTAACCTTGGCAGAAGCAGCATTATACTAGGTCAAAAAGTATCTTTGAGTTTCATTGAGAAATTAACCCATAAGGGAATTGTGCTCATGGCTGTAATGTTAATTAGTTTCACCATGAACATATTTTGCGGCTTATTTAACATTCAGATGCTCTCTGCATTTGAATAAAAAATATAGGCCCTAATATGCTAAAACCAGTCAAATGAGATTTTTATTTAATGATTTTTTTCCTTGTGAATCAAGTAATCAGCACATTGTACATTTTGACTAATTAAGAAAAATTAACTGTCACCACACTCTAGTGAATCATGCTGGTGGTGTTTCCCCAGTTATAAAGGTAGAGAAACTAAGGAATAACAATAGTTTTTTCACTAGATAGTGAAAAAAGGAGGAGGAGAGACAACAAGCTCCTAGAAAGGAAATCGAAATAACTAACCCTTGAAAATTTTCTGTCTAAAATCCCTGGACTGAAATGAAAAGGAAAAGGCAAATGGTTTGAATTAAGACAAACTAAAGCAAATAATTTTGTAAATATATGAGGTCTGACAATTAAGTTTGTGAACTCATCCTAGAAAAAGTGCTACATACCTCATTGCTGAATATCACTATGGTCACCTTCGACGTACTCCCCTTGAGAAGCTATGCACTGATGCCAGCGCCTAGTCCAGCCTTCAAAGCAATTATGCAACTCTTTTTCTGGAATGGCCATCAGAGCTGTCATCGTATTACCCTTGATGTCCTGAATGTCATCAAAATGTCTCCCTTTCAATATTTCCTTTATCTTCGGGTAAAGAAATAAGTCACTGGGGGCCAGATCAGGGGAGTAGGGAGGGTGTTCCAATACAGTGATTTGTTTACTGGCTAAAAACTCCCTCACAGACAGTGCTGTGTGAGCTGGTGCATTGTCGTGATGCAAGAGCCATGAATTGTTGGCAAAAATTTCAGGTTGTCTAACTTTTTCATGCAGCCTTTTTAGGACTTCCAACTATAATAGTAAACTTGGTTAACTGTTTGTCCAGTTGGTACATATTCATAATAGATAATCCTTCTGATATCAAGAAAGGTTAGCAACATTGTTGCAACAAGTTAGCAAACTTAATTATCAGACCTTCATACATTCTGTATATATCGCACATTAATGTATAAATATAATTATCACACAGAACATGATCGGAGTGTCCTCTAGAAAAGTTAAGTGTTGTGGATCTGATCACTGCACCCAATAGTTCTAATCCCACAATAGAGAAAATTTAAAATGGCTTATTCTCCACATGCTGGGAATTATGTGTATATGCTCCCTTCCATCTTAACAGAAATGTAACTTTAAAGTAAATTTTCAGAATGAAGAAAATGGCTTTGAGAGCAAGTATCAAAACCTTCACTGAATGTTTTAAAACTCTTTTTAGAGCTTTTGTACAAACTATACATAATTTACAAGAAAATCTTGAAAGTATGGAGCAATTTCTATTCTTGAATATAGTACACAAAAGTAAGATTTGAATAAGAAATATACAACTGACCTTCTAGAAAGGTCTCATGAAATTTGAGCATAAGGAATCAACACATTATATATTTTGACTGATTAAGAAAAAAAAAAAACTGTCACCACAACAAAGTGAATCGTGCTGATGGCATTTCTCCAGTTATAAATGTAGAGAAACTGGGGAATAACAATAATTGTTTTCACAAACACTCTTCTTCCATTCTCTTTTGTTTTACTCTGTTTATATTACTCCCTAAAAAGGAAACACTTATGAAATTATTAATTTTCAATACACTTAGGCAATTAGTTTTAAATTATACTGTCACTAGCTCTGGATGTGGGATAAAATCACTTCATTTTATTTTACTTTTAAAATTTATTTTATTTATTTATTTAGATGTAATGTATATAACATTGTATTAATTTTAGGAGTTCAACATAATAATTTTATATATGTATATATTGCAAGATGTTCTAAATTAACATTTTGGATAAAGTATTGGACTAGGATTTTGTTTCTGTAGTGCTACTGACTCAAAGGTTTTGAGTAAAATGTGTCAATTTTTGAAAATGCTTTTAATTTTTTTTAAAAAGCATTTCTTGAGTACCTAATGTGTGGACAATTAAGTTCATGAACTTTCCACCTTGTATTACATGGTGGAAAGTTCGCGAACCTAATTGTCTGAACTTTTCATAGATACTATTTACAATTTCTAGATTATAGAGGATGATGTGTTGAATGCCTATGTGGACATAGGAGTTGGTTCTGTGTTATTATTTATTTTAAGTGTATTCCTATACACAAGATTGTTGAGTCAAAGCAAATTCATAATATATGTTCTGATACACATCGACACACTGCCTCCCAGAGAGATTTAACATCCTCATCAGGAGAGTATAAGAACGCCTATTCCTCTCCCTAAGTATTAAGATACATTTTATTCTTTGCCTATAAGAAAATAAAGTGGCATTTCAATGTTGTTTTTATTTTCATGTATTTAGTTGTAAGTTTGAAGACCTTTTCATATGCTTTTACTTGCATTTCTGATATAAATTGTTTATATTTAAACCTCGACCATTTTTCTATTGCTATGAACTTCTGCCTGTATTATTTAAAGATAATGTTTCCGTTTTCCTGTTTGTCAACTGCATTTAAATATTAAATCTTTCTGATTTGTTTTTGTTCAGATGTTTTGAATTTTATGTGGTCAAACTTAACAGTTCTTTATATTTTTATGATTTGGAAGACATGATTAGAAATAGAATTTACAACCCAAGGGTATAAAAATAGTCAATCATGCTTTTTTCCCCCTTCTATTTATCCTATTATCTCTCTTACTAATAAGATTTGATACAATCAGGATATATTTTGGTGAAAGAAGTGAGTAAAGCTTTTTCTTTGTTCTCTTTCAAATGATAATACTTGTACATTACTCCAATAACATAAGTATTCCAGATTTTCTCCATTGACTTTATCACCTTTATCATATCCAAAATCCCAATATAAACCTTTGGTCTATTTATTACCTCCCTATTTTGTCCATTGATTTGTCTGTTTCCTCTAAAATGCTGTTTAAATAAATATAAATTTTTTTGTCCTCTTGTTTAGTTGCCTCTTATTAGTAGCATTTCTAGAGTAATATTCAATAACATTGGTAATAGTGTGTTCTTTTGTCTAGTTCCTCAAAGGATTATTATGCCTCTAATGGTTAACCATTAATAGTCATCTGACATTAGAATAGAAATTTACATGTACATACATAAACAAAAATATTTATAAATTTTCTAATACTTTTCTATAAGATTTTTGAACTAAAAATAATGTTTTGAAATGTTACTTCAGCATCTATCAAAGTAATCATAATTTTCTCTTTTGCTTTATTAATACCCTGAATTATATGGACACATTTTCTTCATAATACTTGACATGAACTGTATATATTTTTCATTTATGCTTATATTTGACTACTAAATTCTATTTTTCAAGATTTATTATTTTGCATCAATATTCAGAAATAATAATGGTTTTTCCTTCTCTCTGTATGTGTTATCTAAATGTCATTCAGAGTTATTCTGGATTCTTAAAAATAATTTCAAAGTGTTATAACCTCCTTGGGTTATAATTGAATCAATTTAAATAATACAAATGTATTTTTCTTAATGATGTGAAAAAAATTTGTGACATTTGATGGATTTGATTCTTTTTGGAGGATATACAATGATAGCCTTTGCTATAATTCTTTAGTTCTTCTTTGATTATTGATTTGTTTAAGATTTTATATTTTCTGGATTTAATTTTACATGAAGAAAAATTTCTAAATTTTAAAATTCATTTAATCCAGGTTTCAGATACATTTAGTTTATAAATATTCCCAAATTATACTTTTTTCCTACTCTTTGGAAATCTTTACATATATTATTTTATTTATTTTATTTTAATTCAATTTTTTTCAATTACATTGACATACAATATTAGTTTCACGTGTACAACACAGTGATTAGACATTTATATAACTTACAAAGTGATCCCCCCAATAAATCCAGTACCCATTTGACACCATACATAGTTATTATAATACTACTGACTATATTCCCCATGCTGTACTCTATATCCCCAGGACTATTTTGTAACTATTAATTGTATCTCTTAATCCCCTCCTCCCCTTCATCTATCCTCTTCACCACCTCCCCCCGCTTCCCAATCTGGTAACCATCAAAATGCAATCTGTGCCTATGAGCTTGTTTCTGTTTGGTTTGTTCATTTATCTTGTTCTCTAGATTCCACATATAAGTGAAATCACATGACATTTATCTTCCTCTGTCTGACTTTTTCCACTCAGCACAATACCTTCTAGGTCCATCCATGTTGTTGCAGATGGCAAAATTTTATTTTTGTTTTTATGGCTAATTAACATTCTATCATATATCTTTATGGCCTTCTCTTTATCCATTCATTCTTTGATGGACATCAGGCTGCCTCCACATCTTGGCCATTGTAGACAATGCTGCAATGAACATATGGATGCACATGTTCCTTTGAAGTACCATTTTGGGTTTCTTCGGATTAATACCAGGAAGTGGGTTTAGTGGGTCCTTCTTTGTCCCTTGTTATAGGCTTTGTTTTAAAGTCTATTTTGTCTGGTATAAGTATTGCTATGTCAGCTTTTTGTTTGTTTGTTTGTTTGTTTGTTTCCATTTTCATAAAATATGTTTCAGTCTATGGGTGTCTTTCAATCTGAATTGAGTCTCTTGTAGGCAGCACATGTAAGGGTTTTGTTTTCTTTTAACCCATTTAACCCATTAACATTGAAAGTAATTGTTGATAAATATGTAGTTATTGCCATTTTATTATTCATATATTTGATTTTTTTTTTCATCTTGAAAAAGTCCCTCTAACATTCCTTGTAATAGTGATTTGGTGTGATGTGATGAACTCCTTTACCTTTTTCTTGTCTGGGAAGCTCTTTATCTGTCCTTAGATTCTAAATAATAGTTTTGCTGGGTAAAGGAATCTTGGTTGTAGATCCTTGCTTTCATTATGTTGAATATTTCATGCCGAATATTTCATGCCACTCCCTTCTTGCCTGCACAGTTTCTGTTGAGAAATCACCTGAGAGTCTTATGGGAACTCCCTTGTAGGTAAATAACAGCTTTTTTCTTGCTGCTTTTAAGATTCTTTGTCTCTAACCCCTCACATTTTAATTATGATGTGATGTGGTGTGGGTCTCTTTGTGTTCCTCTTCTTTGGGACTCTCTGCACTTCCTGGGCTTGTATGTCTACTTTCTTCATCAGGTTAGGAAAGTTTTGTCATTATTTCTTCAAATAGGTTTCCAATTCCTTGCTCTCTTTTCTCTTTCTAGTACACCTGTGATGTGAATGTTGGTATACTTGATGTCCCAGAGGCCCCTTAAACTATCCTAATTTTTATGGATTCTTTTTTCTTTTTGCTATTCTGATTGGTTGTTTTCTGCTATCTTATATTCTAAATTGCTGATTTGATCCTCCGTTTTATCTAATCTTCTGTCAATTTCCTCTACTGTATTCATCATTTCAGTTATTGTATTCTTTATTTCTGACTGATTCTTTTTTATGTTTTCTATCTCCATTTTCATGTTTCCTATTTCTTTGTTGAAGTTCTCCCTGAGATCATTGAACATTCTTGTAACCAGTGCTTTGAACAGTTTATTTGGTAGAGTACTTGTCCTCATTTTGCTTGGTTCTTTTTCTGGAGTTTTGTTCTATTCTTTCATTTGGGACATGTTTGTCTCCTTATTTTGGTTGCCTCCCAGTGTTTCTTTCTATGTATTAGGTAGAGCTGCTACGTCTTCCAGTCTTAGTATAATGACCTTATGTAGTAGGTATGCTGTGGGGCCCAGTGGTACAGTCTCCCTGGTCACCTGAGGTGGGTGCTACAAGTGTGTCTTTTGTGTGAGCTCTGTGTGCCCTCCTGTTGTAGTTGAGCCTTGGTTGCTATTTGTCAGTGAGAGGGATTGGCTTTCAGGCTCACTGGTTGTGAGGACTGGCCATGACTGCAGTGGAGGAGCTGTTGTGCAGGGGCTGACCATATGGAGCAGGTTCTGCCTCAGCAGGACTCTGGTGCCTGCCCAGTCTGCCCTTTGTGGAGATGGTTGGGTGGTGCTCTGTTGTGGTCTGAAGTAGCCACTGGGTGTGTTCATTCTGGGGCCTCTTGTGGGGGAGGGGGCTCTGTTGCAGGCCAAGGTCAGCCACAGCCTGTGCCCTGCCTGAGGCCACTTGGTATGAGCTACAAAGTGATCTGCAGATGGTTGCCACAGTGCTGAACTTGGAGGTGCCTGGGAGAGGCTAAGCTGCTAATCAAGGCTTGCTGCCAGACTTGGGGCTGCTTATTAAGAAGCATGAGGCATCCTAAGGCCAGATGTTGTTTGTTAGGGGCTTGCAAATTTTTGAGAGATTTTTCAGAAAGTCTACAGGATGAGCCAAGACAGGCTGTTTGTATAAAATAGCCACCAGAAGTGGCATGGATGGGAGAGGGCCTCAGGGAATCAACGGGGCAGGTTGAATGGTGTTAGTCAGGTAAGTGGATACTTAGATATGGTAACTGCCCACCTCTGCAAGCTGAGTTGGGGGAAGGGCTCAACAAAGGGACAAAATGGCACCTGCCTAGACAGAGCTGCTCCTCCAGCCCTTGTTCTGAAGCCAGACAGTTCAGTTCTTCTCCGTATGTCTCTGGTGCCTTTCCAGCTGCTGCCCTAGTGCTGGAGTCCAGAGCAAGTGATTCCCTCAGAGAATAAGTCTGTGTGTGGGCCTTTTAAAAGGAACTCCTGTGATGGCAGCCACCCTCAGTCTTCATCACCCACAGTCTCCACTGGTTTTCACAGTCAGAAGTCATGAGGACTTCTCTTCCCAATATTAGAACCAACGGTGGAGTTTGGCATGGGGCTGGGATTCCTCACTCCTCCATAGCCAAGATACCCCTCCCAATTTTTAATGGTCACACACGTGTGTGGGACTAGCCTGTTCCAAGTCTCTGGCCTGCCTAACAGTCTCGACGTGGCTTCTTCTGTATGTCCTTAGTTGTAGGACTTCTGTTCAGCTAGACTTCAAGAGATTCTCAATGATGGTTGTTTTGTAGCTTAGTTGTAATTTTGATGTGTTTGTGAAAGGAGGTGAGTATAGAGTTACCTACTCCATCATCTTGACTGGAAATTCCCAAATTATACTTTAATGAGTTTTAGTATCTAGGGTTATACACAATTCATTTTCTGTGTTTTTAGTTTAGGTTAGTTTTTTTCTAAGTTTTAATATTTTGTTCTGTTTCTGTGTTTTCTAATTGTTTTTCCTATTTTTGCCTTCATCATATATATAATATATATATATATATATATTATATATATATATATATATATATATATATATATATATATATATATACTTCCTATTTAATCTTCACAATATTCTATGAAGTAAATATTATATATATTTTTTACTCTGCTTTAAAGATAGAGAAACTGAGGCATAGAGACATTTAGGAAAATTTCATGCACTTTCATTAAAGGACATAGTCAGGATCCAAACCCATACCCTTTGTAGATGAGGGCCAACTTATTAACCATTGCATTATATTGCCTCTCCTACTTCATTAGCAAAGTAACTACTTGCCCAATCCATTGAAGTAGATATTTGAAATCTTTAAATGCAAATCATCATATCTTTCTCTGTCTGACATTTCACTTAGCTTAATACCCTCTAGGTCCATCCATGATTTCACAAATGGGAAGGCTTCATTTTTTTTTCTTTTTTTTATGACTGAGTAATATCTCATCATATATATATCTAGTACCCACCAGGCACCACACCTAGTTATTGCAATATTATTGACTATATCCCCTATGCTGTACATTACATTCCGTGAATATTTTGTAACTGCCAATTTGTACTTCTTAATACCTTCACCTTTTTCATCCAGCCTCTAATCCCTCTCCCATCTGTCAACCATTAGTTTGCTCTCTGTATCTGAATCTGTTTCTATTTTGCTTGTTCATTTATTTTGTTCTTTAGATTCCACATATAAGTAAAATCATTTCGTGTCAGGGGGATAATTTAGTAAATTATATATATGTTGAACCACTATGCTGTATACCTGAAACTAATATTGAAGCTCAACTCTAGTTGATAAATAAAAATAAATGAACAGACTGATACAAAGTAGCAAAACAAAGAAAATCATCATATATTTTCATTAAAGAGGAGCTGGGTCTGCTTTTAAAAAGTCAATTCTACTATTTGAAACCATACCCACATAGGTTTATTCAGGGGAAAAGAATGTCATATGGGTTCAGACATTAGGTAAAAATGTCATTCATGATAATCTTATTTGTTAGAGAATTTTAAGTATAAAGTGAACATGTTCAAGGGGAAATAAATTATTTTACTTTTTAAAACACTAAGAAGAACTGTCCAGTGTCAATGGTTGAATACTTGAACTATTTTTTTCATGTACCACGGACATGATAGCTAATCTTATAAATAAGAAAACATTAATAGTCACTTGCTCATGTTTATAGATAGGAAGTGTGAGGTAAAGTTGCCTCTCTTCAAACTAAGATGTTTTAAAAAGCCAGAGACAATATCACATCCAATTATGCCAGATGCTCCCTGTATTAGCACTTTTTCATGAAAACTCTTGAGTCATGTTTAGTTTCCTATAGCTTCCATTAATCAGTTCACTGGGGATGATAAATCATACTGCTGATTCCTCCAATACTCTGTTAAAGTTTTTTGTCATTTAAGGCCTAGATGTTTCTTCCTGTTATTTTCCTCCTACCTGTGAATTTTTTTTATTATCCTGAATTTACCCATCAATAATATAATATGCCATCATGTGTAAAGCAGAAAAGCAAATAGTAACATACTTGACAACTCTGGTGTCCTCTTCCCTTGTTGGCTATTCTGCTTTTTCATTGACTGTTGAAAATAAAGTGTGCTTGCTGGCCACACTGACCAACTATACTTTTGAAGATTATATGTTAGTATTCTAAAAACTGTATTTAATTCCTTTCAGAGGGCACCCAATATCAAATAAAACCTCAATGAATGATATGAACTAATAACTAAAGATAAAAATACCACAAAATTTCAACTAACTTGTTCTAAAATATTTTCATAGAATCGTTTGGTCAATTTTCAGTTTTAGCTGAAGTTTGGAAAGATTTAAAGTGATTGTTTTCAAAGCTAAATTAGTTAATGGTTTTAAAACAGATAATAATGAGAACATGATGCACTTAGAAAGAAGATACTCTTTAAAGTTTTTATGTGATTCTAATAAGCCAATGATTTCAAAATATATAGGAAATTATAGCAATAGAAATAGTTGATTAGTGGAAAACAACCAAATATGCTGTAATATAGCACTCTTTGCTAAAAACAAAGAGAAAAATGAAAATTTAAGTTAATTATTTTTTTCTTTCCTTTGTAGAAGGAATCATTATTTGGCAACTAACTTTCAAAATGTATTGTTGGAGATAAAAGGGTGATTAAACATGGACTCTGCCCTCAAGACCCTTTCCATCTAATGCTTAAGTTTGTCAAGAGGTGAAATACAAATACCTCAGTAATAAATTTTTTTAGGAAATTAAGTTTAAAAATCATGTTAATGATAATTTATAGAAACAGGAAACACAAATAGAGAGCAAATGGGATTAATTAGCTAGTTACAGCAAAACATGGAAAAGAGAAAAACAATATTATACAGCTCATCCATAACCAGTATCACTCCTATACATTTCAATTCTCTTAAGTTATTTTCTGGGTATTCTTTATATGGATTCTTAGTTATTCTTTTTTCTCTCCAATGATTTATATCTGTATGCTTACCAGTTAACTATTTGATCAAGATTTCATGACCATAGTACAAAACTTCTGTTGCAATAAACATTACAAAACCACAGCTATAAGATCTCTTCATTATGATAGAGGTTAAATTATTTTAAACTACTGTCAGGTGCTTCTTAAATCTAGTATCATATTCATCTATGACTAATATTTCCAAAACTCAGCTCTCTCAGTATGGGGTTATTTTGATATAGCAGAGAAAAAGAAAGGACAATCTTATCTTTCACGTATATTAGGAGTACTGGTAGTAAAACACTGTCTGAAAAATGGTTAAGTAGCATTCTCACGGGTCTATGATTGCTTGTCAGTATTTATCACACATATTAAAGTGAATGTCATTAAACCAAATAGCTTTTGTAGTTAAAAACCAGCAAATGCAAAATGATTCTGTCAATCTTGCTGTTGGTTCACACCTAACTAACTATAAGTTGCATATTTTGAAATCCGTAGACTGTCTACATCTGCCATTCAGTGCTGAGATTAAATATCCAAATAAACAAAAATGAGCTGATCAACTTTCATCCTCTTTTATTTTTCCAAACTTGAATTTCCCATCACTGAGCCCATATCACAAGTATAGCACTGAAAGTAATAATAGAGAGAAATCAATTAAATTACTGCATTTTTATCACAAGATTTTTTTCTGACATTAAGAACTAAAATAATGTGGATTGAGCAGTTTGTAATTGATAGCCGGGCTGTGAAATTGCAATGCAGTCTTGATAATTATCCTCATTATTTTTTTAATATATATCGAGATAAATATAGCATTTCTTTTCACTTTTAATGGCATGAAGTATAATAAGAAGACAAGACGAGGCATGTTTGTTTTATAGCGCTGTGGTGATGATAAAGGAAAGGTATAATGTTAATGATGCACAAACAGCAATGCTGTAGTCGACACTGATTACATAATCATTCTATACAAACTGTATACACACAGTTAAAATAAAGCAAGATTCATTTTATTCCCAGAGCTGTAACTGCTGACAACAGCTATCATTAAGAACAAAAACATAATGTAATAAGGGGTGGACATGCTTCTTGTCTCAATGACTTGCTTCTTGTCTCAACTATACCAATTGTCAAATAGCGTTTCAGACAAATGCAAAATGTAATTAATTTATTATTGTTAGAATATAGACTTAGCGATTATGGAGCCATTGGAGTCCATCTTAATCCACCTCCTTAATGAATTAGCTTCATTAGATTTGCAATTCCCCCAAGATGATTTAAGTTAAATTTAACATATGGTATGCATTGCTTCTTCCTATTAATGACAATTACATTTTCAGGATGAAGTTCTTACTGCCCTTTCTTTCTCTGAAAGATTAAACATTGACAATTTGGAGACAAAATTACTAAGACCACGTATACTTCTGTCTGAAATCTTAACCCAGCTTCTGCCTGAATTTTATTGACCTGCTTTTTACTTCAGTGCAACTTGTGGGAGCTTAAAATCCCCACCGAATGGTGTGAGTTGTACTATTTCTTTTGAGTTTGAATCAGACTTAGTGACTCAGAGGCTGATTGGGTTGGATACAAATGCTGGGTCACTTCCCAATGATAAGATAGAGTTTTACGTCCATATCACAGGTTTTCTGGCCACCACTCAGTTGGAAAAAGGTCAAAGTTCAAGGAAGCGTTTTGTACTCTTTCTCTGGCAGAAGGTTTTGACCACTGTGGCAGAGAAAAACAGGTGTCAAACTGCCTCCTCATCTGCTTTGTATGTGCTCATTTGGGAACAAAGACTCTTTTCTGTCTAACTGTGCTTAATCATTACAAGGTAAAGAGGCCCCTGTATGAAGCCAGAGGAATAGATAACTTCAGAGAATAACAGCAGAGTTTTCTTCTGAGAAAGCAGTGAGCTACTCTCTGAGAAAACAGCTCAAATGTGGAGGGCTAGAGTCAATGGAGAGCCACTAGGGTCACTTCTCTGGTCAGGGTTTCTGCCACTGTGGGTCCACCATTGGCCCAGGAGAGCCACAAGCTATCAGTCACACGGGTGAGAAATTCAGTGTGGGAGGGGAGGTTCTGTGCCTTCTGGTGGGACTTTTTCAAGGCACAGTCAGTAGAATGCATCAGAGAATAGAGTACCATGCCATGTACTTGGAACAGGGACTGGAACCAAACGAAAACCACAGGAGATAAATAGTTGGCAGTACCGCAACTTTGTCAAATCCAGAGCAAGAACCGCAGGTGTGAAGGCTCCCTGCATCCACCAGCTGAGTTTCCTCCTCCGTTCAATTGCAGATCACTGACCTGGGAAAGACACTCAAGTTTCCCACCCCTGGCAGTTAAGATAGGAGACATGTCTAACAACATTTATTTTTTCATTGAAGAGTGACAACGGGAATCCATTCAAATGGGGTTTTGTTAAGTATCAAGCATAGACACAATGTTCTTTGTTCAAATATAAACAAAAACAGACATATGCAAAGAAATGATTATGTAACATAAAATTAAAATAGCCTGCCACTTAAGAAGCCAAAAGGGAATATTTATTAAGAAAATATTATAGGAAACGAAGTAGTTTTAGAAAGGTATGCTGCTTTCTTAATCAAAATATGCCTTTGTGAAGATAAAAGAAATAAAAGGATATTTAAATATAGCCAATTGATAGGAAAAGCCTTGCTGAGGTACAGAAAGAATGAAAAGTGACTAATACTGTATTATCACAATGTGAGATCTGTAGTCAAAGCAGGCAAAAAGTAGGACCGATACTTCAGGAAACTAAATCCTGATGAGGATGGTAAATTTAAGAGCTTTTCCAGAACACAAAGGAAGGACAAAAGACAAAAACGATGACAGGAAACAATGGTTTAGAATAGAATTTGGACATCCAAGAGAGAGATCATTGGCATTCCTAATGAATGAGTCTGAACAAATATAACAGAAACAAAAATTAAATTCCAAATTAAAGAAACCTTTCATGAGATTAAAACAAATGAACAAATAACTAACCATGGATGTGCAGATTACCAGACTTACTGAGTACCAGGTAAAATTGATGAAAGGAGCCTAGAAATGCATTGAGCCTTGGCGAATAAGACCATCAGACTAAAGGAGATCTCTTAGAGAGACTGGAAAGTGAAAAGGTAAGATCCAAAGACAGACATTGGAGTGCTCCAAATCTTAGAGTGAGAATCAGAGAAGTAAATAAAGATAACTGATAAGGAACAGTTGGTTAAGTAGGAAGAAACGCAAGACTTTATTGGAACAAATGGGAACAGAGGGGATGTTTCAAGGAGGGAGTGATAGACTATGCCAAAGGCTGCTAAAAATATTTTTTAAAAAATCAATGTAATAGAAAAGGCTTCATTGGGTATGATAACATAATAATAATGATAGCACAAATGTGTAGAATGATTTCCATGATTCAAGTGCAATTCCAATGCTTTTACATATATGAATTCCATTAAAACCCACAGCAAGCTGAGGAGTCACATATCCTCTTATTATTTCTATTTTAAAGATCAAAAACTAAGGCAAAGAGAAGTTAAATAGCTTATTCAAGGAGGCACAGCTAGTTAGCAGTAGGGCTAGGACTCAAACCCAGTTTGGCTCCAGAGTTTATGTTCTTAATTTCTTATTATGGACATATCTGGTGGTCTTTTAAAGCTTAGTTAAATGCTTAGTAAAAATCCTCAATCATCTACACTAAAATGTGAATAATCATTATTTGGAATTGTTCAATTATAAGTGTTTCTTGTTCATGTATGCTTACTTGAATTCTTTATTTTTGTGTGATACTTATATAATTATTCCATTTTTAAAGAAAGCCTTCTAATTAATTTTAGGAAGAGAATTGGACATGATAAAGGTAGCACACATGTATTAGCTATCTACTATTACATAACAAATTATCTCTAAACTTAGAGGCTTCAAAACAAATATCTCACTGTTTCTCTAGGTTAGGATATCTTGAGCAGTTTATATGGGTGGTTCTGGTTCAGAGTTTCTCAAGAAGTTGCAGTCAAGATGTCAGTCAGCTTGAGTTGCAGTCATCCAATGGCCTGACTGGCGCCATGATATCCATTTCCAAGATGGCTCACTCACATGGCTATTGGCAGGAGGCCTCAGTTCCTCACCACATGCACTACTCCAGAGGGCTGCTTGAGCATCCTCTCGACATGACAGCTGACTTCTTCTAAAGCAAGTGATCCAAGAATTAGAGCAAGAAGGAAATTGCAATGCCTTTATAACCCAGTGTCAGAAGTTACATATGGTTACTTCACCTATATTTTATTCATCAGAAGAGAGTAACCAAGTCTAGCCAACTGGGAAATTAGGCACCACCTTTAAAAGGGAGGAGTGACAATTAATTTACAGACATTTTAAAGCCACCACGATACTTAAAGAAAAACAAGAACAAAATGAGGTGAAGGTGGAACATAAGGCAGTGAAGGCAAAGAAGGAAGGAAGGAAGGAGAAGAAAATCCAGAGGACCTGTGATTTATCTGTTTAGAATTTGAGACTACTACATTTCATTCATTCAACACTATATTTTTATCAATTCAAATCTTAAAGGAAATTCATTGCTAGAAGTGCATGTGTGTTTTAATCATTTTTATTACTAACACTTTAAGTGACTCAACTTTAGTAGAACACTTAAAGTGGCTACTTTAGATCAACATTTTATTCCTATGAAAAGTCTTTCATGTATGTTACTGGTTAACACCGAGGAGATGTGAGTATAATCACATTTCATTTAATGCTAAATACCTATGGCTACTGGGTACCCCTTTCCACTTCCATAAACCTTAATTTTCTTTTTTTGCATGCCATTGGACTAAATAGATTTTGAGTTTCTGTTTAATTCTGAGAGTTCTGATTCTAAGGTAAATTTCAAACCAGATTAAGCCAGATTAGCCAGATTTTAGTAATGAAAATAACTTTAGCATTACTCTGATGCAAGTGAAAATGACATTTTATGTCAACTAGAAAAGCAAGTAAAATCTTAAGAATTTTACTGTGAACTATGATGCCTTAATGATTTGATCATGATATATGACCCTATGTACAGTATTCAAACCCCAAATGGAGTCAATAGAAGACAATGCTGTCCCAATAAAACACAATTTTATTTGCTGGTAATCCAGCAAATGCTTTCATGGACCTACAATAAAAGCTTTTACAACAAAGCCACGTATTCTGCCAAAGTTCTGGATAATTATAACATTTTATTCTAAATTAGTGGTTTGATTGAGTCTTCATTTTGAAACATTTTACTTTACCCTATATTTTTTATTGTTATAATTAACATAACTTGATTGACTTGATTAATTTGATTTACCACTGGCTTACTTGATAGATACAAATGCTTCCACTATTTCAATGTGTTGGTGACAATCATAAACTCTTAAGATATCAGGTTCTGTCACTTCATATTATTTTGCTGTCTTGCAAGAATGGCCTCTTCCCCTTTTCCTCTGACACTGTGTTGCAAGAGGTCATTTTGATGCGTTTCATTTCTGAACAAAAACTCTAAGATTCGTTTTGAGAATTTTGAATTTCTATTTTTGTTCTCCACACAAGTGACATCAAGCATTTTTCCATGTATTCTGTCATATCTTATGTAGAAAGAAGAAAGAAGGGAGGAGACAGAGAGACAGAGAGAGAGAGAGAGAGAGAGAGAAAGAGAGAGAGAGAGAGAGAGAGAGAGAGAGAGAGAGAGAGAGAGAGAGAGAGACATGTTTTCCCTTGAGCACTGTCATTCTGAATTGCAATTGTGCCAATTTATTAACACAGTCAGCAACAGGCTTCTTAATTAAGATACCAGTATTGTCACTAATAATCTTCACTGTTCACTTCAAATTAAGCATCTCTCTCTGTCTTTCTCCACAACGTTTAAATTTTCTTTAGTGAGGCATTGCAGCCACAGTGCTTATATGAGCTTAAAAATCCAAGGGCTCACCAAAAAGGCTTCCAGTTTGCAGTTTTATGCTACAGAAGAAACTATTAGCATCAATTTATAGAAAATGTCAGTTCTTAAAGTGACTTCTTTTTTCTGCAGTTATAATGTTTCAATTAAGTATAAACCAATATTCCTGACATTTGTCGTCCTTTTTCTTTCCCTAATGCTTGTTTGGAGTGACACTTTGTTTTGCTTTGTCTCATTTTCTTGTTTATAGTAGAATCAAACTCCCCACCCTCTCCTTATACTAACTCTCTAATTCATGGCAGGTTGAAGTTGCTGTGGGTTGTAACTTGAAAGCGTTAACCTCATTTTGTTCCTGGCCCTTGTCTCCTCATGCCTGGCCTGTTACAGGCCATCTCTCCAACCTCTTCCCCAGCGAGACCATTGGAAGACAGAGAGTGAGAAAGAAATCTGAAGTCTGTTGATTAAATGATAAACCAAGGTTCTGTCACTCTGTCTCTGACAATTACTTTATGCAATCCAATTTATGCGTATTTTTATCACTGGTCTCTAACTCTGACTACTCCAAATCTCGTGCTAGAAATTCAGTACAAGATACAAAATATGTGTCTTTTCATATTAACCCCAGCTGGGCTCTTTCTATGCCAGATCTTACCTAACTACAGTTTTATCCTTACTTAGACCATGACTCTAGACTCAGTATCTTATTGGTTTTTCTTTATGTTTTTAGCTATTAACTTTGAGTAAAGACAGACCACATGATTCTGAGAAGATCATTATTGTAGCCTCATTAACAAGTGGAGTATTTCAAGCAGGTTGTAGTATGAGATTCTTTATGGGCAAGAGAGATATAATTTCTGAGCCGAGGATCTGGAGAAGCTGAAAATCTGAGATATCGATCCTTGGAGCATGAAAAAGGACAGAACACTGTTAGAACCAACAGGCCACCCAGAACATATCTGGTTTTGCAGAGCCTCAACACTGATGTTACTGTCAAAAGAGGACATAGAGATTATGTAAAAAGCCTTTCTTCAATGTTTTTGGTTTCCCTGAAGGTCTCAGGAGACTTGGAGATAAAAAAGGAAGCCCATTTTTAAATGGAAGACGCAAACGCTCGCTGTTGATTATTAGCCACCAGTGTGAATGATAGATAATATATTTATTCTGCTTTTCACTGTGTCTTGTAAAACGATTCAACTTTGTTTCTGAATTTATAATTGCCTGAGTGTTAATGGTATTGCCCATGAAGGGTTATGCTACTGCCCAAGCTACAAAGCTGGTTAAAGATTGGGCCCAAATTAAGAAGAGGCCCTACCAGTAGCGATGTGATACGTGGAGCCTTTCAGTTGTGATCACAAAATATGGTGAATGCTGCTGCTGAGTGCCAGAAAAACAGGGATCTTCAATACAGGAAATGGTGCATCGAACCTTAGTAACAGTGTGTGACAAGTTTCAACTTGTTCAGTGCAGTCAGTCGGGTGTGAGCTACGGTTAAGAGAAGGTGTGTTTTAAAGTGTGCTGTACATCATTCTCCATCATGACAAAGCCTCTTGTCACACATCTCTTCTGGTGCAGCAATTTCTGTCAAATAAAAACATTACGGTGTGTCCTCACCCACCTTATTCACTGGACGTGGCACTGTGTGACTTCTGCCTCTTCCCCAAAGTCAAAATGATTCAGGACATCGAGGCAGCCACAACAGCACAACTAAAGACACTCATGAAAGAGGACTTCCAGAACTGCTTCTGAAAGTGGCAAGAACGATGGGATAAGTGTGTTGAAAGCCAGGGGGAGTATTTTGAGGGGGACTAATGACAATGTGTCTTTTACTGTAATAATTTTTAAAAATTTAAACATTCACCATATTGTTTGATATATATACACATATGTACGTATATATGTATATTTGTGTGTATATATATATATATATCTTATATATATATATATATCTTCACCTTAACATCTACCCTGTACCTCCTCTAATAAACCTTCTAATGGGCTTCATATTATCAACTCCAATAGTTCCTTTTATCTTTCTTGAATTCTGAAGAATATTCAACACAGTTGATACTGTTCCCCTTCTCCGGGTTTTGGAACACTAACTTAAGACATTACTACAGCAGTTTTCTCTGTCTATAATGACTTACCCAGGTCTTCTCATCCTTGGCTCTGTCTTGTCATTCAAATATCAGCTTGAATGTCAGTTATCTGAGGTCTTTCCTAATCACTCATTCCACACAATAATCAATCATCATATTTTAACACTTATCATCATCCAATAATTTTCTTGTTTACTCAGTTTTTAGCTTATTATCTTTCTTCCTTCATCAAAATATAAGATTCATGAAATCAAGAAAATCACCTTTCTTATTCAATACTATTGTCAAATCCCAGAATAACGCCTGGCATAGACTGAGTGCTCAATAAATATTAGTTGAATTAGTGAATGGATGAAAGTCAAGATTCTTGCACCCAGGAAAGCCAAAACTAAGTGAATAGAAATGTTAACTTTTGTATGGATATGTCATACACTAAACTTACGCTTTTTTTAAATGTGCAACTGTGAAAATCTACCATCACCAGATAATAAAAATAATTGTGCCCAAATATTTACAGTTAGAGTTAAAAAATAGTGGATAAGAATTTCTTTCTCTTGGAGAGTGAAGCAATGTGGTCCTTTTTCTAAAGGCTAACTTCCAAAGTCATCATTGTGTCTAAGATACATAAAATCTTTAAATACATTTAAATCTATATTAGTTTCCTTTTATTGTTGCAACACATTATTACAACCTTAATAGCTTAAAATAACCTAAATTATTTTATAGTTCTGGTGGTGAGAAGTCCAAAATGGGTCTCACTGAGCTCAAATCAAGGGGTTGGCAAGGCTGTGTTCTTTCCTGGAGGCTCAAGGGGAGAATTTCATCCTTGCTCTTCCCAGTTTCTAGAGACCACCTATATTCCTTAGCTCATAGCCTTTTTTCCTCTATCTTAAAAGCCAGTAACATTGGGCCAAGTCCTTTTCACAGTTACATCTCACTGGTTCTCTCTCTTCTGCCTGCCTTATTCCACTTACAAAGACCCTTGTAATGACATTGGGCCTTTTTTCAAGGTCAGCTGATTATAGCAACCTTAATTCTATTTGCAACATTAATTCTCCTTTGCTGTGTGACCTAACATACTTACAGGTTCTGGGAGTTAGGACATGGACATCTTGGGAAGGATATCATTCTGCCTATATTTCATCTTCTCACCTTAAAAATTAATGTCCATCCCACATGCAAGATACATTCATCCACAAAAGTCTCAATTCATTACAGCATCAGTTAAAGTCCAAACATCTCGTCTAAATTTCATCAACTCAAAAGCCCCAGATCTCATCATGTAAATGATCTAAATTAGGTGTGATGAGGCTCTGGGTATGATCCACTTGAGAAAGAGTTCCTCTCCGTCTGTGAACCTGTGAAACTCAGGAAACACATTATGTGCTTTGAAAATACAATAACACGACAGGCATAGGACACCAATTACAGACATTCTTGATAAAAGGGGAGAAAATGTTAGGAGAAAGGGAGTCATTAGTTCCAAACAATTTCAAAATTCATCAGGTCTAACTTCATTTATATTACATAAAAGCATTTATTGTTATATATCTTATTATGTTATATAATGTGTGATCTATGTGTGCCTGTTATATATATATATATCATATATATATATATCACATATAAATATATAAATATATATATATCTCGTGTTTCCCCAAAAATAAGACCTAGCCAGACAATCAACTCTAATGCATCTTTTGGAGGAAAAATTAATAAAGACTCAGTCTTATTTTACCATAATATAAGACTGGGTCTATAATATAATATAATATAACAATATAATATAATACCAGGTCTTATATTAATTTTTGCTCCAAAAGACACATTAGAGCTGATTGTCAGGCTAGGTCTTATTTTCAGGGAAACACAGTATGTGTGTATGTGTGTGTATATATATATATATATATATATATACATACATATATATATATATCTATATAGATATATATATATGTATATATTGAACTTGAAGCAATACTGAAACAAACTTAATTGCTGAATCCCCACCATCTTCCAAGTTAACTTGACAGGTATATTTTAACTGGTTTTCACAAATCTTTTAGACACTAAGTTTCCATTTGTCAGATAGTTGGTTTGGGTTTAACTGTAGTTCATGGGACCAATCTGACATCGGCTTTCTTTACTGATATCTGACTAAGTATTCTCAAAATGGATACCTTTAATATCATCATGAAAACTTATTTAATTTTTGGTCTTTTGTCAATATGTCAAAGTAGTGTTTTTCTTACACAGAACGCCTATTGAATAGTCGAAGATATTAAATTGAGCTGCTAAATTCATGTATTTTATATAAGTTACACAATCTTAATTTGGTACTTGTAAATAGTGCTAGGTAGGCCTTCTACCTATAATACTTTAAGAATGAAGGCAGAAGATAGATATAAAAATAACAATTTACAGTTAATTTACCATGTACAATTGCTGTAAAAAATTATACAGATTTTTTTGCTAAAATATTCAATTGTAAACTTCTTGTTAATACATGTTTCTATTGCTCTTGTATAGAATCCATTGCTAAAATAAAAATTAAAAACTTTAATATATATGTATGTGTGTGTATATATACACACACACACACACACACACACATATAAACAGAAAAAATATATAAGTATTCCATGCTTTATTAATAGTTTTATTTTCAAGATCTATTTAAAAGTCAGTCACTTGGAAAACAAAGTGTATTTTCCCATAGACCCATATGTTTAGCAGAGTGGTTGGGTTTGCTGCTTATTTTAAAAACTCAATTTCATTTATAATACAGCTGCATGAAAAGTACTGAGTCTCAATTCTAAATACTGACTGAGTGGAACACATTGTGTAGAAGAAATAATATGATGATATTAATGATTATTTAAAATAATAAATTATTATTACAACTATTATTCTAGTTAATTGTCATTTTATATTGCCTGTGAATTTTACAGGCACACCAAATTAAGACATATTTTCACTGGAAACTTCTGACTCCCCTTTCCGAATACTTCCACCACCTTATTGTTTACCTCTCAAGACCTTGGGTACCTAGTGCTGTTTTCCTAATTTGTCTGCCTCGAGGGTTTTACCAGCATGTTGAAATAAACTCATATGGCAGACCTCAGCAGGGGAGGTAGTGGTATAGTGGTGAGAAGAGACCAAATCTATTGATTTTTTTGCCTTTATAGTTCTGTTTTTGGTAGCATACTTAGAAAGTCATCCTCAGTCCAAGTTTATATGTCTTGATATATATTTGTCATAGTACTTCTTTGAGCCCATTTTTAACTTTGTATTTTTAATTCATCAGGAATTAATTTTATTATATACTGTAATAAGCTACATAAATAACATTTACTAAAATTTCACTTACTTTTCTATCTGACCTATTTCCTTTACCATGTACTTAATACATGTCCTCAGGTATGTTTCTGAATTTTGTATCTTGCTACGTTGATATGTAGCAATATGTCAGTGTCATATTGCTTTAATTATTGTATCTTTAGAATGTAAGTTAGTATTGTATACAGCCAGGCTCTCTCATTCTCCTTCCAATAATGTTTTTGCAATTCTCATATTTTGCTGCTATTGTGCTGCAAATAAACTTAAGAACCAATTTGCAAAATTCTGAAGGAAAGTCCCTTTGGTATATTGAATAACTTATACAAATTTATAGATTGACTCTGGGAAAGTGCATCTCTTTATGTTTATAAATCCTTTAATCCAGGAATATAATAGGACACTATATATTTCAGCCTTCATTTACTATCTTTTAATTTTCTAATTCTAGATTATTAATGCAGTTAACTTTTCTTCTCTCTGTATATCATATATTTTTCATTGTTATTTTGAATAAGATTTTTTTTTCTTTCTGACAGGTTCAAAATCTCAATTGTTATTGAGCTGTTAATTCTTGACTAGATTTGTTACTATATCTTTTACTTATTATATTATTGCTCATATTATTTCAGTTGATCCAAGTGATTATCTTGGACTTTCCAAGCACAGACATATGATCTATAACTAGTGTTATTTTTGTCTTTTCCTTTGTAATAATTATACCCATAATGTGGTTATCTTTTATAGCAATTAAGTAAAATATTTGTAACTATTGAATAATAGAAGTGACTCCAGAATTTCACAATTTAAAACTTATGTTGTCTGTTGTTTTAAGATAGTCTTTATCATGTGAAATAAATGTTTTTTGATTTCCGGTTTTTGAATAATTTTGAAAAGAAATGAAAATTACACTCTATCATCTTCATCTACAAAGACTTGCTGTTTTTCTCCTTCAGATTAAATGTCCCTAAATTCTTGGACGAAAACCTCCTTGGTTATGTTATACATATAATATACTACTCAATTTGATTTGCTAATGGTGTATAGAAGTGTTTTGTAACCTCACACATAATTGTGATTGATTTATGTTCTTTGTGTGATACCCTGTTTGGTTTTTGGCGAGAGGAGTTTGAAAGTACACTGGATGTTTCAGGAAGATTTCCATCTTTCCTATGATCTGGAACAATTTAAATAGCATAATAAATTATCAGAATGTTAAGGTTTTATAAAACTCTACCCAATAATATGTACGTGCTCCCTGATCATAAGGTGTTTAAATCTAATTAACATTCAATTTATGTCTAGAAGCATAATGCTATTTTAAAAACTTGTAAAATATTTCCAAGATAACTAAGAGTATAATTTTAAGAACTGCACATCGAAAGCCAGAACACCTAAGCTCTTGTACAAGTACTGCCACTATTCATGAGATTTTGGCCAAGTCGCTTAGCTGCTCTGGACTGGAATATTTTACTTGGAAAGTAAAGTAGAAATGAATGACATCTAAAGATATTTTTTGTTATGTGAATTTCCAAAATATTTGATTTTTCAGTGTCTGAACTGCATGTCCACTTCAAATTTTACAAAACTGTGGTGTGAAGGCTTGAAAAAATATTCTAGGTTATTAAGGAAAGAATGCATAGTGGCATAAGACACATGTGGTGTGCTGGATAGTACCAAAATTTCTCTTGGTACAGATGGTCAAATGAAAATTTGCGGTATTCACTGAGAACATAAATGTGCCCTTAGGTCTACCCTGCAAAAAGAAACCCGGAACAGTTTTGTGCCCCTCCAGCTGACCTTTCTTAATCCAGCACTTATTTTGCTCTTTTATGGTTGAATCTTAATTCACCATAGTTGATGGTGAAATAAGAAAAGATGTTTTATAAGCCTCATTTTATTCTTATACATTTATAACAGTATCTACAGAATGTGAGCTCTTAATTCACATTTTATCCATCACTTATTTTATCTCCACAGATGTATGCGCAATTGTTCTTTTAGGACTCTGTTCAGCCCACAGATGTCTCTGCAGCTGCTCTCTATTCCAAAGGGGATTATTTTTTTCCCTTAGAAGCAGTCATGTAAGGTTTTTTGTTGTTTTGTTTGTGTTTGTTTTATTTTTATTTAAAGCATTGCAAAGGTTTTTCCCTCCATTGGGGGAGGGTGGAGAATTATCTTATCTGAAAGATGGGCTTGAGTATTTCATCAAGAAAGATCTGAAAATAAAGCACTCTCTGTATTTCTGTTCATTCTTTGAATCCTGTTAAATGTTTTGCATACTGGAGGTGCAAGAACTATAATCACCCAAGAGTTGAATGTCTGGCCTCCTCTTTCTATGAGTGACTTGATGTTGAGACAAGGTAAAAACTGTCACAATTTATTCAGGGCAGAAAGAAAAAAAAAATCAATCAAATAAATGCCTAGTTTAGGCAAAATTGCCAATTTGAGAACAGCTTGAGACTTAGGGGGTGCGAATGATTCAAAGTGCTGCCTATATTATCTGCATCCACTAGACTGACGAACTTTCTTTGTGTAGTAGAGATGACCACATAATTCCACAGAGTGAAACTGAGGTTATGGCAATTATGTTGTTGTCCGTATTAGTCTAGAAACCTCTAACTAATTATATTTGTAAAAGGAAAAACTTTCCTTCAAGCATTATCCATATATTTAGCATCACTGAATATTTAAATTATAAGTGGGCTTACAGAGAACTAAGGTCATTTTTCCCATTTTATAGATTACACACTGACAACCAAGACCGTAACATGACTTACGGAAAACCCCAGAGCCTGCCTGATGCTCTAGAAGAACTAGATGTCCAGTATCCTGATAATAGATCACCAGTACCACATTTATTGTCACTGCTTGGCCGAAGGTCATCAGAGGTCAAAATTGCTAATGATCTCTGATGTTAAATCCTTAAAAGAGTAAGGCCTTATTGTTACCCTCTTTATTTTTTTGGTGTGTATATGTGTTTGTTTTTGTTTCTGTTTTGAGGAGAGATGGTCCAAGCACTTGAGTAGAACTGGTGCTAATACAATGAAATACTTTACTTCTTTATGGGAACTGATGTAATAGTGAAGGGCTTCATAATTCAAAATCATAGATAAAAGGTGTTTACAAAATCTAAACAAACACTTAGAAAGCAGTATTTTTTCAAGTGGGCATTTTTTAATATTATGCTTATCTGTGGGGATAGAAGTAGTAAAACTCAAGCCATGCAAATTCCAGTTCCACAGAAAAGAGCTTCTGCCTCAATGCCAAAAGGTGGTTTTTATATCTTATGGCAAGAGACACTATTAGACTATTGAGATTAACATAGAGATATACTTTTATTATTATGAATAATAAATAATAGATACATATATCTATAAATGCAGAAATTCTCAGTTTTGACTATTCTGGTGTTGTCAATTATGCATCTATACTGCTGAGAGTTCATATGACTTATCAATAGTTCACTCAAAAACTATGAGTATTATAATATTCAAACCACAAATTTGTTGCTAGACTTGGGTCTTGTGCAATACAATTTAAAAGAGTCAATAATTTAAATATTATATGTAATCTCATCACATATTGAAAAAGGTGTTTCTGTTGCTTCTGTTTCTTGTTTGTTTCTTGTTGTTAACACACTCATTCCATTTGGCTGAGTTTCCTCATCCTAAATGACTTTGTTATAAAGATCTGTGTATTTTGATTAACAATTTTGTATAGTTCATTTTAAGATCTAGAGTTCCACAGATGTGACTATATAATCTTATAAAATGATTTTTCCTTTGAATGATATATATTGTGCTGAGAAAAATGAACCAATGTAATGTTTACATACTCCTAATTAGATATCAGAATTATATGGTATCCTTCACCAGGTAGCATGAAATGAATTTTGAGAGCTATTAGTAGGCAAGCTCTTTCACCAAGATTATTATTAAAGCAGTTTTGTTATGAAGCATTTGTGTAACATACCATACGCTGAAAACTATTTGTTGATTTAAAGTATAAGGGTTGAGTTTTCAAAGAGGAGACCTTTGTGTACATAAAGTTACACATGCAATTGCATTTTCCCCACAATTACCTAGTCATGCTACAGACTGTCAACCACAGAACTCATTTGCCTCTTTTTTCAAAGATTTGCTTTCCTTGCAAAGATTTAGTTTAGTGACATATTTTTCTTCCTTCTTGTTCGACAAACAAAGAAATTTGCAACTGCATTTCCTTGCATCACATTTTATAAATGCTGGACCTACAACGATCCTCCTTTTCACTTTGCTCCTGAGAAGGGTCTCCATTTCCATCAAATATTCTTCTCTTTAATTGAACAATCAACTTTATAAAATGTTTTGAGACATGACTTAGAATAACACATTATCAACTTCATACACATTAGGTATATTATATTTATAACATTATATATATAACATATAATTTATATATAAAAAAAGTTGTAGTAGCAATCACAAGTTTTATCCAATACTACCTTCTCAGATGAAAAGATGAAGAAAGTGAGATATTGTATGTGCTGATTCTGTGAAGATATGAAGTAATTTTATGAATTAAGATAGTATGTTGTTCTGGTATTATTTGCTATAGGTTCAGTAGAAGTTGCAGATATTTGAGCATTTCCATGTCATT